>NC_059326.1:193412500-193712500 GCF_018350155.1 Leopardus geoffroyi
AATGCACAGGATCATAGGATGATAATTGTAGTTAACATTTATTTATTTTTTGGAGAGCTTATTATAGGCCACGGATTGTACTTAGTACTTTACATGCTTTATTTCTTTTAATCCTCACATCCCTATTTGGTGCGCATATTATTACTATTTACATTCCACAGACAAATACATAAATTGCCTAAGGTTCTAACTCCATTCTGCATGGATGAAGTCTGTGCATGTAACCACTGTGCTTTCCAGCTTGCCCCACATGAGGTATTATATGCATTAACAAGCCCGAGAAAGATTATCTAGGTCTCTCTCCCCCAACTCTATCAGACCTTTTCAAAACTTTTACTTTGCACACAGTTGTAACATCCAAGAATCTCCATTCTCCAAGCTCACAGCAGAGCAAAGGCAGCAAATGAACAAAACCTCATGATAGGCCATTTCATAAGATGTTAATTTACAAGCTGACTGTAAGGAAGAGGCCAAAGAACTTTCTTTCTTTCTTTTTTTTTTTTTTTTTTTTTTTTTTTTAAGGAGGTAAAGCTGATACTGCTAGATGGACAATAACCTAGGGCTATGCTGGCTAGTTCTGGTAAACCGTCAACTACCTGACCCCTGATTTTCAGCCACAGGAGCCTATGGGTCTAGGGGAGTATCTGAATCAAGGAATTATCTTTGGAAGTCTTGAGAAGGGAGGAGTTGGAACCCTAGAAAGGTAGTCTCCAGGATGACCTTATACTCATTAAAATCCTATGTATTCAGACTTGCCACTGTGGAGAAGTTTGATTATCATATACGTGCAAGGAAATTGAAGTTTGGGGGGAAAAAAACAGTCCAGGGAGAGATTTCAGATGGTTTTAATTGGGCTTCAGCTTTAGGAAAGGCTAAGGACTGAATTCTGGGCTTCAGTTTTAAAGCAACCGTCTCTCTCTCAAAACCTTGAATTTGAGCATCTGAGGAGTTTATACCCAGCCTGCAGTGATATGCTGTGCCTCTCCTCCCTCAAAGGAAGCTTCAGTTCTAATCACACTAGGCTGCCAGGCATCCTGTCCCCCTTCAAACACTGTGTTTCTTCCTGCTTGTCTGTGCTTGCAACTTGCTGTTCTCCTTCACTTCTCTCCTAACACCACTTGCCCTGCATTGCTCCCCATGTTTTCCTTGAATTTTTCCATGAATGCTCGATTTCTCATTGACTTTTCCTTTGAACTTCCCTGGAGCCCAGCAGTCAATTCATTGCCCTGCCTACCACTGTTTTATGTGTATTAGCCTTAGCCTTTAACTTGATTATAAAGGCTTTGGTGGAAAGAGTAGATGTCTTCAAGTCAATCCACCAAATATTTATCAGGGCCAATTAAGTGTTAAGTAGAGTACTAGGTACTTAGTAGGAATAAAAAACTGAGCAAGTTATAAACCTCAACCTTCAAGGAATGTACAGTCTCATGTGGGAGGCAGAAACACTTCCCAATAGTTCATGGAAAACTGTATCCGATTTTAAAATAAAGAATTATGGAAGCACCAGAAAAGGGAAGAGTTTAATTCTGATAGTGAGTGGGAGTTCGAAAACCTTCCAGGCATGCTCTGTGAAAAGGGAAGAGTGAAATCAGGAAGGAGAGCTAAGAAGCAGAGGTCTGGGGAATGTGGTCACAAGGGGGGCTTCTGGGAGGTTAGGCTATAACAGCTGACTGGGTCCAAATCCTAAGCATCCTGGAATGCTCTGCCAAGAAGTCAAGTCTTCACCTGCAGGCAAGGGAGACAGGGAAGGTAAGGTGTTTAAGCAGGGAGAGGACTCAGACCAGCAGCCCCTCTACACTGCCAGGCAGTCCTAAGTGAATATGTATCAATTATTAACCAATATACTGACTCATATGAGAGGAACAGACAATGTCGAAAGCTTTAACCCTGAATCCAGGGATCCAGCAAAGTAAACAGGGCTCACCTGGAAACTTGGAGACTGGTTGCCAATGGAAGAGGAATTAGATTAATTTGCGATGCTGAAGGGCAGAATTAGATCAGAGAGATGAAGCCACAGGGACACAGAATGCTGCTCAATGAGATGGTGAACTTTGGAGCTGTTATAGCTCTCAGGGAATGTATTTGCAAAGTGGTACTCTGGTGGGACATCATTGATGGGACAACTGTTGGTCAGGAAAAGCATGGAGGGAATTCATATGCTGGATAAAAAGGATTCAATCCGTGGTTCCATAATGCTGGTTCAAAGATCCAGGCCAGTTTGTGATGAAGTTTTCACTTCCCAATGGGAAAATAAGGAATAATAAGGTTGTAGAGTGAGCTTTCAGAAAGCTAAAATTTTCCATTTATTTTTTTTATTTTTTTTTAATGTTTTATTTATTTTTGAGACAGGGAGAGACAGAGCATGAACAGGGGAGGGTCAGAGAGAAGGAGACACAGAATCCGAAACAGGCTTCAGGCTCTGAGCTGTCAGCTCAGAGCCCGATGTGGGGCTCAAACCCATGAACTGTGAGATCATGACCTGAACTGAAGTCGGATGCTTAACCGACTGAGCCACCCAGGAGCCCCTGTTTTGTTTCTTTTAAGATACCAGGATTCCTTGGCAAGAAAAAACATTGTCATGTGTCCCTACCACCATTTTCTTTTTTGGTGCTGTACTGGTCCATGACGCCTCTAGTCTAGGATCCACTGGACTTCTGGGGGAAAAGACTTCGAGAATCTCTGCATCTGTCCTCAAGAAGGGGAAGGACAGCTATTGATGAGTGAGGTTTAAAGGCATTAGAGGGACCATGGAGGTAGAGAATTTCCTTGGACTCAATTAAAGGTCAGGTGTACAAGTGAGCATGGACATTCCAACTCTTCCTTTCATGGGACTTGAGGGTTCTGAGGACCAGGGTGCTCCCTCTGTGAAGAAGTTCCAGCCACTTCCTTTCTCCCCTTATACCTCTCTCTGAGCCCTGCATCAGACTCTCCTATATAGTCTTCAAGGGACGAGTAAACCACTTCTGCTGAGGGCCTTCTTTGGTTGGATGTTTCTGCTCCTGTGCTGAGGCCAAACCAGGGTCATTTTGCTTGGAGTGGGAGCCACAGCCTCAGCAAGAACCAAAGCATGTTCGGCCTGGCTTCTTAAGGGGAAGAGTAGTTGGGTCTAGAACAGGCCTGGGTGTTTGTGGACCTGGATTCTAGACAGCACCTCTTAATCACCTACCTTTTAGATAATAATTTCAAAGACCCCTTCTGTCTTTATAGTACAGATTATGACACTGTCGGTTTGGACCATCTAGGGTAAACATCATCACTGACAGGGCAGAAAGCTAACAGCACATGGGATTGTGCTGGCCCAGTAGCTTGGAGTGGTAGGTAACGTGGGAGAGGTTAAACAGTGATCAAGCAGATGGAAATAGCTAGTGGGGTTATGTCAGGAGCCTCAATTAAAATGCAGACATCCCCAGGTATTGTTAGGGAATACAGGTAAGGTCAAAGTTCCCTTCACCTGAGACCACCACAGGTGGTTTTCCCCTTGGAGTATACTCAAGGAACAGACAGTCCTGGGATCTCATGAGAAAGGAATGTTGGTCAGCCATTGAGTCAGCTAGAGACAGACGTTTTGCCTTTGGTTTCTGACTGTACAAAATAACACAAAGGAATTGGTTTAAAAAAAAAGAAAAAAAAAAACCATATGTAGAGCACTCTATTTCTCCATCTGAGGTGGAGAAAAGAATCTGAGTCTGGTTTGAGTACCTCACTAATCTCTGGTCAAGATATGTGGAAAGACCTGTAACTGTGCCTCTGGTGACCAACTGGTCCCAGTTTGCTTGGAATTTTCCTGGTTTTAGCACCAAAAGTTCCACATCCTGGGAACCCTCTCAATCTTGGGCAAACCAGGATATTTGGTTACTGCAAGTATACCTCAGTTTTCCCAGTAAGATGGGAATAATTACAAGCTCCGGCTCCAGCTGTCTGTATTGTGAGGAGCAAATGAGATGACAGATGTTAAAGTGCTTTGGGGTTACTTGTGGACAAGTGGCTGGATTGGAAGTGCCACAAAAGCCACACCTCTTTGTGTTGGCACATGCTCTACCTGGTACACTTGGCCACTGTGTAGAACCCATTCATCATATAAGCCTCTGGCATATGTTGTTCTCTGCAAATCCTCCTGCAAGGCCCAGGCAGAACGCATCAGGCCTTCCTTTCTGTCCCACTGTACTTGCATACCCTAGAATAGTAAGCTCATCACGCTATTATCCATTGGCTGGCTCCTCCAACCAGAGGAGTTCTTTAATGGAACCCAGCACAATAGTTAACAAAGCTTTTTGATGAATTTTTTTTGAATGAAGGAGTTTTACATTTCTGAAATATAGTTGTATCACAACAATATATGTTGTATTACCCAAACCCCCAGAAGCTGCATACTAGTTTTACATGTGTGATATCTATTTCTGACCCTGTAGCTCTTTTTTTTTTAAGTTTATTTATTCAATTTTGAAAGAGAGGGGGCACAAGCAGGGGAGAAGCACACATACACACACACACACACACACACACACAGAGAGAGAGAGAGAGAGAGAGAGAGAGAGAGAGAAGGAGACACAGAATCTGAAGCAGGCTCCAGGCTCTGAGCTGTCAGCACAGAGCCTGACGCAGGGCTCAAACTCATGAACTGTGAGATCATGACCTGAGCTGAAGTTGGATGCTTAACTGACTGAGCCACCCAGGCACTCCAGGCCCTGTAACTTTCTTTGGGGTCCTTTGGCTAGCATCACCTGGTACAGTGCAGAGACCTGGATGGGGACCGGAAGTCTGGCCCCTCCATCAGGGGTGCTACGGACAGAAGGTATTTCTGGAGGCATGCTTGATCCCCAGCCTGCCCCACGTTGTGAGAAGCAGTGCACTTGCAGCTCATAGTAAACCACATCCGGTCTTGTAACACAGAACCACTTGCCAGCAGCCCCACCACAGGGTCTGTATCAGACACTTCAGATGCTTGACAAAAGATAATGGAGGGAATGAATGAAAGCCTCCCTACAATTAACAGAAGGGGTGAAAACACCATCCCGGGCAAGAGCCAGCTTACTGGTCTCATCTCAGCCACCTCTGGTTCAATGAAAGGAAGAAAAGCTGGGCCTATTCTAAGGACTGGCCACCAAAAGACAGACATCAATGTGAACAGAATGCTGAGCAGGCCAGCAGGACCATTATTTTCTTGTGGACTTTAAAATACACAGGGTCATCATGTTGGAGAATGGTCTCCTCCAGTGACAGAGAATGGCTCCCGAGGGAGAGAGGAATGCTGATCTCCCAGGTCTCCCACCCTGGGCCCAAACTTATCTCTAGCTCTCTTCCTCCTCCCCCTTTCCACTACCACCTCCAGCCCCTCCTCTGTTCTTTCAGCAGTTTCCCCCTCCCATTTGTCTTTTATAATGGGATTCCATGAGCGATTTCATTTGAGGGAATGATTCCCTGCTGCAAACAGCAATAGAAAGATAGAAAAAGAATGCATGAATTACTCTCCCCTTCACTCTTGTACCGTATGCTTGCTGGGTCTTTTACCTGAAATATCTTTCTCCCCGTCTTGCTCGTATATACTCTCCCCACTGGTTTGGGGCCCTGTCTGGGGACTGCTACCTCCTCTTGGGTGCCTCCCCAGACTCCCACCTGAAGGGTAAGACATTAATCCCTCCCTGCATGGTTTTCCCACTGTGCCTTGTTCATCCATCTACTGATCTATTGATCATCTATCATCTTCATGGGATTTCCTCTCTTTTTTGTATTACTATTAGTTGGTACTAGCCTGTGTCTTCTCTATTCCTCTCTTAACTGTGACCAACACTCAACGTTTGAACAGTGCATGCAAAAATTGAGATTTCCAGTCTCTTTGAAAAACCAGATCTGGCAACGTTCTGACACAGCAATATATTAAATCAGAACGGAGTGGAGCCTTTTCCCTCTACATAGGCATATATTCTTTTGTTCACCAAGGCCCCATCATTTTCTCTGATCACTCAGAGACTGTCACTTATAGGATAATGTGGTGGATAAAAGAACAGACTCTGAAGCTGGACTGCCTGCATTCAAATTCAGGCTATGCCACTCACTAGCTGTGTGACTTTTGATAATTTACTTAACCTCACTATGCCACTGATTTATTATTTTAAAAATGAGATTCTTAACAGTACCTACTTTGTTGGGTTCTTATGAGGATTACGTGAATTAGGGAATGCATCTAAGGACTTAGAGAGTGCTTGCCATATATAGCAAGTGCTCAAAAAATGTTAACCATAATTATTATTTGTCAGAGTGTTTGCACTGTTATTTTGTTAGAATAGAGAAAGAGTGACTGTACTCATGGGTCTCTTAAAAATAAGGAAAACATGTAAGAGTTTAATGCAAATCCATTTTACTCATTTTCTTCACCTGGCCCTTGGGGGCATTTTTGTTGCAGCCCCTGCATTAGATAGTCAGTCTTAGGGGTCCCAATGTCATAATCATCTCGCTTTCCTTAAGAGCACTTACTTTAGTGCTTTGAAAAATCCTATGCCAGGAATATTGATAAAATTAAATTGTGTGATCATAGTCCTGTGCTTTCATCTGCTGCCTTTAGGATGTGCATTAGTAATGGCCAAAGAGACTCATGAGTTAGGTTGGTTGGTTTGGGGCACCTGGGTGGCTCAGTCGGTTAAGTGTCTGACTTCAGCTCAGGTCATGATATTGTGGTTCATGGGTTTGAGCGCTGCGTCAGGCTCTGTGCTGACAGAGCTCAGAGCCTGGAACCTGTTGCATATTCTGTGTCTCCCTCTCTCTCTGCCCCTCTCCTGCTCATGCTCTGTCTCTCTGTCTCTGTCTCTGTCTCTCTCTCTCTCAAAGATAAACACTTAAAAAAAAGAGTTGGTTTAATTTATGTTATATAGTTATACAGTAGAACGAGTATTTCCTGGTTCTCATGAATCTACACAAGACCAGACACATCAACTGATTTTATGACATACTCAGAAAGTCACCATATGGAAGTTGGCCAGGTAGGAATCAGTCAGTGGGACAATCAATAGGAGTTTTCTATGTGCTAAACTTTCTACTAGGTTCTGTGGGACAGTTGGCCCTTGCTTCACTGGACCGTACTTTGAAATATAGGTAGAAAGAAGGAAGCAATAAGAGAAAAGACACCAGAGTGGGGACAAGTTGTGGTGTTTGTAGGCCACAAGTAGCCTGGGCTTGAATAGTGCTATGGATTTTTTTGTCTTAACATTCCTCCAGAGGAATAAATTTAATTCCCCTCAGAATAGAGAATATGATTAAGAGGTCATTATGTTCTTTTCCTGCTAGATGTGTGTGCTGAGGAGGCATGAATAATCTATGCAAATATGCCTGCCTGACTTTCTTTTGTTTGGAGACTCCCCTGACTCCCTACCTCTGGCTCCTTAGGATATCAAGTCAACTCTGCTTAGGGATTCACCTGGGATTTGCCCCTTTCCTCCCTGAGGCAAAGGCTGCTTAGATGTGATTACCAAGCCCATGATCTCAGCACATGGGGTGATTCATAAAAGTTACTAAAACAGATGACCCAGAGTTTCTGTGCAGGGGTTCAACTCAGGGCCATCCCTTCCCCTTCCTTTCTGCTTGCCCTCAGAAATCAGGATTTGCACGGGACTTTTCTACTTTTAGGCATATGGATGGAAGCAAGGTGGCTATTAGCTGACCTTTGGGGGGCACTGAGCGAAAAAGAGAATAAAACTATCCATTCAGATATTTCTGTCTCTTGGTATGCTGAAATTTCACTCATTACGATGTAAAGAAGCTGAGAGTGGTCTGGCCTAGAGAAGGCAATCACCACTTGTTTGGATCAGATCCCCAAAACAACAGAATAGATGGTGAGTGTTGAGGGGAAGCAGAAGGGAAAGGAGAAGTGGGGGAGGAAAGGGGATTAATGGTCAAGAATTCCTTATGCACCATGTAAAGCTTATAGTAGGAACCCCATTTGGAAGATGAAAAATCTAAGACTCTGAGAGATTAAGTAATGATAGTTAACATTTCTTAGTCACTTGAATATGTGCCAGGCACTGTGCTAAGCACCTTATATTATCTAATTTAATTATTTAACAACCACCAATGTGAATGCTAGTGTTACCTCCAGTTGTTGTACTTGGGGAAACTGAGAAAGGTGAAGTAACTTGTCTGAGCAACTCTGGTCATTAGCTGGCAGACCTGGGATTTGTCCTCAGCCCTGACTTTAAGGCTCTAACAATCATCTGATGGTCCGTATGGCTGTTTGCTACATATCTAAGATCTGACAGGTTGTAAATGTGGGAGGCTGGGTCTGAACGAGAGTCTGATCAACACCAAAGCACATTCTCTTCCCACACCCACAAACCCTGAGTGGCAGGACTGGGACAGGTACCCAGACCTTCTCCCCTTTGCTCTGCCTTTGCATAATAGCAGCTGCCTTCTTGGAAAAGAACACTGGCAAGTCTGAAAGAAAGTTGCTGATGAGAGGGAGAGAGAGGGGGAAAAAAGATGCTATTTTTGACAGCAACAGCCTCTTAAAAGAAAGCAACATACAATTTGTATACCAGCGGGAGAAGGTAGTGCTTCAGCAGGCAAATCACATCCCGTGCTGGGTCGCTGTTCTTGCCGTGGTAAAGGCCATTCATTTCCCGGGTCATTCATCTCCCCAGATCCATCCTTGCCACCTCACTCTGTCTGCCTTCCTCCTCTTTCTCTTACTCTGTGTCGCTCTGCCATTTACAAGCTTCTCAAGCAGGCATGGTAAGAACAGAGCCGTAACAGGAGTAAGTGTGCATTTGCCTTTGTGGTTTTAACACAGTCCTTCAGAATACACCTGCACCACGGATCTCCATCCCAGCCTGGTGCTTCAGGAGGGAGTGCTCTGGCTGTGGAGGCCACCTGGTGTCTCATTTCCCCTCATGTTTTAAGGATGCCACCTTAAA
This sequence comes from Leopardus geoffroyi, assembly GCF_018350155.1. Lineage (NCBI taxonomy): Eukaryota > Metazoa > Chordata > Mammalia > Carnivora > Felidae > Leopardus > Leopardus geoffroyi. The sequence goes on from NC_059326.1 coordinate 193,421,401, forward strand.
AGGTGGCAAAGGCAGTGAGGGGTGTCTTCATTAGCACAGAGGTGGGAATGTGGAAGGAAGGACGGTTCAGGAGTCAGGGTTTATGCTTCAGCTGCATCCCACAGATCACGGTGAGAACCTGGGCAGAATGTCACCTCTCTGAATCTTAGCTTCCTAACTTGTGAAAAGGAAATGATAATGCCTAAATCAAAAGGCAAGAGGAGGGTTCATGCCCGAACGTCCCTAGGGCACTGAATGCATAGGCATTGCCCAGCACACAGTAGGTGGGGAAGGAATGAAGTTTCCTCCCTCTTTGTGCTGATAGTACAGTCAATCTAAAATGGTTAGCTCTTCTTTGGTGAAAGGAGTCCAAAGCACTACAGCGTTTTTTGAGAGGCGTGAAAATCTTTGGAGGCGTGTTAGGTGCAATCTGTCATGGGTCAGTGGGGAACCTTAGCTTACACTGGATGTGTCTTCTTCCATTTTTACATGTGGGGCATTGGCATCACCTGGTGCTATGGCCCCATCCTGGGGACAGACGGATATGTGTGGCCTCCTAATGCAAAAGGGAGGAAAGGGCTCCCTAGGCAACTCAGGGCTACAGTGAGCCACTTCCCTTTGCAGGACCATGGCTTTCTGACTTGCAGGACTAAATGCAATTGTACATGTGTGAGTTGGGGGAGGGGCAGTACCTGATCTTTATCCTCTGAATCGTCATGTCTTCCTCACAGTTTCTGTCCTTAGATCCTTTTTTTTTTTTTTTTTTTTTTTTTGCCCAGTGGCCAAGAAGAGGTCCCAAAATCAGGTTGCCTGGCTTGAAAATCCAGCTCTCCAATTTCCCCACAAGGTAATCCTGGGCAGGTTCCATAACCTCTCTGTGCCTCAGTTTCCCGAACTATACGATCAAGGTGAAAACAATACTACCTTCACAGGGTTGTGAGGATTACATAAGCTAATGCACATCAAATATTTCATAGAAGCCCCGGGGATGAGTCAGGGCTCAATAAATGTTAACAATAGGTCTCATCATCACCACTAAAATGCTAAATCAAGCCCTCATCACCCCACTGCCTGGACCTTTGCACTGGGCTGCCTCGCAAGTCTCCTAGGAGGATTTCTCGGTTTGCTCTACAACCCATCCCACGTGTCCTGACCTGAGAAGCTTCTGTATTGATGCAGCACTCCTTTGGCAGACCTCCAGTCTCTTCTCTCTCTCTCTCTCTCTCTCTCTGTCACACACACACACACACACACACACACACACTTTCTGTCTCTCTCCTTCTCTTTGTCCCACCATCCTTTTTTCTCTCTCTCCCTTTTTATCCCCCATTCCCTCCCTCTCTCCCTTTCTCTCCGGCTCTTCTGAGGATGCAGGCAAATCCAGCCTCTCTGCTCAGAGAGCTTTGTCTCTGATCAGGCCCGACCTGGGTCACAGAGTTCATGGGGTTACCATGACAACAAGCATCCCTGGCTACCCATCAGGAGACAAGGACCAATTGAAAAGGCCTGTCATTGCCCTGGGACATACTGTATTTATTCTCAGCGGCAGGCCCTGAACAGTACTATACTATGGGAGGAAGGTGGGAGGGAGGGAGAAAAAGAAATATCAGGGTTTTATTTTTTTAGTGTGTTCTCTGTGGGGGAGGACCACAAATTGTTCTCAGAGACATTTCTAATGCAGCCGGTGCTGGGGGGTGAGGCTGATGCTCACGTGCATTTCTGATGAACACAGTGCGTTTCACAGAGAAGGGAAACATGTTATCTGGTTCACAAGTGACTTTTTGGTAAGTCTAATGGGAAGAGGAGAGGGGTGGAGAATTAACATTAATGAGTACCCTCTGTGACAAGCACTTCGTGCTATTTCATCAAAACTCAGAGCAACGGCAATGAATTATTATTACTCCAATTTTACAGAAAAGAAAACAGAGGCTCATAAAGTTGTAATGGCTTACCAAGTGAGGTCAACCTGCTGGTGAAGTAATGGCCCTTGAACCTGAATGAAGGTTGCTTGACTCCAAGGATCATGGTTTGGACACCATTCAATGTAGTTTCCCTGTCATGCTCCCATCGTATTAACCTTCCTTCTCTTTCTAAGCCACTGCCTTCTCAGACCTTGTCCATCTCTCTTCTCTGACCTCGAGCCCTGTTTCTCAAAACGGACTGCTGTCTGCCTATAACAGAGTTGCCCCGGGACTTGTTAAAATTGCACATTTCTGGGTCCCACCCTGGATCTGCGGAATCAGAAATTGCAGGAACGAGAATCTAGAAAGGAGCATTTTTAACCAGCTTCCCAAGATAATTTGACACGTACTGCAGTTGGGGAATGGTTCTTTAGAACAATAGGTTTAGCACCACACAAAACAGCACTTGCTTATTTGTTTCCCAATTACATTCTGGGTCACTGTGATTCTCTAAAAGAGAACTCTCTTATGGTCTCTGTAGCACTCAGATCAGCACTAGGCAAAAAAAAAAAAAAAAAAAAAAAAAAGTTGTTCAAGAAAGGCCCACCAAACTAACTTGAAGATGTCATTCATGTCACGAGGTCCTAGTATGGAGGTGGGCAACTAGACGACCCTCAATCCCTGGAAGTGGGAACGCTTCCCACAAAACCTTATGTTATCTCTTCCTGAGTCATGGCCTTCACCTCCCTCCTTCAGCCATATGCCAATGGAGACAGACAGTTCTTAGTAGATACTTCCCAGAATAGGGTTGTGTGAGGGAGAAAAATGTATTCAGTCAGAATACCAGTGTGACTAAAATGTTGATGAGCAATCTTAAACTTATGTCTGATTAAAAAAAAAAACAACACCAAATACAGGCAAGATACAGTCAGTGCAATAGGGAAAGAGAAAGGTGATTGGGAGCCTCCACCGTTCTTGCTGCAACCCTCCCAGCAATGCCTTTCTGAACCTTCTAGGCACCCCTGAGGTAAAAGTGAGGAGATGCCAATAAGTCTTTTGGGAGGTCAACCCCATATCTGCCCACTTTCTGTCTGTGCCAGAATCAGTTTGTACCTGGTCAGGCCTTAGGCAAGAGCACAAAAGTCTCAAAAAGCTCACATAACAGACTTCTTTTCCAAACTACTAAGACTTAAGGTAGAGGTGATGTCTGGTGAAGAACATAGAGCCCACCATTTCTATCTGTCGCCATCCCATTATGATCTGTAACCACATTCATCCTCCCCTACCAGAATAACTGCAACAGCCTTCTAAATGGTCTCTTTGCTGGTGATCCTCCTCCCTGTGACTCACATTGCAAACCACTGCCAGGATCATCTTTGGGAGCCTGTTTGGTCCAGGATCGCTCTACATCAGTGGCCTTTAATGGCCCCTCCTGACATTGAATAAAAAATACAGAGACATCTGAAATCCTTCACAGTATGACCTCAGCCAATTGCTTCTACTTATTAATGCCTTCTTTAGTTAAAGTGGATCCTTTGTTTTTCCTGAAAGCAAGCCCCTCCGTTTTCTCACCTCTGCTCATTTGGTCCCCTTCATCTGGAGCGCCCTCTACCCATTCCTCATCTATCACAATTTCTTCAGGCCTATGTTGAATGTTATCTCTGCCACAAAACCTTTATAAATCCTTCCACTCAAATGTTGACTCTCCTCCTTTTGTATGTTGCTGAGTCTTATGGCACTGGGTAGAACAGCAGGCCCCTGTGTAATTCGGCTCATGAGCTCTTCTTGGTGACACAACATTTAGGGGCTGGGACTGCATCTCTCTCACTGCTCCCCTCTGAGGTGTGTACAGAGGGCTTTGTGGGGAGATATTCAGAAAGGAATCTGTGAAACTGAATGGAAAGCACAGGGAGTGGATATCAGATCCTTGTGGGTACCCATCCACCATCCACTAAGCTGTAGGAGGAAGCTCCCATCCCCTGGCCCATACATCTGGCATGGACAAGACACATGACAGAAAACAAACATGTCATGAGCGCAGAGACCAGAAAAGACTCCATGTAACCACGGTCATAGTTAAAGACCAGATTTTGACCAGCGTCCTGATTAGGGTATAACTCAGCAAATCCATCAAATTCCTGGTAAATGGCTTGTGAAGGAGAATCATTAGTTGAGATTTTAACTCAGGCCAATCTGGTGTGGCTTCCTTCTTGGGTTGGTAAAACATGGGCCATGCCCCCATACTGAGCAGATTTGAGAACACTGTCTCTAACTGAAGGGATTGTTCATCATAATAAAGAAAGGAGACTTCACTTGGGACCAGTAAATACATTCAGTTGGCAATAAAAGGGCCCAATGGATCATAATTAGTTGATTTACCAATTGCCTTTCCCTAGTGACTGGCATTGGCTGAGCAGGTCTTTATCTATAACCTAAGGGCTTCAGAAACATAATTCAGCCCCTTGCCCAACCCCAGACATGCAGTGACAGCCAACAAACAGCATCTGTTTCAAAGAAACACCACCTGTCCAAATGGAAAATCAAGCATGGAGCCACTTCGCTTCATCAGAGTATTTGTTTCCAGAGCAGAAGAGACAAAAACACCATTCTGTCACTAACACAGCCTTTTAACACTCCGTAGGGACAATGGCCTGGCTTCTGCCAAGTAGAGTTGGCAAGTTTTAGAGGAACAGTTGGACCTTAGATATCAGTTCTCTGACCTTCTGAGACAGAGCTGGGTGATCTGCCTTGGAGGAACTTGGAGCTTTTTTTCGGCAGGCTGGAAGGGGGTGAGTGCCCTGTAGGTATGGTAAGGTCTGGCTTTACAGGGAGCAAGTGATGGAGAAAGACTGCCAGGGAAGTCCTTTTTAATGCAGGTACAGGCACTGAACCTGGAGCACATCTGCCTATGAGGGGTACAGAAGCGCCACTTTTATAGGGCAGAAGGGAAGTCTGTAGCAATGCCTGTAGTGTGCTAAAGCAACCTTCTGTAAAGACATCTTTGCAGAAAGAGTTTGCAGCTTTGTGAATGGCTGAACAGTGTTGTTAAAAGTATTTCCTGTGATTCTAAATAATTTGAATTAAAATTTATTTCTACTGCCATATTGTCTTTAGCACATGTAAGCTCCTTTTAAATGGGGACCAGAGGAAATAGGTACCATCCCTTACTCTTTCCTCACTTTCCTCCTCTGCCATGAAGAATGCTTTCCCGGGACCAAATCAGTGATCCCAGCCTACTAAGATGGCTGGAGTAGGCACATGGGTCTTTGTGACATTTGGGTTGCCATGACTCTTGATATTTGACTATTCCTTGAGAAAATAGCACCATTTGGGGCATGTGAGGCCAAGATATGATGGAACCCTGGCTGAAGAGTGTGTGTGTGTGCGCGCACACTCACATTTTCTGTGACCATTTTGCAATTCTATGTTTCATGGAATCTTTACACTATTCATTGCTAGAATGATTCCTTTGAATGAAAAAATGAGAGGGAGAATCTCACAGAGGGAAGAGGGATTTTCCTAGGTTAGAAACTCATGGCCATCTTAGGATGAACATTAGTCTTCTATTTTTGAGTCAGGAAACCCCATCGTTATCATAAAAAGTTGCCACTGGAGCAATTGGAGCACTGGGGGGGAGAGTTGGGAGCATGTGGCCATTATTTGGGCCACATGACTTAAAAATCAACCATCAGTGGTCTATATTTGGAATATGTTCCTTTTCATTTATTTTTCCCTTGCTCTTGCTTTCTTTCCCAAAATCCATAAATAGCTTGTTATGTCTTACAGAGATGTGAACAGCAGAATTAGGGTCTTCTTTATTAAAGTTGGATTATTTTCAACATTTATCCCAAAAGAATCTATAGGCATGCAAAATCCACAAAAGCAGTGTTACTACTTAAAAAAGTGGTATTTGGTGCATTAAAATGACCATCTACTCTTGTCTTTTGTCTTCACAGTGATGAGTGGATACTCTGGGTTCCAAATGTCTGCTTTTTAATTTTTTTTTTTTTTGAGTTGTGTGTTATTGCTTGACATGTGAGAATAGGTACCGGGAACCTGGCAGTAAAGTCTCCTGCCTTTAATCATGCTGTCAGTCATAAAGTCCAGTGCAGCATTAGAATTAGGTCACAGGCATGGGCTCTGCAATCAGACTACCTGAACTTGAAATCTGGCTACTTCCTTATTAGCTGTTGTGTCAAGCTAGTCAGGTAACTTAAATCTGTTCCTCTGTTTTTCATCTGTAAAATGGGGATAATGGTACTTTATAGGTATGAGGTTTATATGAGATGATGGACATACCATAGCATCTGGCATAGAGTAGGCATTCACTCAGTGGTAGATTTTATTATAGTGCAAAGTCATTTGAGTGCCAGATGACCTGAGTTCATGTAACTCAAATATCTAATATTTTCTGAGTTTGTCATCTTGTTCCAGGCATCTGTATGTAGGATGGATGGCCGAAGTACTCTATTGATTAGACAAATAATGTCACCTCTCAGTGCCTTGTTTTCTTAAATTCATATCCATGTATTTAGATCAAATAATATCCTTTACTCATAAAGCCTTAAGTAAACTGTAATATTGCAGCATCATTGATGTTCTCGGACATATAAGAGCTCATTCTCTACTCTGGGCCTTTCTAGGATAATGTTGTATAAGTTTCTGAGATAAAAGTCTCTTCCTTGCCCAAACACTCTCTTTTGGATCCCCTTTGGACTTTGTCTAAACTTGTACAGAGAATCTTTTAAGTTGTTTGAGGCAAAGATGCATGATTGATAAATACCAGCCCATTTGGTTTCCCTTCATTTGGTATATTCAGTTATATTTGCCCTCCTAAAGATACCTTTGTTTCTTAATTTTCAGATAGTTAACTTAAAATTCTTCAATATATTTTCATTACTCTTTAAATAAGGACAAAAATCCTTTACAAAATGCTTCCCTACTTCATTCTCCAATCTCAACTTAACCTTTTCTCCTTTTTATTACCTGTTCCAGGAGCACTTGGCTTCTTTTAGTTCATCGACTGTACCATGATTTCTTACCTTAGAATTTTTGCACATGCTGTTCCCTTTGGCTGGAGTATTCATCTCTTCCCCTCCTCTTACTTTACCTTGTTAACTCCTATCAACCTGTCATATCTCAGCTTGAGAAAAAAGCATGCTCGGAAAAGCTCTCTTGGCCACATTCCATCCATTCTGCACACCAGATTAGACCTTGTTATCTCTGGGTGTTTGAGATCTTCTTTGTCTCTATAAGTTCTGCAGTTTCAAGTGGATTAGCTGCTGATTTTCATCTGCTTGGGACACATAACTTTGGAATCAGGGTATTAATGTTTTCCATAAATACTGGAAAGTTCCCCTCAAATACTGCCTCTACTCCATCCTCTCTTGTCTCTGGGACTCACAGAAGATACACCTGGGATTTTGTTTTCTCTTTCAGGTCTCCTAACCTCTTTGTCAGGGTTTCTGTCTTTTTGTCTCTCTTTGTGATATTCTGAGGAATTATCTCCATTTTTCTCCCAGTGTAATAATTTTCTCTTCCACTTTGACTAATTTGTTGTTTACCCCTTCCATTGAGATATTATTACGTCCCTGAATTCTAATTGGTATTTTTCCAAATATGTCTGGTCCCTTGTAACAGTGTCTTTTTCTTTTAAAAATATTTTCATTACCTAAATGCTTTTAGTTGTACTTCTCATTCTTGTTCATGTGGATTGTCACATAATTTACAACTCTGCCTTGCTTATGGCAGCTCCTGAAGAGTCGGCTTATGCATTTCACTCTGGTTTTGATGACCTTTTTCTGTTTTGGCCTTGGGATTTCCTAATTTTCATAAAAATGGCTATTTGTTATAACTTTATCCTGCATATTTAGGTTTTATAGTAGGAGTATTATTCTGCTGTATGGCTGGAAGTAGGTGTCCTCCAGGTCTTTTATCAACTACCACCTGTCATAATTGTCACGAACCATCAAACAACAATCACCTGTTGAATAAGTGTCTTCCCTGCAATATCAACTACCACCTGTCATAGTTGTCATGAACCATCAAACAATAATCACCTGTTGAATGACTGTCTTCCCTGCAAGCATGTAATTCCATAGGCATAGAGACTGTCTGGCTTGTTCAAAATTGTAGCTCCAGGTCCAAGCCTAGAGCCTAGAACATTGCAGGGCTCAATATTATTGAAATGAATGAAAGATGTGGAGGCAGAGGTAGCCCTGGATGTCAATGTGGGTTAAGAACCTCTCTTCATCCTTTTGCAACCTTTTTAAACACTTCTCATCTTTCTTTGAGCACTACCGTTCCCTAAAATTATTTAATCCCTCTGTAAATTGACATGATATCAGTGAATAACAGGTTATTTCACAGTGTGCTGCTTTTAATTATCTTCTATATAGATTTGAACTCACAATCACCTTGGACCTAGGAAGGGCTGGGATGAATATCCTCTTTTTACAGATGAGGAAGCTAAAGGTTGGAGAGATGAAAAGACTTACCTTTGGTAAGATAGTAGTAAATCCCAGCATTAAATCTATGTCTTTTGATCCCGAGTCTATAGGACTCTACCTTAGCTGTTTGGAATGAGTACCAGAACTTCTTTATGTGAGAGTAAAGTCTACTTTGCTTCTTTACTGAACACTTATTTGTCTGTTTGTTTGTTTGTCTTAATATTTTTTGAGAGAGCACAGTGGGGGCGGGGTTAGGGGAGGGGGACAGAGGATCCAAAGTGGGTTCTAACTCTGACAGCAGTGAGCCCGATGCAGGGCTCAAACTCACAAACCATGAGATCATGACCTGAGCCAAAGCTGGATGCTCAACTGACTGAGCCACCCAGGTGTTCCTGAACCACCTTTTTTCTTGCTAAAGAAATCAGTATTGGGGAAAGAATGGGTACTGCCATTCATGATACAGCCAGAGCTTTTAGGACTCAAACTACTTGACTTTCCATTTGGACAACGTGTTTACGTTTCTTTTAGACAAACATTATAAACCACCTTCTGTCAAAGAATCCAGGTTGCTGGAGAACTCTGTTCGTAACCTACTTGGATATGAGAGTATCTGGTAAAGGATGGTGTGTTATAGATCACACAACACAAACACAAGTTTCACTGATGTTTAACACATTTGGAGGGGTAAGGTGAGGCATGGGGAAGAACACATGGGCAGCGACAGTCATAGCAAGCTGAGGCCCCCAGGTCAATTCCAACCTCAGGGCTGAAGATCTCAGGTGACTGGAATCTTCCAGGCTCACTGGTGTCCAAGAAGAGCCCCCGTGACAGCTTGCATTGTGGCACTGGAGCCCTGAGGCAGACACAGCAGCTTCATTCCTGAGGTAGGGAGGGGAGAGGGAGTACCAAGGAAGCAAATCTTGGCTACTTACCTCAGGGCGGACCCCTTGGGTGTCGCAATGCCATAGCCTTTGGAATCCAAGTTACCTCCCACCTTCATGGTGTCACAGGGTTTCCGCTGCTCAATGTATTCATTCATGGTAGACTCCAGAAGGTAGGCGTATTTGCCTTTGGATTTCCTCACTCGGATCATTCCTTCCTCCGTGGTACGCACAAAAACTGATGGTTCTGCTGACTTCATGTATGTCCACATTTTCTCAAACACGGCAATTTTAGACCTCTGGCAGGGGACAGGAACAGAGCTGGAGTTAAGTGCTGGCTGTGCTTGGAATTGAGGTGGCACACACACTAATGAAGAGCTGAGTGTAGCTTGATCACACATTCATGAGTGAGATTAGCTCAGGAAGAAACAAATTATGAGTGATTGCAAAATAAGAGCCTCTAATTAGTACCAGTAGGTTCCAGAGTACAAATATCTTGCAAATAGAGAATGAACAGAATAGCTCAGAATCTTTTATTTACTGCTGAATTATATTCTCCTTCTGTATGGGAAGAGTTAAGAAATGCAACCCTAATCTAGCTTCTGAAGACATTATAGAACCTATCTATTACTCAAGAAGGCCATATTTATACTGCCCAGAAGAAAAGGAGAGCTTAATATCAGTGGAATATGATTTCATTATTGGTTCCCTCAATAATAAAAACATTGAGGAATTCTGGATCATGAGTCATATTATAAGACTGACCTTGGAATGTAAATTGTCTGATAAAGCTAATAACTTGAGACCTAATACTGTCACCTGTTTATATTTCAAAAGCCTCTCAATCTTGCCAAACTGTTTTCCTCCCCTTGTACTGAACTCACTTTGAAACTTCCCTTCTTTGGGACTTTGCCTAGGCTATTTACTTCTCTTGATACCCTGGTTCTCTCCAGCCACATCCTACTAGTCATTTCACAGGCCAGAACAAATCCTTTGTATTCTGAGGCCACCTTAGTTTCAAGGACAATCATTCACAAGCTCTAGTGGGCACCAGAATCTTGTGTAGAAATTGTAAATATGGAGATGCCCTGCTCTGAACCTATAGATTCTGATATGGCAGGTCTGGGGTGGAACCTATAAAAAATCTTTTCTTCCAGGAGTTCCCCCAGATGATTCTGATTTGTAGGCCTCTGGGGCTAAAAAAGAGTCTTGTGAGGGCTGATGTTCCTCTAGGACACACTCACTGGACCTTCAGGCTAGACTGCCAAGATTGCAAGGCATCCTTGCTTGTGTACAGGTCTTAAGTATATGGATGCCATCTGAGGGAAGGGGACATCTTCCCTTTTGTGAGTCCTTCACAGAGTGCACCCTTACACATAGTAGGCCCTTAGTCAAGGCCCACAACCCAGGACCACAAATCATCCCTCTCATCTAACATGGTCTTTCTAAAGAGTTTCCTTACCCCAAAGGGTAGATGTATTTTGGGGGTACGGGAGTCTGGCTTTGAAAATGGACACATGTTATACATATATAAGGGGCTAATGTTTTAAAGAGTGCTAGAGTCATGAAATTCATGTAGACTTGTGGTTAAAACACAGATTACAGATTTATTTAGTATAAAATTATACACACAAAATGTCATTTTTCTTTGCACACAAATATCAGTTTTATTTCTTTGATATCAACATCAAGTGTTGGCAAAATATTGATAAACAGTTAAGTTGTTGTTTGAGCCAAATGATCTATAGAGATATTTGGGCCTAGAAAAAGTCTGGTCTCAATGGAAAATTAAGGGAAATAGTTACTGAGAATTTCAGGGAAGTATTTGGTAGAGTGAATCTATAATTAGATCAACTAGGTGATGCGCTTTAAAGTATGGTTGACCCTCTGGAAAGGCCACTGGACTGGGAGTGAAGAGCTTGGGTTCTAGTCTTTCCTCATCTGTTCCACGAGGATTTGGGGCATGGGGCCTTTGAATCCCTTGTGGTCTTAAAATACCTGATTCTTTACATGAAAACACATCATTCAAGCAACAATGTATGAGGAAGAAGAAGAAGAAAGAAAGGAGAAAAGGGAGGGAGAATTTCAAAGTTAGAGGAGGATACACCTAGAATCAATCAGAACATCTACAGTGTACATCTCTTCTCGCTCAGGAAACAGAGAAATGTATAAATTCAGCTGTGACCAGATTTACAGATGATCTTCCAGGCAGAAACCCAACAAAATACTTAGCAGGGCAATGGCAAGATGCAATTTGACCTGACAAGATGGCCACGGCAGGGAACTGGGCTGTTGACAGGTAGAGCTGAAGAGCCCTCTGGGCAACAGTATGCAGAAAATTAATATGTTCTCTCGGTCTCACCCCTGTGCCCCAAATGCCAGGGCTGTGCTCATAGCTGCTCAGATTAGGCTATCAGGAAAATCTCATCTCTAGGGATGCAAAGGCAGCATGAGTGGCAGGGAAGATTGGAAACATACTTGGGGTATTTGTTCTTGGATCTCTCCTATCATCTGCAGCTCTCACAGCCCTTCACACATCTTAATTAAACTGTCGATGGAGGATTCAGTGACTCTGGATTGGAGCTGCCAAGAAGCTCTGGGCTGCCGTGGGGACTAGAAGCCATATTTTTTTAGAGACTGGGGTAGAAGAATACATGTGTCACCATGCTCTTCTCCTGCCTTATGAGGGTGGTAGGTGATCTTGTCTCCCCATCCACCAAAGTCCTGGTGGGAAAATTCTCAAGGTCAAAGTTACAGAGGTGGAAGGGCTCATGGGGCATATCTTGTTAGTGCTGTCTTTCTACCAGTAAAGAAACTGGGGCCCACAGTGTGGCAGTGAACTGTCCAATGTCATGTACCTTCTTAGTGGCAGAGCCAGGAATAAAACCCTGGTTTCCTGATAGCACCTAGTGCCTTTTCACTGCAACCAGCTGCCTCCCTTATTTTAGGCTTTATATCTTACTAGCTGTGGGACCTTGGACAAATAACAACATTTCTGAACCTTAGTCTTCCTCTCCTGACAATGTTGATGATGGTACTGACTGCATAGTGTCGCCATGGATAGTATATGACAACAGATGTAAAATGCATAACCCAGTGCCCGACACATAGTAGGTATTCTATAAGTGGTGCAATTACTACTACTAATTATGCCCTTTATTTAGGTTTTACTTTAGGATAAGAATGCCCAATACATGGCTGGCTTGAGACCACTATCTCTTCCTATATATGTGAGGGATATTGACATCAGTCAAGGAATTCTTTCACACTGTGCCCAGATGTGACCTCAGAATCCCCTCTCAACATCGAACTCCAGGCCACCACTGTTGATCAGAGTTAGCATATGAACTACAACCTATTGTCACGAATGTAGTAGACCTAGTGAGTGCCCAGAGCTTGTAGAATACACACTGTTTTGTTTCTAGATGCCTAACAGTGTCCTGTGGATGAGAAATAGAAATATGTCAATTGACATAATGATTAACAGAGAACTTTCAAGTCCTAAGTCCTAGCTATGACTCTGAGTAGTTAGAGCATGACCCTTTTCTTTTCTGGGCCTCAGTTTCCCCAACTACAAAAGGAAAAGGTTAGACTAGATTTGATCATGAGCTCATCTAACAACCTGAATAATCTTTTTAAAAAATCAGCTAATGACACCACCTCATTAGGACAGTGTGGTTCAGCGTCAATAATACTTTGGCTGGAATGAAGAAACAGAATTTGTGTTCATCCTCAACACTTGCATTATGATTCCCTGAATTTCAATTTCTTATTCACAAAATGGACATATAACTCCTGTTCTACCATAGGTCATAGGTGGGACATAAATGAGACCATGGATGGAAGGTGTTTTGGGGATAGTGACATGCTCAGATATTGGGGATGAGAACATGAGTATGTAATGAGTAAGTGAATTGGCTGTTCCCCAACTTCATCAGCAAAGCCAGGGATATAGGAATGGCTACCTGGACAAATATGAGACATCCCCTTCACACTTTGCTTGCAGGCTAAAAATTCTAGAGAATTATGAGATTACAGGAGGTTTTTCTACTAGCTGGTTGGTTAAGCTTAAGCAAGTCATGTCTCTCTCTAAAATGATAGACTCTGACCACATGACCTCTAAGTCACCTTCTTGCTTCATTATATTGAAGTAGATGACATTAGCCTTGGAGACTGGGTCAGTGATGGTTAAGACCTTGGTCCCCTTCCTGCTTGTCATGCAGAACATAGAACCCACAACCAAGAAACTGAGCACACTCTGTGGGTTCACTCGGAGTCTGGGGTTTTCTCCATAAAGTTGCAGTGAGAACCTGGTAGGACTGTATGAGATCCCTGTCCCTTGCCTGAAGCAAGGCAGATACTGGCTGTCTATTCTCCTTCTGCTACTTACTACCTGTGTGACCTCAGACAATTACTTTGACTTCTCTGAACTTCACATATAAAATGGGGAAAACAAATTTCTAACTGTAATGACAAGATTAAATGAGGGTGTGCTGGCACAAGACCTGATTCATAGCAAATGCTAGGTAAGTGGTAGCAATTATTTATCATTTTTCCTTCCTCAATACATGGTAGCTCCATGTACTATTTCTTCAACTTCCAGGAGGAACATGTCTAAAGTCCAGGGAACTACAGGCTTTTCTGCTTTGGGGCATTTGTTCAAGTTGTCCCCTTTGCCTGGAATATAATTAGCCAACCCAGACCTGACCTAGTTTCATGATGCCTAGAAATATTTTCTAATGTTTGTGGCTGTAAATCCTTACCCCTTCTTCAAGATGGCTCCCAAATGCCTGTACCCCGAAGCCCTGTACCCACAGAGCCTTGTGTCTTAGATGCCTCATCTCTTCTAATATCATAATGACTCGTTGAGGTAGATATTATTCTCCTGACTCTATAGATGAGAAAATGGTGTGAAAGAGGCTAAGGGCCAGAGAACAAGTAAAGGACAGAGCCAGGGTCTGGCCCTAGGTTTGGATGACCCTAGGCTTGTGTTTCTAAGCTCTCTGCTCCTCTGCCTTCACTCGCTGCCTCTGGCCATAAGACCTCTCCATCACCTCTACTCTCACTTCACATTTTCTCTCTCCTGGCACTGTTAAATAGACCACCTGTTCCAGTAATCATTCCCCATATACCATCTCCTTATTCATCAAGTCTTCAAGGAGAGGACATAAAAGGGCATCAGGTCTGGACCTTGTCCCTAGGCCGATACTAATCAATTACTAATTAGACTGCAAGTATGTGTGGGAACAGGGAAGGAACTGAATGTCATATCCTTTGCAGCCCTCAGAGAAGTTGGCACAGACTGGCATACGTAAGGGGTCTGATTCAGTGCAAGAGCTTTGAAGTTATTACAAATATAGAATTGTAGATTTCTCAAGAATTTGTAAGAAGCTGAGAAATGCTCTGAGTTTCCCTGACTTGTACTATGCTAAGCAGTTGCTCTGGTTGACTCTAATCACATGCTCCTTAATGAGGATATTTTAATGACAGTAGTGGTTCCCTTTTGTGAAGGTGCTCTAGGACAAGGGATATTCCTACCCTGAAGAACTCCTTAGTGGACCCTGCTTCCAGTGTGCCGTAAGCGATTTCCGTCTGTTTCGCTAGGTCCTCAGCACTCTCGATGGGAGACACCATCCTCTCCACGGTCAAGAAGGCAGCCAGGTTGGCTGTGTATGAGGAGATGATGATCAAGGTGAAGAACCACCAGACACCACCAACGATGCGGCCAGACAGGGACCTGCAGGCCAAAGGGAAGAGGTGTCAGAAGCATTGACATCAACTGCATAAGGCCATAGGGAAGGGCCAAGGGCCAGCCTAAGCCCCGTCAGCAGAGCTGTCAAGCCCTATTGCACCCTTCTCCTCTGTCAGCTAGATGTGATAATTCAAATGTCAGAGAGATTCATGTTGGCATTTTATTCCTTATTACAAGATAAGGACTTGTGTGGTTGCTGTCCTTCATGGGTGATAAAATCCCACAGGCATATATTCACACCACCTTTGCACATACATATACATCAAGACATGTGCCAACAAAGACAGATATGTCAACACTTGACCACAAAATCACAAATATGTACAAACATTATCTATCTATCTATCTATCTATCTATCTATCTATCTATCATCTATCTATCTATCATCTATCTGTCTTACAAACATCCTTTTAAATGCAGTTACATATCACCAAATGTTTGTGCACACACATATGAATTGCAAATGCATTTACACACATGATGCACACGTTTGACCATGTTCAGAAATGTTTCCAGATTGCCTTCTCATTACTCTTCTTTTGGCCTTCAAAGGCCACCAAAGTAATGGACCAGAAGGAAAGGAAGGGAGAATGTATTGGAGGCAGAATGTGAACAGCTGTACTTCGGCCACTTTGGGGAAATGTCACTGTTGAGGGCAAGTACAGTTCTCCCACCTACCACAGGGAAAGAGTTTGGCTGAAATAAAAGACAAAGCGTATTTTGTACTGGATCCAAACAGCAACTATGACAATCACAAATGAGGTGAGAAATTGTTCCTTGATGTTCTTAGAGTCCTAGACGCCTCTCTTATGCCCAACAATGAGGAGAGACATGACTAGTCAAGAATTCTATGATCTTTCAGATTTGGCTAGGAGGTTTCCAGTTCTAGAATATTTTTTCAAAGATATTACAAACTGATGTTGATGTCATATGATGTGGTATGGTGGACATACAGGGCATCAAATCATACTGAATCATACAGTGATAAAGTTGCTTGCATTCTAATTTTCTTTCCATCCAGCTTGATTTGTTAAGTAAGTGTCATCCTGGCACTACTATAATTGTACATCCTTTCTAACATGTGCCTTGACAGCCTTAAGCTCAGAGCTTTCAGTAGGTGACAGTGCTTAACTAAAACTTAATACTTAACCACCAAAGAAATCACCAATACAACCTGTAAGTTTTACAGATAAATTCGAGTCTCAAATCGCACTGACTCAGGAGCAGAACCCAGGCCTGCTAGCTTGCTTGATTGTTCCACAATGCTCTGAAAACCCTACCCGACCTTCTCTGTGTTATTCCCATGTTCCTGTGTGTCCCACTTTGTTTGCATGTCTTACAGGCTCCTTTTGATTCTAGACAGACAGTGCTCACTTCAAAAAATTCAGCAAATATTTGTTGTTGCTTGCTATATGGAAAATAATGTTCTTAGATGCTTCCTATTAAAAGAGGAAATAAGAGGAAATTTGTTCAAAGGAATGAGATCAGGAGAGTGGAGCAAAGCTATGCCCTGTGAAGAATGGCTGCAGGAGGAGGGAACCAGAAAAAGAGACTCGGAGAGAGGTGTTCCCTGAAGGATTGATAGGAGGCTGCTGCCATGAGACCCGATTTAGGAGCATTTGGTACAAGTGTTTTAGCAATACAAGGAGTGGGTATTTGATAGGTAGGGTGGTGCAACAATGAGTTGGCTATTCTGAGGGTGAGAGTGGGTTTCCCCATTTCTGAAGATGTTCACTTGGTGGACCATTCACAAAGAAGCTGTGTTGGTGCCTACTCTTAGTCCCCAGGGTACGATGTGCTGGAGACATGTCTACACAGAGGGTCATATATTACACAGGGCCAGCTTTCTCTCTTACTCCTCCCATCTCTCCCTTTCCGTGATTTGAAATGATAACTAGGTAGACCAGGATGCATGGCTTCCATTGGGCAGTCAAGCAAAATGAGATACAAAGAGGCAAACTTATTCTCTCCATGCCCTAGGGGTAGTACACATATGTACTCAAAATCACAGGATCTTCTTTTCACCTTAGGAGATGGCAAATATCAGTGTCCTGGGGCTGTGTGAAGATGCTACTCTTTTCCCAACTCGGGGTGACCACAGTAGCATCTAAACTAGACTCCCCTCCATGCAGCCCCTCCTTCCACTCTTCTGCTGAATCAGTTTGAGTGGTCTTTTTAAAAAACGTGAATTGTATTATGTTGCTTCTTTGCTTAAAATCCATGAAAGCCTTTCTCTTACACTTGGAATAAAATTCAAACTCCTTGGTGACCATCAAGGTCCCATGTGGTCTGGCCCCTGGCCTGCTCGCCAGTGTGTCCACAACATGCTTTCTGTACTCTGGTCACACTGGGCTTTGTTTGGTTCTTTCTATTCAAAAGTCTCATACCCTTATCACATGCCACTCTTGCCCCCACTCCCACCCCCATCATTGTTTCAACCCTATTCATCCTTCAGACCTCAACCCACCTAGCACTTTTTCAGCATTCAGGCTTAAGAATCTCAGAGCCTCATGTAGCTCACATTGTCATTGAAATTGGATCTCTGTGTGTTTGTTGACTATCATTCCCCTAGATCATAAGCTCCATGAGAGTAAAGAATCTTATAGCACCTAGCACAGAGTGGGCCTCAATAACAAGTGAATGCATGAATATCACCTCTCTCATAACCTGCCAATTCTATTCACATTGGATTCTAGAGACCAGGAATATTTTTCAGGGCCAGGAGAATTCAAACTTGCTTATAGCCCAGGATGTCTGGAGTAACAGCCTCAAACCAAGTGCTCAGGATGGCTATTTCCTTTTCCAACATTACTGAACTGAGAGACCCAGCTAAAGTATCCCAAGTTGGGGATCATCTAGTGAAACTCAAAACCCTCCCAAGAAAGTTCCAGGTCAATGGATCCTTCTTCCCTGTTCTTCTTTAATTAATATTTATCTGCTAGGCATTGAGAGCAGCTTACCCTGCACACTATTTCCCACATCCCCACCTATTTAATAAAGATACCAAAGAAGGAGTCTGTTGTTTAACAGCCAGTAAGTATCATCTGTAGCATAACTGGAAGGTTGGGGGAAGAGGCTCCTCAAAATGTGACATGATTCCAATGCTTCATTTGCATCTGATCCATGTGATAGGAACCTGAGTGTAACACACCATCCTTCTTCAGTTCAGACCTGGTACAGGCTAAGCTGGGCCTCTGTCTAAGAACTCTGCATTTTCCCAGTTCCATACCAAAAGTAGGGAGATGGAGTTATTGGAGGCCAAGACTGGGAATGAGTGTCTTTGCTCTTTCACTGACCAGCCCCATAAACTTGGCAAGTTGCCTGCCCAGCTGGGCCTCCGTCTTCTCTTCTGTGTAATGGGTGAGACTAACTCTATGTCGTGGTGAGAAACCAAAACTTTCAGAACTAGACTTAGTTGATTATTTTCCTTTAACTGATACAAGTTATTGGAATTAAAATAGCACAGGGAAAAGGACTTTGAAAAGTGCTGTTGAAACATGAGGCATTATTTTTGTGATAATTATTCTCCTAGGGAGCTATAGGATAAATTCCTTAGTAGGGAAGAACAACTGTTATCTGGCCCGTGGAGGTATGCCTCATCACCTGAATTTTATTAGTCTTATAACTTGGCACAGCTCTTCCCTAAAGTCCCTAACCCGCTGAGGAATCCCTATGTTCCTCTAGAATTGGTCACAACTTATATGCCTTGTTGGGCTCTTTATCTTACTCAATCATCATTTACAGTACTATGAAATGGATGGGAGAGGGATGAATATCCCCATTTTACAGATGAAAGATCTGCAGTTACATGACATAAGGTGACTTATCCAGGGTCATGTAGTGAGCCATTGGCAAATCTAGGACTAGGAACCAGGACTTCATATTTCTTGTCCAGAAGTCTACCCACTGTAGAACATTACCTCCTTCACCAGATTCTGATTCATTTGTAGATGAGCACAGACTTCCTCAACCCATGTCATCTCCCTGATGTTGGATCACAGCCATGATTCAATTCTTGTAAAGCTCAGTGGGACATTTGGGAGCTACAGAAAGGAGTCTGACCACCAGCATCTCCAGAGAATTGGAAACCTATTTGTATTTGTTTTCTATCACTGCATAACAAATCACTACAAACTTAGTGTCTTCTAACAGCACTCATTCATTGTCTCATAGTTCCGTTGATCAGAAGTCTGGGTTGGGGTATCTAGATTCTCCACTAAGGTCTCACCAAGCTGAAATCATGGTATTGGCTGGGGCTATGGTTCTTATCTGGAGTTCGGGTTGGACAACCTCACTGGTCGTTTGCAGTATTCACCTCCCTGTGGTCATGGGACCAAAGTCATTGTTTTCTGGATGGCTGTTCACCCGAAGCTGTCTCAGCTTCTAGAGGTTGCCAGCATTCTGCATCACCTGTCTCCTCTATCTTCAAGCCAGCAATAGTGTAGCAATCCCTTTTATTCTTTGAACCTCTCTGACTTCCACTAGTTGGAGAAAACTCTCTTTTTCTAAAGGGCTCATCTGTTTGGGTCAGGTCCACCTGGAAAAATCTCTGTACCTTAAAATCAACTGATTTGGGACTTCAAATTATACCTATAAAATCTCTTCGCAGTAGTACCTAATTAGTGTTTGAATGACCAAGGGATAGGTATCTTTAGAAATGTGTGCCATACTATTTATCCATTCATTTTATAAATATTACTTGTATGGCGGGCACTGTTGGGCATTGCAGAGATAAAAGTGAATACACCATGGGGTGCCTGGCTGCCTCAGTTGGTTGAGTGTCTAGATTTCAGCTGAGGTCATGATATCATGGTTCATGGGATCAAACCCTGCATCAGGCTCTGAACTGACAGCACAGAGCCTGCTTGGGATTCTCTCTCTCCCTCTCTCTGTCCCTTCCCTGCTGATGCATGTGCTCTCTCTCTCTCTCTCTCTCTCAAAATAAATAAATAAACTTAAAAAAAAGTGAATACACAATAGTCTCTGCCTTCCATGCAGAAGATGGGAGGGCAGTGTAGCCTAGTGATTAAAACACAGGCTGTGGGGTCCAATACCCTGATTCTCTGCCAAATGTTTAGCACAGTGTTTGAAGCATAGTAAGCACTCAGTAGAACTATCACCATCTTATATTAATGTCATAAATGGTAATTATAGTACTATCTTAATTATGTGACAAGTAAGAAAGTAGTACTAAGGGGACACAGAAAGACTTGATAATTACTCTGCTGGCAGGTGTTAGGGACAGTTATCAGAGGAAGAGAAACTTGTGCTTGGTTTTGGAGTATAAGTAAGAGACTGTTAAGCAGAATCGGTACAGTAGTAGGAGAAGGCTCAGTGGTTAGAGGTAAAAAGAGGAGGTGAGTGGAATATTATCTCTTCTTCAACTCCCCAATCATTGCAAGCAGAGCTCTAAGCAACCCCTTCTGCTCCCCATCACACCATAATCCTTCTCCTATTACAATTCTAACCATGCTGCTGTAGTGATTTTTTAAAGATGCTATAATGATTATTACTTATAGTATTATTGATGAACAGGGGTGATGCTTGGTTGAACTTGCTAAAACAGAGCCCGTGGAAATTGGGAGGGGCAGGCTGCATGAAGAGATCAAAGTGACAGGGTCTGGTGATCCACGGGAGCAGGGGCTGTGGAAGAGGACAATGCTCAAATGGCAGTTCATGCCTACTGGGTGAATGGACTCTGACATGCTCTTGATGGTGGCTATAAGCTGTCTCTTCTTGTAAATGATGGTTTTTACTTTTGTTAATAAGACACTGCATATATTATTAAATGTGATGCTAATAGAAGACAGTAAGGCTCTGATGTGATCATTCTCTGCTTCTGATGGATATTTCCTGTCCTGTTCATGCATTAGGATTCACTGTAGGCCTTTAATTTTTTTTTTTTTTTTTTTTTTATAATCTCTCAGCTTAGATTTGTCATTCTAGACCAGGGATAGGCAAACGTTTTCTGTAAAAGTCCAGGTAGTAAATATTTCAGGCTTTGTGGGCTTCATGTACTACTCATCTTTGTTGTTGTAGTATGAAAACAGCCATAGACAATACATAAACATATGCACATGGCTGTATTCAAAAAAAATTAACCATAAAAACACACAGCAGGCTGGTTTTGGTCTGTGGGCCACAGTTTGCTGACTCCTGCCCTTAATCCTATTGTGAATGTCAGAGACTTTTGATTTAAGTGAGTATGCTACAGTAGTCAAGAAATATATTAACATCTATCTAGTTATTAGTCCCTCCAGGTAAACATCCAGATAAAATATTGCAATGATTCATTTGATAATGACTTTTGTGCTATCCTCAAGGAGAAAGTAGAGGGCATTGGTGAGGAGAATGGGCCCAGGGGTCAGATAAAGCAGGATGGAGTCTTGTCTCATTACTTACTGGTTGTATGACTTTGGGCAAGTCACTGAATCTCTTTGTGCTTGTTTCTTTACAAAATGAAGTAATTGTACTCATGGTGTTTTTAAGAATTAAACATGAAAATACAAATGAAGGGTGTAGCACAGTGCCTGGCACAGAGTAAGCATTTCAGGATGGAGGTCTTCACATAGCGCAAGGAGCAATAACCTGCTTGGAGGTAAGGGAGTAGATGCCATGGCCAGGGACTTTAGGAAATCAGATCCTTGAGACCAATGTGGGGAATGGAAAGTCATTAAAAAGCAATCAACATTCGATCCTGTCAACCTACTCTCTGGGACAATTCTGACAAGGAGTTGGATATGGACATTCTTCTTCATTTCAAAAGCATTTCCTGTCATCCCCAAGAGGAAGGAGACAGAAGGGACACTTCCTGTGTGCCTTCTTTCAGCCAAGCTCAAGAGGTCACTGAGTTCAACCTATTTCCCTTTGTCATCTGCTTCCAATGGCTATTTTTAAAAAGTAATGAGGGGCGCCTGGGTGGCTCAGTCGGTTGAGCGTCCGACTTTGGCTCAGGTCATGATCTCACAGTTCGTGAGTTCGAGCCCCGTGTTGGGCTCTGTGCTGACAGCTCAGAGCCTGGAGCCTGCTTCACATTCTGTGTCTCCCTCTCTTTCTGCCCCTTTCCTGCTCATGCTGTGTCTCTCTCTGTCTCAAAAATAAATAAACATTAAAAAATT
The DNA here is from genome assembly GCF_018350155.1 of Leopardus geoffroyi. NCBI lineage: Eukaryota > Metazoa > Chordata > Mammalia > Carnivora > Felidae > Leopardus > Leopardus geoffroyi. The sequence continues at coordinate 193,443,482 of NC_059326.1, forward strand.
TTTTTAAATAAAAAAAAGTAATGAAAACATGGGTGTGAAGGCAGAAACTCAGATGGCCTGCCTCTAAATTAGTGGGAGAAACAAATGTCCATCTTGGCTAATTACTGAGCTGAGCTATGTTCGGAGAGAGGCTTACTAGGGATCAGGTATGAAGGTTCCCAGACCAGGGTAAATAGCTCTGGTCAAATGCAAGAATTTTATTCGTGAGGCCACTTAATCTGAGACACTATGTTTGGATGGCAAATCATCCATTTGTCACCAGCTGCAAATCACCCAGCACTTCCCTGGCACAGCAGAAGTGACTCGTTTTAATTTCCCCAGCTGCTGGCCACTGTGTTCTAACACTGTGGCAGCAGGGTGGGCCTTGGACTTCTGTGGTGAGTCCCAGGGGTGGGAAGCTGGGGACTGGACAACAAGCTCTAAGTTTGCAGCACATGCAGAGCTATGTTTCAAAATAGAAAATTGTTTTCCATTTAGGTAGGCTATGGGAGTGTCGCACGGGTGCAGTTTGCAAAAGAATGGATGTAAATGAGTTCAGTTATTCTTAAAAATGTACTGATTCATTGGTTCACTCTGAGTCTCAGTTTTCACACCTGAAAATGGGGATAATGATATCCATCTCATGGATGGTAAGAATTCCAGGAGTAAGTCATGTCTTGCACAGACAGAGCAGGGCTCAAGATGTCATCTGTAATAATGGTGATTATTCGATGATTTCTTCTAGAAACACTCCTCTTAGCTTCTAGGTCCATTCTTTCCTCAGTCTCCTCCTATCTCTCAGTTTACTCCTTCTTAGTCTTTTTGTTGTTGTTGGTTCTTCCTTTCTTCCCAATATTAAGCTCTTTCTGTTCCCAAAGCTCAGGTCTCAGCCCTGTTACTATAACCGCCTACCATCTTGCCCCAGCTGACCTCCTCCAGTCCAAGTCCTTTATTCATAGACGCTGACCACTCCCAAATTTAAATCTCCAGGCCCTCTCCCAACCTTTAACATGCATATCTAACTGCCTCCTTGACACCTGAAACCTGAAATATCTAACACAAAATTCTTAATGAACGTCCACCAAAAAGCCCCAAATCAATACAACATTACTGACGAATTCTTCTCCTTCCTCATCTCAGGAAGTGACATAACTGTCCATCTGGCCGTTCAAACCTAATACCAGGGAGACATTTCTGCCTTGTCTCTTTATCTCACCCCCACATCCAGTCCCTCCCATCCAATCACGCCCATAGTTGCAGATAACATTCTCTGCACTAGATATCAATCAGTGTCACATTTCATTGCTGCTTCTCTGGCCCTTGTATAATCCATGTACACACAGCAGCCAGAGGATCTTTTAAAACTGTAAATAGAGTCATGTTGTTCCTCACCCCAGTTAAAATTTGTCACAGTAACATCCAAATGCTCTGCTGGGGTCAACCTGAGCTGGTCCATCTCCAACCTCATCTTGTACCACCTTTCCTGTCATTGCCATGCCCCAGCCTCACTGGCCATCTTGCAGTTCCTAGAATACAGCAAATTCTTTCCCATCTCGGGACCTTTGCAACAGTTGTTTCCTCTGCCTGGAATTCACTTCTCTGCAATTGTCCCAAACATGCCTCTATCTACCCTTTAGATTTATGTTCATACGTCGCCTCCTCACAGACACCCCTCTAGGTATTGTCTTTGCCACCCATGTCTCTCTCACTTCATTTCCTTTTTTCATAGCACTTATCAAAGTCTGAAATGATCTTTCTATAAATTATGTATTTATCGATTGATTTATTCATTTATTATCTGTCTTTCTCCACTAAAATGTAAATTCAGTGATGCCAGGGGTCTCATCTGTGTCATTCACTGCTATATCCCTGGTGCCTAGCACAGTGCCTGGCATAAAGCAGGTGCTCAATGAACATATACTGAATAAATTGAGTAATTACATGGTATTTATTGAGGACTGAATATATACAAAGCCTGATGAAAAATAACCAAGAAGTTTCTTCTCAAGGAAATCAATTTAACAGAATGAATGGGACCCACCAGAAGCAACTATGATGCCTGAGCTGTGGTGAACAGCATAAGGAGTCACTGACTAAGTGCTAAGGAAGTACGGAGGTAGGAAAAGCCATGCCTAACTGGGAAAAATCTGGAAAGGCAGCATGGAAAAGGGGCCATTGACAGGGCTATGCAGGGCAGGCTGGCTTTGAGCATCCTGAAATTTAAAGAAAGGTATTTCCTAGGGACAGGGACAGCCTGTGCTCTGGTGTGGAGGTGGAATGAGAATGTAAACAAGCAAGAATTTCACTTTGCCCCAAACAGCCATTGTTCTATGGCCTTTGCATGGGGATCCTGCAGAAGATACTTGGCATCCATTTTTTTTTTAGTCCTCACTGCTCTCTTCAGCCCAGGTAGACATATCTCCTTTTGACAAATGAGGAAACAGAGGTTCAGAGAGACAAAACAATTTAATTAAGGTCACCAAGCAGGTGATGGAGCTTGATTATGAACCCAAATCCATCAAATTCCAATGGTGTTATTTCATTCGCTGGAAGTGGGTGTAGCTTGGACCAGGGCCAACCACTCTTCTCTTTCAAGGTTTACCTTCTCAGGTCCCAAACACCACTTGCCCACAGTTCCTAGACACAAAGGAATATTTGGCACCATACTAGTGTTAAAATGAGACTTCCTCCACATATATTTTTGGGTTTAAGTTCTTAGAAGAAGCCACTCTCTTTTTATAGCTAGCTGCCTGCTGGCTAGCCTATAATACCAAAACATATGGTTTCCCTATATCCAAAGCCCTCCCTAGAGCTCCTACTATCTGCTGATCCACCAGCTGGTTTCAGAAGTACGATGGGTTCCGAGGGCCTGGGTCCGTGCCTCAGGGTGCCAGATGTGGCCCTGGGTTGTCATCTGCGGCTTAACATATCCAGTATTTGAAGTCCTTTGCGTTGGAATGTTGTGGGTTTTTTTTTAAATATCAGCAAATGGGAGCAAAAATAACAATACATGCTTCTGCTTTAATTAATGTTTGGTTAGCTCCAGCACAAGGCATGTATTGAAAGGAGTTATTTTACTCAGAATAGCCAATTGAAAATCCTCTATTGTCAGGTATCTTTTCACCCTACCCAGTTCCCTGCACACTCAGACCCCACCTCCCACATACCCCCAGCCAACCTAGCAGGGCAGCCCCAGAGGCAGGGAATACGTGCTCATCCTCTTCTTACCCCAAGTCCCCCAGTCATTGCACCAAAGGGATAACACAGCCCTTTCTGGGACAGTGAAGAAAATTACTAAGTAGGAAATCAGAAACTGTATAGATCTCCTACTCTTGTCCCTGCCATTTATTAAGGATATGATTTGGGCAAGTGATTTTACATAGCTGAGCCTCAGTCTCATCTATCTATGAAATGGGGACGATAACAGGAACAACCTAAAAGCACTGGGAGGATGATGTGTAATGGGCCTAGTGGGGTACCTGGACCCGAGTAGACACCTGGTAGAGGCAGCCACTACTATTCAGAAATGAGAGATAACGTGGAAGGAAATTTCAGTGTGCTGTGAAGTGGAAAAAAGCAGGTTATAAAGCAGGCTATACTATATGGATTCATTTTGAAAGAATTTAGTCTTCGTTTTTAAAAATTGAAGTAGAAGGGCACCTGGGTGGCGCAGTCGGTTAAGCGTCCGACTTCAGCCAGGTCACGATCTCGCGGTCCGTGAGTTCGAGCCCCGCGTCAGGCTCTGGGCTGATGGCTCAGAGCCTGGAGCCTGTTTCCGATTCTGTGTCTCCCTCTCTCTCTGCCCCTCCCCCGTTCATGCTCTGTCTCTCTCTGTCCCAAAAATAAATAAACGTTGAAAAAAAAATTAAAAAAAAAATTGAAGTAGAGTTGACACATAATGTTACATTAACTTCAGGTATATGGCATAGTGATTCAAAAATTCTATGTTATGCAATGCTTACCACATGTGTAGCTCCCATCTGCCAGCATACAATGCTACTACAATACCATTGACTTTATCCCCTATGCTGCATTTTTCATTTCTATGACTTGTTCATTCCATAACTGCTGGAAGCCTGTATCTCCCGCTCCCCTTCACCCATTTTGCCCATGCCCCTCCCCTCTGGCAGCCATAGGCTTATTTTCTGTATTCATGGGGCTGTTTCTGCCATTTGTTCATTTGTTGCGATTCCACATATAAGCGAAATCCTATGGTATTTGTCTTTCTCTGACTTATTTCACTTAGCATAATACCCTCTAGGTTTACCCATGTTACAAAGGATAAGATCTCTTTCTTTTTTATGGTCGAGTAATATTTCACTGTATATATACTACTCCTTCTTTATCCATTCTATCTATTCATCCATCGGTGGACACTTAGGTTGCTCCCATATCTTGGCTATCATAAATAATGCTGCAAGAAAAATGGGGGTGCACGCATCTTTTTGAATTAGTGTTTTCCTATTCTTTGGGTACATAACCAGTAGTAGAATTCCTGGATCATATGGTAACTCTGTTTTTAATTTTTTGAAAAACTGCCATGCTATCTTCCACAGTGGCTGCACCTATTTGCATTCTACCAATAGTGCACCAACATTCCTTTTTCTCTACATTCTTATCAACACTGGTTATTTCTTGTCTTTTTGATTTTAGCCATTCTAACATGTAGAAGGTATCTTGCTGTGGTTCTGATTCGTATTTTCCTGATGATCAGTGATGTTGAGCATCTTTTCATGTTTCTGTTGGTATATGGCCCCATTTGAAATCAACTTTGGAAGAGATAAAGTGTCTGGAAGTAGGTAAACTAAGATATTACAGGAGTTATCCAAGTGGCTGGATTATAGGTTCTCTTTCTTTTCCACCTTTTACTATTTTCTGATTTTCTAAATGAATACCCACAATGGGTTTTTTTGGTTGTACTTATTTATTTATTTAATTTTTATTTTAGAGAGAGGAAGAGAGTGCAAGTTGGGGAGAGGGGCAGAGGGAGAGAGAGAGAGAGAGAGAGAATCTTATGCAGGCTCCACCCTCAGTGTGAAGCCTGACATAGGGCTCCATCCTAGGACCCTGGGATCATGACCTGAGCCAAAATCAAGAGTTGGATGCTCAACTGACTGAGCCACCCAGGCACACTGCACCGACAACCCCCACCCCCACCCCCAATAGTGTTTATAATATGAAGAACACCTAGGACATACTGGTTAAAATTATGGGCTGTGAGATCAGACAATCTGGGTTCAAATCCCAGCATCTTCTCTACTGGCCGTGTGACCTTGGAGAAGTGGCTTGGCCTCTCTGAGTTCTGGCACACTCAACTGTAAAATGGAGATAGCAGCAATGCCTTCTCCTGTCAGTCTTTTAGTATTGTTGTTATTCTTTTATCACTAACTTGGTGGCTGACAAGTCATGAAGAGGGAAAAAGGGATCAGTATAGACAGGAAGTGAGAAAAGTCTCTCTGAGGGGTTAATTTTTAAGCTGAGAGCTGAAGGTTGAGAATGATCTAGATGTGTGACAGAATCTGAAGAACAACATTACAGACAGAGGAAATAGGAAGAGCAAAGGCTCTGAGGCAGGAAACGGCTTCATGTGTCCAAGGTAATTTGCAGTATAGGGGGAGTATGGAGAATGAGGCAAGGACTAGATCAAGCAGAGCCTCTGAAGCCAGGGCATGGGCTTTGAATTTAAAATTTAGAAGTCCAGCTCCAAGTGCCACCTCCTCTGAGAATCCTGCCTGCTGCTTCTTACCTTAACTTCTAATTTTTCTGAACTCTTCCACTTTTCCCCTCCATACCACTCCTTGTTATGCTCTTTTTCACTGTTGCCATAGATTATTAAATCATTGGAGAGATTTTAGAGCTCCTCATAATTCCCTAGAATGTAATACAGTCTCAATATTTGTTGAGTGAACATGGAACTCCATACGTAGGCAATTTGTAATGTTTTCCTCTGAGCTATCTATAGAGAAAATTATTTCTTGCGCTAATTAATAGCAAAAATATGATTACACAGGGAGTCATGTATTATACAAATTAATAAACTGATTTCAAAAACTTTAGAAGCACCCATTTTTGAGAAACTGGTATCTCAGATAAATCCATAATTCTTACATAGTTCTAAAATCATGTTCCCTCAGAATCTTTGCTCTGAAAAGTGGTTGTCATAGAACAAATTATTGTATAAAGTTAAAATAATAAAACTGAGTTTCTTTAAAAATATCATATAACACTGATGTCCTCACAAATTTAGACAGACTCCCACTCTTAGTGAATCTCTGTCATAAGTTTACCTGAATTATTATAGATATGGAATACTAACTTTGGGTTTTTCCCCTTTTCCCTCAGGAATTCTCACCAGGGACATAAATGAAGATGCATTTGGTTATGGGCTTGCTCTGGGCCACGCATAAGTTGGAAGAGGCACTAAGAAATATTCAACTTCATCCTTACCCTCAAGAGACTGGAAATGATCTACCTCAGTTGTCAGACAGACATGGCATTCTGCTCATCACCAGAATCTGGGCCCTGGCATCTGCCTCTGTGCTTCTCATATGTTCAATGAGCATAGTATTATTTGTCCCATTATTCATGGGACGTGTAGTGGGCAGAATTCTAAGATGGCTCCAGGACCTCCATTTTCCTCTCTCTCCCACGTTATTCCTATGATCATGTCATATTCCATTGCAAAAGGGATTTTGCAAATGTAATTAAATTTACCTATCAGTTGAACTTAAGACAGGGACATTATCTAGATGGCCCTAATATAATCTCATTAAGGTCTATAGAAGAAGAGAGTTTCCTCCAGCTGGAAACAAAAGAAGTCTGACGTGGAAGGGAACTGATGAGAGGTTGGTTCTCCATTGCTGTGTTGGAGGGGGCCAAGGGACAAGGATCTGAGAGTGGCCTCTGGAAGCTGAGAGGACTCCCTCCTAACAGCCAGCAAGCAAATGGGGATTTTGGTCCTATAATTGCAAAGAATTGAATTCAGGTCATACCAGAAATGGATTTGGAAGAGGACCCTGAGTTCCAGATGAGAACTCAACTGATTAACACCTTCATTTCAGTCTTGTAAGAACTGGAGCAGAGAGAAAGTTACAGGATACTGGCCTTCTGCCCTACAGAACTGGGAGGTAATATATGTGTTATTTTCAACTATAAAGTGGTAATTTGTTAGAGAGCATAGAAGACTAAAGTATAATTGTCTTTTTAAACCATCTCTTGCGGCAGCCACTTGAGGGTGATACAATAACTCCTTAACCCATTGTTCTGTTCTAGCCTCACGCTCCACTTTTCTCCTTTATGGTCTCTGGATGAAGTTGGTTATAAAGCTGGGAACAAAAGCCATATGCCAAGAACTAGGTGGTGACCTTGGATAAGCTACCTAACCACACTAAGCATGTTTCCTTACCTACAAAATGGGATGTGGTGTGCTGAAAACTGGTCCCCCAAATACATGATCCAATTTCTAGAACATGTGAGTATGTTACATTGAAGGCAAGAGACACTTCTCAGATAGAATTAAGGTCAGGGACCTTAAAGCAGGGTGATTATCCAGGTGGACTCAATGTAATCATATTGGTCTTTAAAAGTAAAGAGTTGCTCAAAGAGATGAGGCAGAAAAAGAGCCAGGAGAGATTCAAGGTGTCAGATGACTTGGTCCTCCATTTCTGGTTTTGATAAAGAAAGAAGGCCATTGAACCAAGCAATGAGGGAGCAGGGAAGAGCCCTCAGCTCAAGCCCTTGTTTCCTCAGAAACAAGAGCTTTAGTCCAATAACCACAGGAATTCAAATTTGCTAACACCTTGAATAACCAAGGAAATGAATTTTGCCCTAGAGCCCCCAGAAAGGAACATGGCTCTGCCACAACCTTTATTTTAGCCCAGTTAAATTTATACCGGATTTCTGGCTTAACAGGGCTGTAACAAAATAAATTTGTATTGTTTTTGACTGCGGTGTTTTGTTATGGCAGTAATGGAAACTGATATAGGGATGAAGAATAAATACATGTAAAGTATGCAGGACAGAGACCAGCATATAGTAAGTGCCTAATCTATGCTATTTTTTCCTCACTACTATTTTTATTAGTTATTAACTGCTCTGGCTACATTTACCTTCCCTATCCATTCTGAGTGCTTTCATTCTTGCATACATTTTATTTTCTTGCTTCTCTCTTTCTCCTCCTTCCTTTCTTCCTTCCTTCCTTCCTTCCTTCCTTCCTTCCTTCCTTCCTTCCTTCCTTCCCTCCTTCCCTCTTTCTTTCTTTCTTTCTTTCTTTCTCTCTCTCTCTCTCTCTCTCTTTCATCTTTCTTTCTCTCTCCCTTTCTATCTCTCTCTCTCTCTGTGACCCTTACATATCCTTCCAAAATTCAAAATCCATCTCAGATGACATTATCTCCAAAAAGATTTTCCCAACTCTTTCAGACAGATGCAATCCCCTTTTGTCCCTTTGCTAGCTATTATATTATTTAAACTCTAGGTTGTATGAAGGGCTTTATCTCTTTATTAAATTCTATATGCAGTGATATGTTATGATAACAAAAGATACCCAAATCCTTGCTAAAATAGCCCACATATATTTCCTTCTTTATAAAAAAAAATCATTTCATTATGAAAAGAAGATTCAACATTGGATATACTCTCTTAAAATATTAAGTGTACAAAACAGTATTAACTAACAACGTTATACAGCTGATCTCTAGAACTTACTCATCTTGCTTCACTGAAACTTTATGCCCGTTGATTAATAAGTCCAGATTTTCCCCTCCCCTCAGCCTCTGGCAGTTACCATTCAATTCTGTGTTTCTTTGTATCTGACTATTAAGACACCTCATATAAATGGAATCATGAAACATTTGTCCTGTGACTAGCTTTTTTCTCTCAGCACAATATCCTCAAGGTTCATGGCTATTGTCATATATTGCAGAATGTCCTCCACCCTTTTTAAGGATGAATGGTATTCTACTATATGTATATACCACATTTCCTTTGTTCATTCATCATTGATGGACACATAGGTTGTTCTGTATCTTGGCTATTGTGAAGAGTGCTGCAAAGAATATGAAAAGTGCTAATATCTCTTCCAGATCATGATTTCAATTCTTTGGAATAAATACCCAAAGGAAGATTGCTGAATAATATGGCAGTTCTACTTTTAAATTTTTGAGAAACTTCCATGCCATTTTCCATAGTGGCTACACCATTTTGAATTCCCACCAACAGTGTACAAGGGTCCCAATTTCTCCACACATCCTTGCCAACACTTGTTATGTTACAGGTGAATTTCTTGTTCATCCCACATGTATACGGTGGGTTGGTTGGGGGCTCTTTTTCTCTCACCCTCCCTCTAGGGCCAAGACCAACAAAGCAGCAGTTGTCTGGAACATCCCTAGTTTCACAGTGGCTCTTAAAGCTTTTTCCCAGTAGTGACACATGCCCCTTCTGCTCATATTTCATTGGCCAGTTGAAATAAAATGGCAGCACCTAGCATCAGTATGGAAAGAGACGAGTGATACTACTCTGTGCATAAGAGGAAGGGAGTTAGGCATATCTAGTGGCAGCATTCATGGCAACCACAAGTTCTCAACCCACTACAGCCCCCTAGTAAGAAGTTTTCCTTTCACAGTCACCTTTTCCTGATGAAGAGCTTGAGTCTCAGAAAAGATAATGATTGGCCAGATATTTTCTAAGTGGCAGGGATGAAACTCGGATCCAACTGTCCTTGTTTCATCCCTGCTGCAACTCTGTCAAATGCTGATCTATACCTGACACTGGGCTGGGGATGCAGCAGATGACAAGCTTGCCTCAGTGCCTGCCTTCATGCTTACTGTCCATTACTGTGCCCAGTTCTCCTTCCAGTCTTCCATACCTGCATCCTTTCTCTCTCTATGCCTCTTGTGTTACCTGTTTTTAGAGTTGTACTCCTCCACCCCTGCCCAACTAGATCATAAGCAACTAGAGGACAGGGGTAGGACCTTCAGCTTTGATTCCTTTACAACCCCTTATGTATTAGGCACTCAACAAATGTTCCTTGGATTGAAGACAAAATTGAAAACAAAATTTACTTCAGATGCCAAACATTTGTTCTCTGCTTATATCCCCCTGTATGTTCCTAGGACTAGTGTATTAATGGGGATATGCATGTGCTTTGCTGGGTTATTATAGACAACACTAACTCTCTATCATCATATATTTGAAAAAGAAATTAATAAGAGCATCAACAATACACCTCATAAATCACTCTGAAAATTGCTGAAGTAACTTCTTAGTCTCTTTTTTTTCTTTCCAAGGGATTCTACTTCTTCCAGTGACTTACACTAAACTGACAGTTCTAATTAGCAGCCATGAAAACTCAACGTTTTAAAGCAATGGGAGATTAGAAAAGAATTTTCTAGAGATGTGATAAAACTTCTTCTCATAAGAGACGTCATATGTCTCACTGGTTGGGTTTAGGTGAGAAAGAGAAGTCTGTGAGAAGGAAGATGAAGTGGGGAAAAGAGTAAGAGGGGAGAACATGTGTCTTAGGTACCGGTCTGGCCTCGGGGGGCTGAGAAGATTGCTTGTCATTTACTGCATGTGTAGGAATGTCAAGGAAGGGCCTCCATTATTTTACATCTCACAGCTCTGGGTTCTGACATAACCTAGAAACTGAATTTTGGCCCAGACTGAGAGCCCAGCTTATCCTCAGGCAGCAGCAGTTTAAGGAGTCAAGATTGAATTGACTTTGATGCTGTCACTCCTTGCCATTTACTTGACAGATATTAAGTACCTTCTCTGTGCCAGGCCTTGTGCTGATGACACTTCCCAGGCTTACCAGAGGAAGGACCAACTAAGACCTAAAGAATGAGTTCACCAGGAAAGGTTGTATTATAGGGAAGGTTGTAACAGGCAGAAGAAAATAATAAAAAACAAAGATATGGGAGTAAAAGAGATCAGTGGTTCCCCCCACAGAGGAACAGTAGAAAAATACAGTAGGGGCCCTGGTGGGGAGGGTGCAGGGTAGTAGGAAATGAGGCCAACAAGGAGGCTGTGCAGAGTCCTGGAATACCAGAAGGACTCTGGCAGAAAGACAGTGAGGGATGGAAAGCAGGGGGCAACATGAACAACCCATATGTTGTGAGAAATCACTTTACCTTGCAGAGTGGAGAATGGATTAGGGTGAGGTGGCAGGAAGAATGGGAGCATGGTGGGGCACCTGGGTGGCTCACTGGGTTAAGAGTTTGACTTCGGCTCAGGTCATGATCTCACAGTTTGTGGGTTTGAGCCCCATGTTGGCTCAGTGCTGACAGCTCAGAGCCTGGAGCCTGCTTTGGATTCTGTGTCTCCCTCTTCTCTCTGCCCCTCCCTGACTTACGCTCTATCTACCTCTCAAAAAAAAAAAAAAAAGAAAAAAAAAAAAAAAAAAGAATGGCAGCATGGAGATGAATCAGCAATACTGCAGGAGCCCAGATCAGAGGTGATGAGTATGTGGACACACAGTAGCAGCAAGGGTGGAAAGAATGTGGGGAGACTTACGTAGATTTAGGAGGTGGAATCTCTGTGTGAAGACTCATTGAACACAGAGGGTGAAGGAGAGACCTCACTGATTTTTGAAGGCGTTATTTTTTGATTGACTATTTTGTGCCAGCCATTTTACAAGACGTTTATATTTATGCCTCATCGTACACTATGAGGAAAGTAGTATTTAGCTCCATTTTATGAATGGGGAAACTTGTCAAGGTTAGGTGTGTTCCCATCAACACAAGGGTAGCCTGAGTCCAGAGTTCGCCTTCGAATCCCTAGGTTATCCTCTCTCCCTCCTCTTATCTACTAGGTTTCTGGTTAAGGCATCTCAGAAGGAATTTAAGAACAAACAAACAAAAGGGAAAAAAAATGAGCGAAAGAGAGAAAGAGACAAAGCAAGAAATGCATTCTTAATTATAAAGAACAATGTGATGGTTGTCAGAGAGGAGGGGCAGATGGGGATTAAGGAGTGCACTTGTAATGATGAGCACAGGGTGATTTAAGGAAGTGTTAAATTACTATATTGTACACCTGCAACTAATATTATACTTTATGTCAACTAATTGGAATTAAAATAAAAACTTTAAAAAAATGTATCTAAGAAGAGAATGGTGACATCTTCTGAGATAGGGAGCCCCCAGGAAGAAGCAAATATTCTAGTAGAATCTTTCTCACAATTGTAGAATCCCCGCTATCACACAGCCACGGATAATGACATCTACAACCTTGCACTTCCCAGCCTGCAGGAAAATCCACTGTTTCTCCTTTCTGCATCCTGTCTGGATGGGCACTCAGCCTTAGTTCCCATTCCTTGGGTGTGTTCCTGGGGAGATGGGGCCCTGCTCCAGTCCCTCAACCCCTGTTTAGCACCCTGATGGTGCTGGGGGCCCCTGTACACACCCTTCCTGTAGTTTCTTAGCAGTTAGCATGTAAATTAGTAATGAAAATATCCCTGGGAATCTGGGAATGAAAACTGGGATAGGCCTCAGGGGGGAGAAAAAGTACCTGAGATAAAGGAGGAGGAGAGGTACCTGGTATATTAGAGCAGTTGACTAGGGAGTAGCTGTGTTAACCATGGACAAGGTACCTAATTCATTTCAAGTCTTTTCCCCCATCTGTATGTAAAACACAAGAGAGGGAATAATGCTTGCCTGCCTCGTGGTTGTTGTAAAGATCAAATACAATAATAGATGACTGTACTTTGAAAATCAAAACACTCTTTACAAATGAGAGAATTTGAAGTTCTGATATCACAAGTTAGAATCAGAGACACAAGTGCCAGAAGGTACCTTGGGGATTGTCAAGGTCGTCCTGATTATTTTACAGGTGAGGAAAACCAGGCTGAGGTTCAGAGAGATTAAATGACTTTTGCCAAAGTCACCCTCAAAATTAATGTTGGAGCTACGTTTTAGAAGGCAAATCTTTGACTGTAAACTCTATTGCTTTGGCGGGATAGAACTGTAATTGACTCTGGGTTTTTAGTCAGAGTGACTTATTAATTGTGTGAGTTGTGTGGGTTTGGCCAATCTATGTAATCTTTTTGAACATTAAAAAAAAATTTTAAATGTTTATTCCTGAGAGAGAGAGAGAGAGAGCACACAAACAGGGGAGGGGTAGAGAGAGGGAGACACAGAATCCAAAATAGGCTCCAGGCTCTGAACTGTCAGCATACAGCCTGATGTGGGGCTCAAACTCACGAACCATGAGATTGTGACCTGAGCTGAAGTCAGGTGCTTAACTGACTAAGCCATCCAGGTGCCCCACACATTTTTTTTATCTGTAAAAATGGAAGTTATAATTACTTTACTCAATGGGTTGTTAAAGAAGATTAAATGAGATAATGTTAGTAGGTACTGGATAAACAGTGGTCATGATTATTATGATGCTTAAAACCATTTGTTGCATGTTGGCATATGTCACCACCCATCCTCCCAACTGAAGATTGAGCCACTCTAAACTTCAGAGGTTTCCAACCCAATCCAATGCGCCCCTGACCTTAATTTTGTTTGCTACATATTTTAATGAGAGAATCAGAGGTGAGGCCACAGAGAGGGAATATCATTCCTTAATGTTTCCCAATACTCACTTTAGCCCTATCCCAAAAATTCCTTAGAGGATCTTAGTTCAAAGCCTGGTCAAGAGGCTGTGTGTGTACCTTTTCTGGCCTAGTTGAATATTTTATGCAACTAACTGAGAAAGGTAGAGGGGGAGTTTGACTGATGTAGGATTAGAGAGTCCCTTATGTTTTCCCAGGGAAATCCTTATTCATTGGTATAAAGAGACTGAGAAATTAGGAGAACCCAAAGGTGTGATTAAATCTCACTCAAGGGAATTGTGTTTTGCACTATTAAGGATAATATTTAGAATGAAACTTTCTCTCCAGAGTAAAGAACCAGAGAAGAATTAAAGTGGTTTTGAATCCAGGGAGATGTCACTAAAACGATTTCTGGGTTCATCCACTCCCAAACACTGAAGTATCATAGATAAGGCTAGAGTCTGAGCTTGTCTCCTTGATAAACATGAACTATGAATCACCATCACAAAAAGTTCAATCACACCTTGACTATATGCAAAAATCTCTTGCCTCTGCCCAGGTTCTCTGTCCAGCTTCAGTCTATGAATTTTAATTAAAGGTTTTAATTTGCTTATTCCTTCTTCTTTTCTCTTATGGAAATGATTGCAGAGGGGCATAACCTACCAGTGTATACATATGCATTTCTGATAAGAAGACATGGAAATCTGAAGTCAGACTTTCTACAGAAATAATTATATAAATGTGCTTTTATATTATAAGGCTTGTTCCAGTTTTCTAAACACAGTGATTTCCACTAGCTCACAGTTCTTAGCACTACTCCATGGCCAATTTCCTATTTTTTCCTTACTTGATCGCATGGCAATCTTTGACATAGGTGTTTATGCCATCCTCTTGAATACACTCCTTTCACTTGGTTTCTAGGACATAACTCTCCTCGTTTTTCTCTTTCTTCACTGCTCCTTCACATTCCCTCTCTTATGGTTCTTCATGACCTCTAAATGTTCAAGAGTTCAAGACTTGGATGTCTCCTTTTCACTATCTGGATTCATCCCACAAGGTAACCTCATCTACTCCCATGACTTTATATACTGTATGTGCATGATTCCCAAAATGTTGAAATCAACACTGGACCTTCCTCCTTACCCCCAGACTCATGAACCTGTTCCAAACTGAACCCTTATTTCTTTCCATTTCATACCTGTTCTTCCACTAATGTTCTCCATCTCAGTAAATGGCATCACTGTTCTTTTAGTTACTGAGAGATTAAAACATTAACTGCTCTCTATTCCTCACACTCCACTTCCAATCCATCAGAAATCCCATTGTTTCTGGGGCGCCTGGGTGGCACAGTCGGTTAAGCGTCCGACTTCAGCCAGGTCACGATCTCGTGGTCCATGAGTTCGAGCCCCGCGTCAGGCTCTGGGCTGATGGCTCAGAGCCTGGAGCCTGTTTCCGATTCTGTGTCTCCCTCTCTCTCTGCCCCTCCCCCGTTCATGCTCTGTCTCTCTCTGTCCCAAAAATAAATAAACATTGAAAAAAAATTATAAAAAAAAAAGAAATCCCATTGTTTCTACCTCAAAAATACATTTGGGGTCAGGTCACTTCTCACCAACTCCATAGTTATCACCATACTCTAGCCATTATTTCTTTCCTGGGCTAATGCAATAACATCTTGCTTGGTCTCCCTTCTTTAGGTCTATAGTAGCTATTCTCCACGGAGCAGCTTGCAGGGTTTCTTAACCTCAATGATTAACATTTGGGGCCAGATAATTCTTTGTGGTGGGAGGATGTACTCTCCATCATAGGGTTTTTAGCAGCATCCCTGCCTGTATCCATTAGATTCTGGTAGGTACCCTCTTCCATTTTTGCCCATTGAAAATGTCAGTAGACCTTGTCCAATGTCACCCAGTGGACAAAATCATCCCTGGCTTAGAACCACTGAGTTAGAGATCCTTAAAAAATGTAAATGTAAAAATGTAAATCATTTCCCTGCTCTAAACTTCTCAGTGGTGGTTACCAAGGGCTAGGGGGAGAAGGAAATGGAGAATTACTAATTAATTGACATAAAGTTTCAGTTAATTAGTATGAACAAGTTCTAGAGATTTACTATATAACATTGTACCTATAGTCAATAATAATATACACTTAAAATTTTGTTAATAGGGTAGCTCTTGTGTTAAATATCCTCATCACAATCAAAATAATAATTTAAAAAAAGATCCAAGTTCCTGACAATAGCCCACAAGACACATGCTATTCCTCTTGCCTGAAATACCCTTCCTGTGCCTTTTTACTTAGGTAATAACTACTCTTTCTTCCAATCCTAGTCTAAATGTAGTTTACTCTACAAAGGTTTCCCTGGTCTTTTCCCTAATTTGGGTTTAGGTCACTCCTCTGTGCATAATGTCCTGCTGTTCCTCTGACACAGTGCACATCACAGTACATTATAATTGCTTGGTTACTGGACTGTGAACCTCTTGAGGGCAAGACTACGCCTTACTTATCACAGTATTCTCCCTTGTGCATAGCATTGGGCCAGAACAGTGCATTTCAGTAACCATATGGTAGACTGATTGAAGTTGTGGACTAAGCCTGGCTCTATACATAAGGATATGATATCCATCTTGGTTGAGACTAGAAGTAGATACAACTGTAAACCTAAATGCTTTTTTAGGTCTTAGGAATTCTGCTTTTTAATTTGGTAGTTTTACAATTACTCTGGTGAGATCTAGGACAACCTCTGCTCTTAGAGAAATCCTGGATAAGAGAAACCCCTCATTCAACAATGCTTACTGAGTATGTGCTATGAGCCAGACACTAGGCTGGATGCCAGACAACTGCTGGTGGCTAGGAAGTTACATATACAGGAGTTGTGCAGTTTACATTCCAGCATGAGTGATGGTCATTTAGTACACAATAAGTTAATACATTACTTAATTGCTGTTGTAAACATCAGGGAAAGTGGGGATGGAGGAGGGCAACATGGAGGTAGAGAGAACTGTAAAACAAAGGTCCTGAACTAGAAAGGCAATGTATCATGCACCTCAGGAACCAAAAGGAGGCTAGTGTGGTGCCAGCATAGAAAGGGGGAGAGAAAAGTACTCTGAATTGAGGTTGGAGAGACAAAGCAGGGACTCTTTACCTTCTTTCAACCCCACAATCCCAGAAATTATCTCCATTGGCTTCACTTTTAGGCTGTATGCTCCATTTTTAATCCTTCTTTAGAAGTGTGAGTTTGCCATTCTCCTCGAACTACTTTTCCTTCCCCCACCATTAAAATCCTATTCATTCTTCATTGTCAAGCTCGGGCCCTTCCATCACCATGAAATACAAGAACTCAAAGAGCCATAACCAATAAGGAGTGAAAAAAGGCCCTGATGTGGTTGGGGAATAGTGAACCGTTCAGTTTAAATGGGACAAAAGATGCCTTTCTAGGGAGTTCAGGTCAGAATATGACAGATCTTGGCATTTCTAAGTGATTTGTAAGGGGGACAGTATAATGGATGATTAAGAACACACACTGTGGAGCTAGTCAGACCTGATTTAAAAACGGGGCTCCCTACTTTATTAGTTGTGTGACCTAGAGAAGTTCCTCACCTCTTTAAATCTCAGTTGTGTTTTCTAAAGCAGGGGTAGTTATACCTACCTCATAGGTGTAGGATTCTTACAGATAAATATAGGGTTGTTAAGGATTTAAATAGATAACACATGCCAAGAACTTACAGCAGTATCATGCACATGGTACATGTTAAGTGAGTTCTATCATTAAAACTATTAACATCATCATCCTTCTCATTCTTCTTTAACTAAATTGTAAATTAATTAAATGAGATAATATGTGTAAATCCAGCACAATGTATGTCTAATGGTAAATTGTTCAAGAAATGCAATTTCCTCCTTTTCCCTAATCTTTTTTGTAAACAAGGAATGTGACTTTCATTTCTTTTGTAGGCACTTAGTGAGCCCTCAATAAATGTTTGTTGAATACTGAATAGATATTCTCCCCTGCTACTATCTAGCACTGTGTATATACATTGTTGAGGGTTAATGACAATTACTGGACAATCTATTCATATTTATTTTTCAAAACTAGAATGGAACTAGGGAAAAATCTGGGTCCAAGCTTATAGAAAATAAAATAAGAAAGACCTTAATAGTTGGGAAAAGATTTAGTATGGCAACTGTTTTTCTTCTCTCATTCAAGTGTTAAGAAAATACCAATGAATTACAGGTTAATGGATCTAATTTAACTCCAATTGCCCCAATTGGAAGGATAACCTAAATGACCAAATGACCAGGAACTGTGGTAATATGAGGGAAACAGAGGTGACCACAGGACCACCAGGTCTCTATTTAATGTTCCACTTGTTAAGGATGAATAGCTTTTCTTGAGTCTTTAAATGTAATTCAAATTGGCTTCCCGATTTCCCTTGAGATATGTCAAAGGGAAATGCTGTAAAACATTTGCATTTTCAGATTCTGATGGGTCTCATAATACAGGCATCCTCTGAGTTGAGACACTGAAACCCATGAAAGTCAAGACTGGTACAACAGACACATAGATCTTTATCAAAGAGTACATTGATTTAAATACCATATTCTCTTGATATAGGTAGATCAGAATATAATTAGACAAAGCTTGATTGTTCATGTAGCTTTCCAAGAGAGTCCATTTTTATTATCACTTTACTTTAATTGACATTTACCGAAAATGGTCTCACAAGAGTAAAATAGTGATGATAGCAAATTGAGATTACAAGACCCAGAGAGTCAGGCCAACTCACTGGGCGCTCTCCATGGTCCTGGTGTCTGTAACTCTGTCCACTCCCGTCTACTGACCTGAGTCTAATGTATGGATTCTCCTGGCTTCTGCTTTAGATTATTTACACTCTCTATGGCATACCACAATCAAGACACCCTAGAAATGTTTTCGTTTTCCTCTGGGACTTTAATGACACTGCGGGACTACCATGAGTGGCATATCCAAACATGGAACATTATGAAGTGGCTGCTATACATCAGCCCTTCTGCTGGAAACCGGGATATAAAGATGAGTAAAAATTGGGTTCTGCTCTTAGGGAGCTCACATTTTATTTATTTATTTATTTATTTATTTATTTATTTATTTATTTTTAATTTTTTTTTCAACGTTTATTTATTTTTGGGACAGAGAGAGACAGAGCATGAACGGGGGAGGGGCAGAGAGAGAGGGAGACACAGAATCGGAAACAGGCTCCAGGCTCTGAGACATCAGCCCAGAGCCCGACGCGGGGCTCGAACTCACGGACCGCGAGATCGTGACCTGGCTGAAGTCGGACGCTTAACCGACTGCGCCACCCAGGCGCCCCGGGAGCTCACATTTTAGTTGAGGAAAAAAGAGGACTCATGGAATCACAGTGTCTTAAGGATTAAGAGAAATATGCTGCCTACTGCTGTTCTGGCCATTTCTGCCAGATTAAGCATCGCAAAACTGTCAGCCCACCACTCTCCTATTTATTAGGAGATCATATTGATTTATATTAGAGAACAATTGTACCAGTTTATATTGGGAAATTATATGGATTTATTCTTTATTTCCCACCTAATATTCAGTCCTTTGCCTGTTTTTCAAAACCCTTTATAATTTGATACTACTTTCCCATCTATTTTACTTCCTACATCTTTCCATCATGCTTTCTTTGTAGGCCATGCCTATTCTTATTTTGGTATTTATGCCCATACTGTTAAACTTTTTTCATGTCTACCAATATAAAAATGTATTGATAAATTCAAATCATAAGTAATATTTAGACATTTATTTACTTTTCCACTCAGTGTATATTCATCAAGGCTCTGTGGTAGGTGCTAGTGTTATAGTGGTGGGCAAGACAAAGAGGTCCTTACTCTTGGGGAGCTCTGAGTGAGCCTACAACTTGATTACTTAAAATGCAGTCCTTGGACCAGCAGCATTGGATTCACCTGGAAGTTTATTAGAAATACAAAATCTTATGCCCAACCCCAAACCTACTAAATTTGAACCTCACTTTAACAAAATCCTTAGACAGCTTTTGTGCACAAAAAATTTCAAAAGCAATGGTCTATACATTAGGTACTTAAAAAGCAACTGTAATAGCATGTAAAGAGTGCTATGATGCTGAAGGGCAGAGATAAGAGAGCTAGCACCCATGTTCAATTATTTAATGGGCATTTCCCCCACTAAATGAAGTAAAAAATAATGGTATGTGTTTATGAGTGTTTAGAGACCACATGTTATTCTCCTTCAGAATATCCAACTTACCTAGCCTAGTTTTGTCCACTGTAAGTGCTCTAACATATACTTTTGCCAACTCTGATAGATTGAATTGTTTATAGAAATATTCAAACAAATCTGAGGGTTTTAGAGGTTTCAGCAAATGATGGAATTGTTCAATTTTTGTCAGTACAGTTTTGATTTATTGAATGTGGGGGTTTTGTTTTGTTGCAACAAAAAGGAACACTGTTTATCCTTTTCAAAGTCCTAGCATTTCAGTACAGTTGACTTAAATGAGGGTGGATAATTCACAAGATAAAATAGAACCAAATTTTGCAAAGAAAAATTTTTACTCTGTGGTTCAAGCCTATGGATGAGTTTGCTTTTTCTGTGAATTATTTTTATCTTTATCATGTGTTGAGACCAGGGTGATTCACGACTCAGTCAATACCCCTAGTTTAACTGCCCCAACACATCTATTACTTAGTAATACCCTTAGAATCAATTGGCACAAAACATGCTATCTGAAAAAAACTCTACAATTTTTACTTGTTCCTATCTCTTATGGTGTGCCAATGCAATCCACACCTTTCTTCACACATTGAGTTGAGACTAAAAGTCAATAAAAGCAGCCATATTTTGAATGCACAACAAATTCCTTTTTGTTCCCCATTACCTTCGAACTCATTTGACATGGAATTTTTTCTATTAGGTTAATTTAAATGAAAGAGAATTAATCCTCTGCCTTTTCTCTGGCAGCCTCATGCTCCATGTTAGGATGCTAAAGGATGCCTTTTGTACTCACAAGTGTCCTGAGCTTTATCTATCACTTTTAGGTGTTTTGAAACACTGCCCAGAAAAATCACTGACTGGGTTTCAGCTATTGATTTATTCTATAACTTCAAGAGAAACCACAATCCTGATGTTCCAATGGGATCACAGTATGGTATCTCACAGTTAGAAAAACACTGCAGACATGATCTTATATGAGAATCCTTTCTATACCACCCCCTACCCCAATAGAATTATCCAGCCTTTGTTTTAACACCCATGAACAACCTTTTCCATGCATCTGGTTACTAGTTATCAAGGCATTATAAAGCTATAGTAATTATATAGGGTGAGGAAGGGCAAGAATAAACAAGTAAATCAACAGAACAGAATCAATTGTCTAGAAATAGACCTATATGCAACTGGTGACCTTATTTATTTATTTATTTATTTATTTATTTATTTATTTATTAAATGCTTATTTTTGAGAGAAAGACAGAGCATGAGCAGGGGGAGGGGCAGAGAGAGAGAGGGAGACACAGAATCTGAAGCAGGCTCCAGGATCTGAGCTGTCAGCACACAGCCCAAAACGGGCCTCGAACCCGTGAACTGTGAGATCATGACCTGAACTGAAGTCAGACACTTAACCGACTGAGCCACCCACTTGCCCCTGACCTGATTTATGAGGAAGGGACATACAGTGGGGGAAAAAAGGATGACCTTCTCAATAAATCATGATGGCTCAATAGGAAATCCATATGCAAAACAACAACAAACCTTGATCCTGTACTCTGCATATATCTATGGGATGCACAAATCTAAATGTGAAAGGTAAAATTTCAGGAGAAATTATAGAAGAATATATTCATGGTTTTGAGGTAGCCAAAGACTTCTTAAGAGAACACACAAATAGTACTAGCCATAAAGGAAAAACTTGTGAAACTGACTACATTAAAACTATCTCTGTTCATCATACAACACTGTCAAGATAGTGCAAAGACAAGCCACAGAACAGAAGATATTGATAACGGACATCTCATAATATGTGTCACCAAAAATATTTAAGAAGCTACCAATAAGAAAAAACCACCTAACAGGAAAATTTTTTCGAAGGCACTTCATAAAAGACGCGATACAAATGGCTAATAAATATGAAAAAGCTATGAGTCATCAGGCAAATGCAAATTAAAACCATAATGTGATATTATGACACCACTTACTAAAATGCAAAAGGTAGATATGAAGCAACTAGAACACATATATTGTTTATGAGGATGTAAATTTGCTTTTAGAAAATAGTAGGCAAAAACATTTTGGCACAATCTGTGACAGGGGTACATACCCAATGGAAATTCTGTGTGTTTATCAAAAGACTTTTACAAGAAAGAGCAGGATTATTTATAATGGCTTCATGCTGGGAACAACCAAAACGTTTATCTGCAAAGACAGTCACACTAATGGATTTATTTATGGATAAATTATGATGTCTCTACATGACGAGATACTGTACAACAATGAGGATGGGGGGCTGCATCTAAGTGTGACGACACGGATGGATCTCACAACATAATACTGAGCAAAAAGAGCCGGACACAAAAAAGTAGATATTGTATGGTTCTACTTATGAGACTCAAAATAGCTCGATCAGTAAAATTAATCTATGATGTCAAAAGTCAGGATAGTGATGACTCTTCTACGGGGAAGGAAGCAAAAAGAGGTACCTGAGATTCTGGTAGTGTTCTGTTTTTTAATTTTCGTTCTGATCACACAGGTGTTTTCACTTTATGAAAATTAATTGACCTATGTATTTATGATTTGTGCACTTATTTATTTGTGTGTTATACCTCAGTAAAATTTTAAAAAGTAAATTGTGTGTCAAAGGGGGAAGATAAGAGGAAAACAGTAACTCTAATTAAAATCTTCCTGTGCTCAGCATTTCAAATCAAATTTAAGAGGGAAAAATCCATTGACTAAAAAAGAGGTTGAGGTTAAAAAAAAAAAACTATGAATCTTCTTTATATTAGTATAAAAATCCTCCTTTTCTTCTTTGAGTTCTGATATAGGAGATATAATGACATTTAGGAGCTATTGGCTTTGTAAGGAAACCTGGTAGATTTGCTTCTGATTTAATGATGTGTCTGCCTTTTCTCCCTTTCCAGCCAGATGGGTAGATGAGGACTGAGCTTCTACCAACATTCATCTCTCCCTTTTGGGTCATCCTTGGATGGCACTTGGGTCTCAAGATACACCCGGGCTTGGTAAGTTCTCTGTTCTTTATGTGTTAGTCACATCTTCCCAGTTTGACTATAAGCATCATTGAAGCAAAGATCGGGCATTTCTTATTTCTGTGTGTTTTTCATGGAACTAAGAAGAGAACTGGTCACAAGCGCTCAGTAAACACTTTACATTGTAAAAGCAGATCATTCAGACTGTAAAACTGAGGCATGAGAAGGAAAGTGACTGGCCCAAGGTTACTTGGCCACAATTATGCCTTCTGACTCCTGTCCTTAGCCAGCTAGGCTCCCTACACAGCTTTGTTGAAAAATAAACCATGCCCCTTTTGTTCTGTTTGCCTCAGCTTTACTTCTCAGTGTAGGGATGAAAAGGCACACCATCTCAATTTTGCCATCTCTGTTCTGCTTTGCTGATTCACTGAGCAAATATTGCCTAAATGTGGTGCCTTTGGCTGTGAGGAGCAGGAACAATATATATAGTGTCAAAAAAGCAAAGGCAGTGACCTGGCTCATTTCAGTGTTCAGATCTGCAAAAGAAGAACACACCAAGCTCTGTGTTCCTCCTGTCCCTTTTCATTTGCCTCTAGGGATTATGATGAAGTTAAAGGCCCTACATATCCTGAAAGGTGTTGAAATTTAAACATCAGTCATTTGAAAAATTGTTCATTGTTAGTGTCATTTGATTTATTTTCAACACAATTGCTTCATTGAAGTCTCGATTATAAAATGCTCCGTGTTAATTTAACCCATTTTGCAAACTCTTTCAACCTTGGTTTTCCAAAGTATAAAATGAGATGATTAGATAAGAAACTACCTGACATTTAAGGCTCTATTCTGTAGATTCATTAGGGACCTAATCTATAGATTCATTAGCTTAAATAATTACTAGCATCTATTATGGATACAAAATATTAATAAGCACTGACTACACATTAATAAGCACTGACTATAAATGTCACATATGTGTCTATATCTCTACTCTGGGAAAGAGAGGCAGGGATGGAGAGGTTAAGGTGAAAGGAGAAGAAGAGAGGAAGGGGGAGAATGAATGAATGAATGCATGACTTTTATAGATTACATGTCAGCTACCACACTAAGTACTTTAAAAACTTATTTAATCTTTACGATGATTCCAAAAAGGATTATTTTCACTTTATATACAAGGTACCACAGATTGTGTTTTCCAAATATAGCGACAACAATCTGTCTTATTCCACATGTTCCTCTTACAATGTGATTTTGACACTTGTCCTACTGAAGGTTCCTTCCCTTTTGATATGCCTGGACTCGTGGCTGTGACAGAAGTCACACTATGTGACTTCTCAGGGTGGGTCATGAAAGGTGATACAGCTTCTGGCCACCTTCTCTTTGGTCCTTTGTCCTTGGAACTGACCATCACGCTGTAAGGAAGCCCAAGTAAAGCATGGAGAGGGCACCTATAGGTATTTAGGACAACAGCTTCAAAATCTCCTAACCCATGCATTCCATGAACATAATAAAACAGCTGTAGTTTTATGCCACAAGTTTAGACTCATGTTATATAGCAATAGTAACAGAGACTCTGAGGTGCAAAGCTAGTTGCTAAGGGTCACACAGAAAATTAAAAGGAAGAAATAAGCCCAGGTCTAACTCCAGAGCTCATGCCCTTAATTACTCTGTTGAAAAAGTCCTGCATATTTATAAGTCCTGCATAACCAGTGTCTGTCACTCTGGGAAATAGAGAAAACCACTGTAATGCTGACCATGAAGAAACAAAATCAGATCCCCAGGAGGTAAGGAGAGGACTGGTAGACAAAGTCGTTTGGCAGGGACACGTCACTGCCCAGGAGATGAGTTTTGCCAGGGAGGCAGATGGGAGCTCAGATCTAGTTCGTATCTATGCTTTAAGAGAGAAATAACCCTGGGATAGGAGGAGTGAGGCTGCCATATCCTCCAGTCATAACACTGTAACTGGAAGCCTTCCTCCTTCTTCTGTGAGTAGCGTCTGAACTTCCCTCTGCTAGTGCTGGGCCAGATAAGGAGATGCATGCAGTGAGTCCCAGAAACCTTTCAGCAGAGAATAAATGATTGGTGGGAGGCCAGAGATAAAGTGGAAGAGAAGTGATGTGATTAACACAAAAGGATGGAAAGAAAATTAAGATTTTTTAAACCCTGGCCTATGCTAGGCATTAGGCAACATGATTTGGTTTTTGTTTGTTCATGTATTCTTGTAAGAATCCTGTGATATAGGCATTGATAACCCCATGTTGAAAGGAAACTGAGGCTTGGCAGTTAAGTTACTGACTCACGTCTTACAGCTAGTAACTGGTGGACTAGGATTCAAATCCAGGTGTCTCTGAATACCGGGATACTTTGTCCTTCTTTGCTTGAGCTTCCCCCATTGCCCAATTGCCTTACCTGGAGTTCCTTCTAGACATGTAACTCTATCCTTTGGGAGCAGCCCAAGTCTCTCCTTTTTCACTAAGCCAGCCCAGATCACTCTAGTTCTCAGTGATATTTCTTTTTTTTTTTTTTTTTTTCTACCTATTGACTACCAATCTTGAACTTGGGAATTATCCAAATACATATTTTGCTTTATTATCCATTTTTTTTTCCTTGTGTATCTTGGTTCTTCTACTGACTTGTAAAGTCAGAGGTCTGAACTCCTGTTTCTTGCTTCTTTCCATCTGCCATAATGCTTAGCATTGTGCCTAAGGCAAGGTTTAGGCCCAAGATAGTGCTCAGTTAAAACATTTGATGGATTAATCCTCCCTGATGTCTACAGAAATATATACACATAGTAACCAGAAATAAAACAAAATAAACTCCCTCTCCAATCTCTCTCCCCATCCCCAGAATGGGTATCTACACAGAGAACAGGACATAAAAGAGAAGATGAATATTAGCTGGGTGCCTAGCCAGACTTCCCACAGATAAGGAAGGCATCTTTTTGCCTGAAAGCTCCTTCTGTGCTGCTCAGGAGATAAATAACTGGCAGCAGCACTGGCAGGGACTCCCTGAGTGCCCAGCCAGGATCCTCTGAATTCTAGATATTAGACCTGGCTGACATTGTTCCATCCATGATAGACCAAGCCTTAACACCAATCAATAAAGGTGCTCCATGGAGAGCTGGGAATTTCTTCCTGATGGCCACTGAAGAATTATCCCAAACTTGCCCACCTCAGACTCTTTTCTTGGGTGCTACTCCAATGGCTTTACAGAGGTTATAGGTCCCCCAAAGTCACAGTATTGAGTTTATCATTAAACTTTGAGAGCTCTCTGCCTGTATTCACGACATTCCCCCGCCAGAGATTTCCCTCTTCATTTCTCTTTGCTTTTGTAGAAAATCTTATCTCATCTTTCAAGGCACAGCCCACTGCTCCCCAGAGGCCTCTCTTTACCACAGCCCACACTAATTTTTCCTTCCTCAGAAATAAATTTAGCGCCAAATCCACAGGCCTCAGAGTTTAGCCCTCAGTTACACATTCCCCTAGTTCCCTGTGTTCCAGAGAGACAGCCTGGTGTAGTGAAAAGGACCTGTAATTTGGGGCCAGTGGAATCACAGCAACCCATTATTTCCCCGCTATGCAACCCTGAAGATCTTCACAAAGTAGGATAGACATCCTTGTTCTTCTACCTTAATAGCTGCATTGGGTTCCCCTGGCTGATGAACCATCACTTCTATCAGCAGGCTTCTACTGGTGGACTGTAGGCAACTTCTGGATGTTTAAAAACAGTGAGGGGAGGGGCGCCTGGGTGGCGCAGTCGGTTAAGCGTCCGACTTCAGCCAGGTCACGATCTCGCGGTCCGTGAGTTCGAGCCCCGTGTCAGGCTCTGGGCTGATGGCTCAGAGCCTGGAGCCTGTTTCCGATTCTGTGTCTCCCTCTCTCTCTGACCCTCCCCCGTTCATGCTCTGTCTCTCTCTGTCCCAAAAATAAATAAACGTTGAAAAAAAAAAAAAAATTAAAAAAAAAAAAAAAAAAAAAAACAGTGAGGGGGAACATCCTTATGGATACATCTTGTCATATTTGCACAACCATTTCTGTAGGATAAATGTGTGCACCCTAGATGTTTCTTCCCCCCGCCACTAACAATTTTAAGGCCATTTGTGATCCTTTTTGCCTCTTCTCCCTCTACCTCATTCCCACCTAAAGAGCTGTAGTTAAAGAGATCACATGCCCTTTCCAGCCTTTGGCTGTGACTATGAAGCCTACCTTATGCCACGGTCACCTCCCAGCTGAGGCCAAGAGGTTGGCCTCTCTGAGGTAGCACTACCTGTATCTTTGCTTTTGTCTCTATTTCAATTGTCTCTCACTCAGCTGGCCACACTGCACTCCCTCTTGGTGGGGACAGAGTGCATTCTTGGGTGTTCACCTCTCCTTCCTCGGTAGATGGCTTGTAAAGACACAGAAACTGTAAAGAATAATAATGGAATGAAAACCCAAGGCAAAAAAAGGTCCATTAAAAAATCAGAGTTAGGGAGCCCACAGAAGAAAATGGGTACCTTTCTTTTGTTATTTTTCATGAATTCTAATAATCTACAGGGAGCCCTCAGGGACCTTTAGAAGATGTCTGGTTTTAGAAGACTGAAATTTGTCAAGGATAAAACATGGGTATTGAGATTGGACAAACACAGATTCCAATCCCATTTCTGCTGTATAAATGTAGACAAGAGAGTTAATCACTCTGAGCCACAGTTTTCTCATCTATAGAATGATGTTGATGTACCGAGGTAGAGGTTGTCATGATGATAAGTAATGTGATCTAACACCAGAGTGCCTGACACATAGTAGTTTCAACAAATGAAAACAATCATTACTACTGTTTTTCCAGCCAAGAGATAGAAATGGGGTAACTGGCAATATTAGGATAACAGGAAACATTGCTTTCTGGGTCTATTCACCTTCCTTTTGTCTAATTCTACCTGCTTTATCTCTAAGTCCCTTCATAGACGAGGACTGAGTTTCTCCATATGGCACAGATAGTTAGTGATGACCAGAAATTCTCTCCATTGGACTGCTTTCTCTCCATTAAATGAAACAAATGACATCCTTAGACAGTGACGTATTACTTCAACAAGAGTGTGTTTGAATACACAACACCTGGTGTCAGGTTTTAGATGAGCTGAAGAGATCAGTTTGCCCGTCTATGTCTCAGTGAGGAATAGACATGGTAACTATAGTGCAGGGCTGAAGGTGAAGGACACTCTCAGAGACATGCAGGGACAGTTGTGATGGCACCAGTAACATCAACAGCTTTTACCGTCTCTGGGTCAGCCCTGTACAAAAGGAGGAGCTTTCCAGGTATTATGTAATTTTATACTCAAAATACACATTCAGTATTTCTTCTTAACCCCATTTTCCAGAAGAAGAAACTGACGTGCAGGGAAGCAATCTTCCCATGCTTGCACGGCTGCTAGGATTCACTTGCAGCAACCCTATTCCAGAGTTTAGGCATAACCATTATTATGAGGCACAGCTTCAGAGGAGTAATCAGGGCTGGGTAGACAGTATTTGTGAAGGGGGAAGAGTTGAACCAGGAAAGATGGGAACAGTCACTCCAAGTGGAAGGGATGACCAGGGCAGACAAGGGCTGGGGAATCAAAATGAAGCACAACTTGGTTTGGCCAAAGCCTTGGCTGAACCTGGGAATCGAAGGGAGACACACCTTAGATGGGAGGCTGGGGACATACTAGGGACCATCTTGTTTCCATTTTGAAGAAGGAGAAGTGAGACAGACAGAGGCAGTGACTCCCCCGGTGGGCTAACAGCAGGCTGAGACTGCGCTTCCTACTAAGCTCCTTTACCCCCTCCTCCAGTCCTGTGGGCCTGCCCCTTGTGACAACAGCTGCATTCTGCCTCCAGCAAGTACTGTGCTTCCTTATTTTAAGGCCCTCCTAAGCCACTGGAGACACACCAGGACTGTTGTCACCTAGGTGTGCAATTTCTGTTAGTCTGCTTGACACCATTTACCTTCTGCTTGGTACCTTGGGCTTAATTCACCTACTATCTTCCTTGAACATAGCTAGGGCAAAAGTATTCATTTGCCACAGATGGATGGTGTACCTAACTCACATTCAAAACCACCAGACTCCTCATAGGAGTACGAGCATACATTCCCCATCATTTCAATTCATAATGCTTTTACTTTTCCCTATGTAGAATTTGTACTTCTTTCCAATGAACAGTTGGGTCTTCTGGTCCCGGATGCTGCATGTGCAGAGAAAGTTTAAAAGGAAACAGGAAGTTTTCTCTAGGAAAATGTGGAACATAGGAAAATATTGTCATGGGCAGGCCTTTTTAGTTAACAAGACATAGGGACCATCTCTCTTCTAGTGCAGCCCCCATCCATGGCCTGGATTTTCTAAGGCATGTGAAAGGTGAGAAAAACATAGCAATCACATTTTATACTTGGAACCAAAAATGGAGAAGGAATAGGGAAAATTCCTTTAAAAATTACATAAATGTAATATTTCAAGTGTGTCTAAATTCATTAAAAACACAGTGGTACATTATACTCCTTGCCATTCTTCCAGGGGTCTCCAACTGGTGGCCTACAAGCTGGATCTTGGCATGTTTTGTTTCATTTGTACAGTGTTCCCAGGGCAGTGACTGTCTAGAACTGAGTGGGAATGGCCTTCTCCAGCTGACTTATGCATGTCCCAGTTCACCACAGTCCACAGATGACCTCCATTCTTGTGTTTCTGAGCTTACACTCATAATTTATGCAACCTTGCCTAAGTCCTTCCCCTCCTTGTATACCAGAATCTTCACCTATCAAATGGGGATGGGGGTGTTGATGACATTTTACAGGTGTTTTGTTTATTGCTTGCCTCCTCCCACTAAACAGTAAGCTCCTAGGAAGGCAGGGAGTTTTGTCTGCTTTATTCAGTGATATCTCCTATCGCACTTTGAACCAAATCTGTTGCATAATAGGTGCTAAATAAACATTTCATGAGTGAATAAATGGCCCTAACCATCTCTTACAGCTTAGTGAAACACTTTCTGAGAATTTGCATATTGTGATTTTGGAAGAAAAAAAATTAATCTCCCTTCAGTTAAACTGTTCAAACCTTGGACTTTCAGAGCACGAGAGAGAGAGAGAGAGAGAGAGGGAGAGAGCATAATTTGACTTCCCTCTTACTGATGGCCACAATTGCTGGCCGAGATGCAGAAAATGATGCTTTTCATTTGTGTATCCAGTGAAGCCTTTATCCTCCTGTCACTGCATTCATTTTAATACTTCCATGTGGCTTTTGGAGCTTCTGAAAGTTCTACTCTTGTGTTTCTCAATGGTCTGTGAAACTGCAGGGCACTGGAGCCTGGCTCTGGGTCTAGCCACCAGGTAGCAGAGGATTAAAGTTGAAAGGGAAGGAGGCACTGAGCTGAAGTTCCCCAGGGATGGGGCCACCCCCAGACAGTCCCTGCGCATATCACACCTGCTACATTTGCAGAATCCCCTCACCTGGGTCAATGGAGAGGGACAGGTGATTCTGATGCAGGTGGTCCCAGCAGAAACCCCCAAGCCTAGTCCCAAGGCACAAAGCATCTGTCACACATTTCTTGCATCATAACTGTCTACACGCCCTTGTGATATTCTTCCTTGCAGCAATGAATCTGTGTCCTACAAGAGGCTTATGTTTTCTAAAGGCGAAATATTCTATAATTTCAGGTGGCTTCCATCAACTTCCCCGCGTTTCTACTCTCAGCATCCCTTCCTTCCTCCTGCAACACTTAAATGACACAAGATGAGCAAGAGAAGGAGATTTGCATGACTGCCTCTGGGAGGGGAGGTGGGAAAACAGGAGGTGCACGGGGTAGATTTCTCATCACTTCTCAGTGTCATGGCATATTGGTTGCTATGGAACTTTTGTATGAATGCAAAGGTCAGACTGTCGTTGGTTATTAGTTTGGGATCTGCTCATTGGTTATCCTGTTCCCATGGTGAATCAGTTGCTTGGCCCGACAAGTAGATTAGCTGGGGTGGAGGTGTGTGTGGTATAAGGTTCCTGGAGATCTCCAAAGTGCCATCACTCTTCCACTTGAGACTTCTCACTGAGACTAATTATCTTCACTAGGTGGAGATAATTATCATACATTCTGATACATTTTAAGATCAGGAATAAAAGAGTTTTGAAAGCCGCAGTCATAATTTCCCATTTTCTTCTATTCTTCTAGGACCTTCTAAACCTCTCTTGTTCTGCTTACTAAGGTCATATGAACCCAGAAAAGTACTGACTCCATGGGCAAGCCAATAAGTAAGTGGGGGCTGTGGGAATAAAGAGCTGAAGAGGCTCCTTCTTAGCTCACTTGCAGGCAATAAATAGAACCTTGGGTTGAGACTGCCTGGCAAGCAGCACTGGACTGGGCATCAACAGGCCCAAGGGATTGTCTTGGTCACCTCAGAGGAAATCCCTTTCACCTCTTAGGGCTCAGCTTCCTTGTGCATAACATGAGATGGATAAACCAGATCATCCTAATGATCCTGCCCAAAGCTAAAGGTCTTTGGAACTGTGGTTCCATGTTTTCCAAATGCTCCCTACCTCTTGGGTCCACCTTGGACTCTTCCCTTTCCTCACTCTCATATATCCAGTCCATCAGCAAGTGCTGTCAGTTCGAGTTTCAAAGTAGCCCACAAATCCATCTCCTTGACTATCATAATTTCCATCACTGTAATTTCCTCTGGACAGCCATAAGATCCTCTTGCTTGGTTTCTCTGCTTCCACTCTTGACTATTCTCTGCCCAATTCATTTTCCTCATAGCTCCCTGGAGTGGTATTTTAGCATGTAAATCAATCCTTGCCTTGCTTAAAACTCTCCAATGTCTTCTCAAGGTATTGAAAGTAAAACTCCAAAACTATACTACAGTCCAGGGTCCTGCATAATCTGGACTCTGCCTACTTCTCTAATGTTATCTCAAACCCCTGTTCTCATTCACTGGGTACTCTTTCCATCTTTGAAAGCATTAAGCTCTTTTCCATCTCAGACCCTTGCACATGGCTAGTATGTTTCTCAGTTCTATGCAAGCCTACCTCTTTCTCACCTATCAACTCCTCAGAGAAACTTTCTCAGAACTCCTTAAGTAAGTCCCCTGTAATTCTACTTCCCTTATTATCTATTGCTATAGCAGGGTCATTTTATTCATAGCACATCACAATTTATACATTCACAATTGCCTGTTTAATGTCTGTCTTACAGCACTATTCTTGCCAGATCCTTGAAGCAAACACTCCAGCCCCCATGCTGCTCATTGATATATATTGTCATATCCTCAGCCCACTGCAGCATGCCATGCATGGCCAATAAATGAATGACACTGGTCACAAATAGGGGGAAAAGGGTACAGAAAAGAAGATTGAGGGAACTAAAGATAAATTTTGCTGTTTTGACAGTTTTGTCCCTCCTTTAATATATCTCTTCTCAGGGGCGCCTGGGTGGCGCAGTCGGTTAAGCGTCCGACTTCAGCCAGGTCACGATCTCGCGGTCCGTGAGTTCGAGCCCCACGTCGGGCTCTGGGCTGATGGCTCAGAGCCTGGAGCCTGTTTCCGATTCTGTGTCTCCCTCTCTCTCTGCCCCTCCCCCGTTCATGCTCTGTCTCTCTCTGTCCCAAAAATAAATAAACGTTGAAAAAAAAAATTAAAAAAAAAAATATATCTCTTCTCAAAATGTTCCTCTCCATGGGAAAATGAATCTAAAGATCTCTTAAAAATAGGTCGTTGGATGGGGCGCCTGGGTGGCGCAGTCGGTTAAGCGTCCGACTTCAGCCAGGTCACGATCTCGCAGTCCGTGAGTTCGAGCCCCGCGTCGGGCTCTGGGCTGATGGCTCAGAGCCTGGAGCCTGTTTCCGATTCTGTGTCTCCCTCTCTCTCTGCCCCTCCCCCATTCGTGCTCTGTCTCTCTCTGTCCCAAAAATAAATAAACATTGAAAAAAAAAATTAAAAAAAAAATAGGTCGTTGGACACAAGAAGCAGGCCTATGAAGTCAATTCATGGATAGCATTTTAATCTCACCATCGGCCTAATGAAAAAAATTGTGTGATCACAGCTAAACTGAATTGTAACTCTGAATATTCAAATGGCTTACACAAAACCAATTTCACATATAAATATGTTAAAGGGAGGTAGGAAAAGTCTTTAAAGAATTTCAAGAGGATTTACTGGCATATGTCATTGAATGTGTTAATTACAGATGATTTATTCATGATATAAGTGCAGAAAAACATTGGCTTCAGGCACTGTGGCCAGTGCTGCTGGTTGACCCCCCAACATCTATCCATATATGTTCCCCTATAGAGGCTAGAATACCTAAATTCTTGCTCTACTGGCCTTGCTTGCCACTAGGAAGGAAGGGCCACTGTTCTCACTAATAAGATACAAGCAGATATCAGCTGCTGGGGTAGGGAGTATTCCATTAAGCTTCTGTTTTTCTGATCCAAAGAGACAGAAATGGCAACACTCCTTCCCTTTCTTGTTGTTTGAACATGGACGCAATATCTTGGTGTAGCCATCTTGTGAATATGAGAAAATGTCAAGACAGTCACAAAACAGCAGATCTTGATTTCACCGAACCATGAACCACTGACTAGTTCTGCTTTTCTAATAATGTAAGAAAGATAACTATCTGTTCATATTGCTGTGGTCAGATTATTGTGTTAATTGCAGGCAACCACATTTAGCTACATTTTGTTGGCTTTTGGATGACAGACATTAACATGAACTTTGAAGAGATTAAAAGAGATAAAGCTACTTGTGTATGAATGTACATACATGTAATTCAGATGGCACTTGGTTTTCCAAATTCTAAATTAGTGAGGATTTACGATATTTTCTTTAAGTAAACAGCAAGAGTAACTAATTGAAGCTCGTTTGAAAGGATGTTTGATGCAAACAAGCCCCTTAAAGTTCTTCCCACCACAGCACCCAGAGTGTCTCTGACACAGTACTTTGCATGTCAGAGGCTCATGACACGTATGACTTCATCAGGGAATACATAGACAGCAACAATAAAAGCTTCTGTTGATGTTTGCAGCTGCTTGCTTGGTCTCTGGCTCTGATTACTCACTGTCTAAGTGTCCTTGTCTTTTTTGTATGGCCCAAGTGAGATGAAGTACATGCCTTTTCTTTTTAGCGTGTATTTCCAGGATACACTGTAGTGTATACTCTGACTCTCAGGGTTTCTACAGGCCTCTAAGCTCTGGGAATGGCCAGGGTGGGCCTGATAAGGAAAAGTCCACCTCAAGTAGATATTACTTCTTATTCTGGAATGTTTACTCTTTTGTCTGTAAGACTCTTTAATCCAAAATGACAAATCCTTCCTCCCAGTTCCTGTGAGAAGAAGTCTCAGGAATCCTGGTGTTGCTGGTCTCTGGGATCAACCACTGGCTGTTTCTGCTTTGTCCCTGGACTTCGCAAGAAGGGAGAAGTCCAGTGGCTTTCACATCAGTGTGAGCACCCTTTCTTCCAGTGAAGTTTAGTAGAAGCCCAATATATAAAATCAGCAAAATAATAAAAAATGGCCCTTGTCTTATAGTGCTTCCTGGATATTATATTATGGGTCCTACATATATCAATCTATTTTAAACCTCATAACAATACTTAAAGTGGTAACGGTTCCATTTTACCAGTGGAAAAAAAAAAACAGGCATAGAGTGGAGGTGTTCTATCAAAGATTGGGAGGAAGGAGGCTGGGATGGGTCCTTCATAGTCTCCTTTTCACCTCAGTCTTGGTTCCTAAGATACTCTAGTGGAACCCTTAGAAGGCCTGGAGACAATGTTTGAAAATCCTTTTGCAGCCCGAGGTCACAAACTCAAATACTCTCCCAGGGGCCAGCTGAGTAACAAAGGAATGAAGGTGGTTACCTGGGGGCTGCAGTGCGGTGGAGTGTGCAAGGATCAGCTAAGGGGGTGGCTGCCACTCAGCTTTGCACAACCATTACCAAATTCTGTGCGGGTCAAACACAAACATGCCTCCCAGAGGACTTAGCTTTTGTGGGCCACCAACTTGAGACAATCGGAGAATGGGTGGAGACTCTGAAAACGTATCCTGAGGTCAGACCACTTGGGTGCCATTAGAAGGTGAGATGCCCACTGATGAAGGAAATAATGGAGAAAAACAAGCCCATGGGTCTTTTTGGCCATATGCATATTGTGATGGCCCTATGTTATACTGACTAGCTAAGAGTCATTTCTTCCCACTGTTTATCTAGTGGCCTGATTTATTTTTAAGCAAGTCCTTCCCCTACTTGGTTCTGTCTACTCTTCACCATGTGTTTGCCAGTATTGGCCAAGCATCCAGTCTCACACCTCCTCTCCCACGCACCCCACCCCCCAACTGTCTTCTTATTTAAAGAAAAACAAGATTATAATGGTGAACAATGAGACTACCTAAATTATACAGCAGCCAAAATGAGTCCTGAGGGAAGATCCTTAGGAAGATTTTATTCCTTTGTTACTCAGGAATATTGGTTCTCATTGACAATCAAATGCAAAACAGACAGGTGGCTAAGATGCCTCCAGCACTTGCCTATAAGGCCTTAATATTTACGTAACTTGCCCCCCAGAAGGTGACAATGTGTGCAAATCTATTTATGACAGCCAAGTTCTAAGTCATGCCTCCCCACATGCTTTAGAAACTTGGTAGTCTACAAGGGACTGCCTAATGGAAAATGAGTTCATAGACACTGAACAAGTGTAAAAGGAAAGGGAAATATAGTCAGTGCTTGTATATCAGATAAACTGGAGGGGATCTGTCACATGAACATTCCAGAATGTAGTTGAAAGAACATCATACACAAAGACAGGAGGTCAATAAATGTGAGGACTGGGCTAGATTGGGAGTTTTCAAGTTTCTTTTATGCCCCCGCCGCCTTTCCATCTTTCCTCCTTTTTTTCTTTCTTGGCTTAGGAATCATTTTTTTGAAAAAACAATAATATTTGCAGTCTAATGTATAAAACAGACAAAGTGGACCTACTGTGGTTCCATGTGGAGGCTGCGGCCTCACTGATTTGGGCACCCTAGCACTCTCAATGCACTATCTGAGGCACCTCTGAGAAATCCCATGTTCGAACTACCAGAAACAAATTTACATCACCATTAGAACTAGATTATTTCCAAGGTCTGTTCAGAACTAAGAAAAAGAGAACCCTTTCCTCTTAAAAAATGAAGAAACCTAGGTCTGCTAGGTCAGGTGACCTACTCAGGGCCATACCTAGCATGCTATAGCCAGTACTAGAACCCACTCATAGTTCAGTGCTCTCCTTCCATCATTTAGAAAGTCGCATAGGATGGTGGTCTGAATCTCAACTCACCTAGCTACAAGCTCTGTAACCTTGGCAAGATATTCAACATTTGTGTGGTTCCTCATTTATGAAAGAAGATATAACAAGAGTCCCACCTTATGCTTCTGTGAGGAATCAGTGAGATAATGGATGTATGGGACTCAAACCCTTGCTTAGCATATAGTAGGTGCTTACTAAGTGTTAGCTGTACCATACTCTCCTCCATCCCTTCTCTGCAGCTACAGAACATCAGACTTGTGATTATCCCTATTAATCTTGATGGAGCACATCAACCAGATAGCAGACAGAGCTGGCTCAGACACAGGATGCATCCAGCCGATGGACAGCATGCACTGGACAGTTGGCTGTAAAGCATAGCTGAAAAGCTGAATACAGTGAAGTCTGGAAATAATTCCTATCTCTTAACTTTCCAATATTTGCTTTGTTTTCCAAGAAAAATAAGCATTGAGCAAAGGGGTTGAGAAGAGCTGACTGACCTGGGAGAAATGTCACATCCTTGTTGCATGAATGCTCCCAGGGAGAACCACAAACTGTTGAATATCCCAAACTCATTGGATTGGTCACTGGTTGTCTGGTCCCGCCCTTCCTCAAACTCTTCACTGTGCCATTCATAGGGGCTGAAGCGGCTGACCAGGAAAAGGACGACACTCACTCCAATGTAGGCAAAGACAATGCACATCCAAATTTCATAAGCCAAAGGATCGAGGAAGGAGAAGACCCCCGGCTTGGACTTCTGCGGCTTTTTTATCATGATGGAGATCCCCAAACTCATAAATGGCTTGGAGAAATCTATCACCTCTTCCCGGACCAAGGTGATAGTTAAAGGAGCCACGGCCACATCGGCTCTCTGCAAAAAAAAAAAAAAAAAAAAAAGGAAGAAGAAGAAGAAGAAGAAGAAAAAATGCAGTTGAGCTCAGCAGCTCTCTGTTCTCTTGTTTCTTTCTCCACTGAATATTCTTTTGCATTTTAAAGGATGTGCGAGTTGAAAAGAAACTCAGAAGTCTAATTCCTCCTACTGTCTATATTTCTGACAAATGAATGGTCAGCTCACTATCTTATAGGAGAGATTATCCCAGTGTTTGACAGTTCTAACTGTTAGGGCATCTTCCTCACCTTACTAGAAGGGGGATGTTGTGATATCTGTGGCTTCTGCCTTCCCAGCAGCCATGCCTCCTTCCTCCACAAGAAGAACCACTCCTGTCCACTCTCAGTCCTTCTAGTTCAAATCAGCTAATCACCCTGGTTACATAGTGAAGTGCATGACCCAGGTTTGGCCATCGGTATACTTCATTTCCCTGGTCAGAATGATTCATTCAAAAATGGTATAGGACTCAAGTCCGTTTAATGAGCATTAGCCCCAAGAGTCAGAGTGAGAGATTTAGAAACCGATCCAGAATGTCATTTGGACCATGCTAAATTCAGGGCTTACCCCAGACTCCAAGGAAGATGGGTTAATATATTCTATTTGTTCCCAGGAACATGAGCCAGCCCTTCTGTTTGCCTAAGCCAGTTTGGATTGGGTTTCTTTTACCTGCAGCCAAGATATCCCTAGCTAATAGTGTGGTAAAGGCAAATTTAACTCAATAAACTCTTACTGGGCACTTCTTTATGTTCAAGCCCTAGGCTGGAAGCTGAGGGTAAGCTACCGTCCCTACACTCAGGGTATTACAAACTAGTAAGAGAGGTCGGTATACATATCCACCTTTCCCTCCTCTCACCCCTCCCCTCCCCCGCAATTTTTCAGTCTACCAGGTAGGCTGGATGTACTAGCCAAGAGATACACAATGATACAGGAGACAAGAGAGGCATTAATTCTGGCTGAGGAGATCGGGGGCTACATCATAAAAGAGGTGACACATAAATTCGACATTGAAGAGGGGTAGGATCTTGTTGCTCTGGCACAGTACACATTTCAGAAGGAGGGAATTATGTGAGTGAAGGCCTTAAAG
Source organism: Leopardus geoffroyi (assembly GCF_018350155.1). NCBI lineage: Eukaryota > Metazoa > Chordata > Mammalia > Carnivora > Felidae > Leopardus > Leopardus geoffroyi. Next base: position 193,481,451 of record NC_059326.1, read on the forward strand.
AGAGGAGGAAAAGAAGCATCACAAGTATTTTTCGTGAAGACGCCTAAGAAACATACAAACAATTCAATTTTTAAAATTCAGATCCACGTAGACAAACATAAAAAAGGTTGCAAGAAATGCTCATCTTTGAGCATCTAGCATGTGGAATCACCATCCTTGCTCTTCGGTCTTTCCTCCCTCTCCCTAATGGCAGAAGCACTGGCATCTACACAAATAAAAATCCACCGCTCTGTTGGCTTGAGATCAAGAGATTCTGGAAACCCAAGAAGGTTCCATGGACAGGTGCCACAAAACTCATTTTTGAAATGAGAGACACATCTGTGCAAGTCTGTTCCAGGTGGATGGCTTTGTCTCATGATGCACAACAGTCCAGATGTGAAACTGGTGACAGATGTGTGCAGATGAGTGCCCCACTTAGCTGCTGACTGGTGTTGCATAGAGAAGATTTCGGCTGATTACTGTCATTGGCTGGGGTTTTTGAGAAGGTGCTTCAAGTGGAATAAAAACCCTGGCTTCAGAATGACTTAAGATCTCACCCAGGGAAAGAAACTTTCCATAAAGCAATGTGAATTTGATAGCAATTCTGCTTTTTTTTCTCTAATAGTCACTGCATAAATCTTTTATTATTATTATTATTATTATTATTATTATTATTATTTTGCAAATACTTACAAGCAAGTGCAAGGGAGAAGATACCTACTCTTTTGTCTGTACCCTAATATAGATAGAAAAGGAATGGAGGAGAAAAGTAATGGAAATGACTTAGAGGGACTACTACATGTTACCCAAAAGGGAGGTGAATGAAGACCAGCTTTGAAGGTGGTAACAGGAATTGAATGGATTCGTTTGATGCCTCCTGATGTGAGTTAATGAAAGGGACTGTGGACTGGAAAAATCACAGAAGCACATCATCATAATGCTTAGTTCATTCAGCAGTTCCAAGATTTGTTTCATAGAACATTATTTCTGGAAGGATGTTAATAAGTGTAACATAAAAACAGTGTGAAAATTAGGAAACATGAACCTAGGAAATATGAACTTAAACAGGTGGGGCGAGACTCCTCAGAACCTTTAGAAGATCACTATGCACTGAGAATTTCCAAGAGAGGTAAGTAGATGTAATACTTCTAAAATTATCTGGCCGTGGATCCCTGAGCTTCAAAAGAGACCCATCTGTGTAGGAGACATACACAGTGGGAGATGTTACATTCAATGACCTTACTTTATAGAGAAAAACTCAGGTCCAGAGAGGGAAGGTGATTTGTGCAAAGCTGCAGTGTTTCGGTTTGTCTGACATTGACTGAGAGGTCTTAAGAGGTGATTTCCAGCACCTGAGGTTGTTAGTGGTGCTCTGCAGGATTGGTCAAAGGCAGAGCTTACCTGGGAAAGTTAGACCTGGCTGCTCTGCTGGTGACTTGCTGACCATGTGGCCTTAAGTGAAACTGTTGTCTTTTGGAATATCAAATCCCTCGCTAAAAAAAAAAAAAAAAAAAAAAAAGACATAATAATTTTTTGCCCTACCTATTTGATAGGATGGTTTTGTGAGGATCAAAAGAATTCAAATATGTGAGAATACTGTGAAGTGTAAGCATTCCACAGATGCTCAAAATTATTTACTTAAATTGACATTAGGATAGCAGCTTCCAAAATTAAGCATACGTCAGAATCACATAGAGGGCTTTTAAAAATGCAGGTGGCAGAGTTTCTGGATCTCGGCGTGATACCTGAGAATTTGCATTTCTTTTTTTTTAATATTTATTTATTTTGGGGGGAAACAGAGACAATAGCATGAACTGGGGAGGGCAGAGAGGGAAACACAGAATCTAAAGCAGGCTCCAACGCTCTGAGCTGTCAGCACAGAGCCTGACACGGGGCTTGAACCCATGAACCGTGAGATCGTGACCTGAGCCAAAGTCAGATGCTTAATTGACTGAGCCACCCAGGTGCCCCGAGAATTTGCAATTCTAATAAGTTCCCCAATGATGTTGATGCTACTGGTCCAGACATCACACTTTGAGAACCACTGACCTAGGCGAGCCCCAAACAAACTATGTGATGTCTAGAAACAATCCTGGGGAGACAGTAAACAGTTTTGATGTTGTAGGTAAAGGCGAAATGTGAAGAAAACCATTAAGGTTGGAGAGCGACTCTGAGCCAGGAACTGTGTAGGTAAACTCCCCACCCCAGCCCGGGGATATGGGATTCACTTTCCCTGTTTTACAGCGGTTCAATAACTTGCAGGTGCCTGCCGTCAAAGTTCACTCTCGTTCTGCTCCACCAAGACAAAGGACAGGCAGGGAAGCCACCTGTGAATCAAGCACAAAGCCAAATCCATGCAAGAAGCAGAAACTTCATTTGTAGCATGTGGCATCTGAGAATGCAGACACTATTGCTATGCCCATTGCCAGTAAACAGTAGCCTTACAGTCCAGTGCTCAGATGTCTTGGAGTTCAAAAGCCAGGCTGCATGTCACAACTCTGCTTTTACTAGCTGTCCTTTGCCAAATTACATACCCCCCCCCCCCCCACTGGGACTCAGTGTCCTTATCTATGAAATGTGGAAAATAATTGTATCTGTCTTATGGGGTTGTTAGGAGGAGGAAATGAAATAATGTGGGTCAAATATTTAGCATGGCACTGGGCACATACTACCTGTGGAAATGCTACTACTACAGGTTTTGATAAAAACAAGGTGGAACAACATAAGAGACTCTTAAAAACTGAGAACAAACTGAGGGTTGATGGGAGGTGGGTGATGGGTATTGAGGAGGGCATCTGTTGGGATGAGCACGGGGTGTTGTATGGAAACCAATTTGACAATAAATTTCATATAAAAAAAAAGAACAAGGTGGAGCAAAAGAAGATGAAAGAGACCTTGATTGGCTTAACTATTTAAAAGGCACAGAAAGAATCAATTTGGGAGCCTCCAAATGAGTTTTGTCTGACCTTCTGGTTGTTTGTGGCTGACAGATAGTTCCTCAAACTCCTCTATTCTTCCTCAGGGGTACAGAAAAAGAAAGCCAGACCAAAACTCAAGGGAGGATGTTGAATTGGGCCCATCATGGAGTCTTGAGAACACAGTTTATAGAGCACAGAGGGACAGGCCTGATGGAGGAGAGGGGATGGATGGGAAAGGGCTGGCCCTGGGGCATCAGAGGTAACTCTGGTTTCTTACTGATGAGCCAGTGACCCACCACTGACTGTTGGCTATTGGGAAGCTTGACCTCAGGATGATCATACCATTGTTCTGCCAGGATCACAGGCCTTTTGCTAAGGGAACTGTGGTCCATGGGGTGAGGTCAAAGATGAATGCTAGTGGAGGTTCCCATGGAAACCAGCCTCCAGATGCAGTGTTAACCGTCCAGCTCTCTGTCATCAGTGGAGCTTCCCAGAGTGAGAGAAATAGAGGGAGGAGAAAGGGTAGAAGTACATTCCACTCCTCAACTCATTAACCATCTTATTAGGTCATCTTGAAAGCCACTTTCCTATGGAAGATTTTCCTTATTTCATCTCTTTTTTGAGTTCCCTTTGTATGGCTCCCATGGCCATCATGAGTCCTATTGCCTTGATATTGGAGAATGGAATTGAACCTAAATGCTTGCTTCATCCTGGCCGGAACTCAACATCAACCTGTGACTTAGTATATGCTTCTGCTCAGAGACCCTGCCTATAATCTTCAGTTTCTGTGAGTAAAGCTGTGGTGGTCCCTTTCCTGCAAGTAGTGGCTGACTTCTTACATTACATTTGTTGTTTCTCTACTCAAGTATCTTCATCATCTCCCAGTACCCACTGAATCAATCCACTCTTCCCCTTGTCACGTCTTACTCAACCATAGCCCTGACTGCTCAATCCAAGCCCTCTACCCAAATGACCACTGTTTTCTTTTCTTTTCTTTTCTTTTTTAATTTATTTATTTAGAGACAGAGAGAGAGAGAGAGAGAGAGAGAGAGACAGAGAGCGAGAGAGAGAGAGAGAGAGACAGAGAGAGAGAGAGAGAGAGAATGAACAGGGGAGGGGCAGAGAGGGAGAGAGAGAATCCCAAGTAGGCTCCATGCTGTCAGCACAGATCCTGATGCAGGGCTTGAGTCTACAAACCATGAGATCATGACCTGAGCTGAAATCAAGAGTCAGAGGCTTAACTGACTGAGCCATCCAGGCACCTCAATGACCAATGTTTTCGCACTCTCCTTATACCTCTCTTATTTCCATCACCATTCTATTGTTTGTACTTTAGCAATTCCTGGGCTGCCTTTCTCTCTCTTTGAACATGGGTAATTTTCAGTTTCCATATCTTTCTTGATGGCTAGACAAACTCATGTTAGCCTCTTGCCTGATCCTTGAACCATACTATCTTTTACTATTCTCTTTCATTGTATTTTCTACCCCATAAAATGTTAAGATCCTTGGGGACAGGGATCAGATCTTTTACTTCTCAGTGATTCCTTAAATACTTAAAGCAATTCAGACATTCAGTGGCTTCTCAGAAATGCTTCAACTAATCGAAGATTTTATAGCAATCGTGCATGGTGTTATTTCAAGTGCAGTGAGTGATATAAAGACAGAGAGATCTACTCCTATTACACAGAAAACTATTATACAAGGCAAGGTAAGCCACAACAGAAACAGAAACTAAATCCTGCAGTGGAAGGCAAGAGCACTTAGAAAGGAGAGTTAATACCTGTTATGGGGAGAAAGAAATGACACCTTGGAAAAAGCAATATTTGATATAGATTTTTGGAGAAGGGACAGGAGTTTGGGGGTACTTAATGGAAGGGAGCACTCTAGAGAACAGAGTGACTCAGGGGTGGTCTTGCTGAAGTGGATGGTATCGGAAAGGTAATATTGGGGTGAGTGACTAGAAAGTTAGGTTGAATCCAGGGTGCATCTGGCACCAGGGAAGAAGTTTATATGGAGGGGCCATAAATGATTTTGAGCAGGGGAGTGGCAACTCAGCGGTCTGCCTCCGGAAAACTCATCCTGAATCTCGGTATTGCCTGTGTTAGATCATGATCAACTGCAGTCACAAGACTGAACTGAGAAAGCCGGGACCAGTAAGTAGCCTTGAACAAAGATGGTCTCAAGATATTGGATTTTGAACACCTCATCTTTTTGGCAGCAACTATACTAAGTTAGGGGGTCCAATAGTCATCTGTGGACAGGGCCAGCCAACCACCAAATTATTTTCTGTCAAACTCTCTCCCTGTCCTCCAATCCCCCACCCTGTGGAGAACTTACTCCATAGACCAGCTCTCCCACCATGCCATTCCAAGCCTTGGTGTCAGGGTCACGGGCTCCATATTTTCCATCGCTGACAATCTCAAGACGGTAGGAGTAGCCCACATGTTTGGCAATCTCTGCTGCCAGCTCTACACAGTAGCCCTCATAGCGGTCATTGCCCTCAAACTGGTTGGCATTCTTCTTGAGCATCACATACGGATCTTCCTGGTAGAAAAATGGGGGGAGAGAGAATGTGGGTTGTGGGTCCACTCATAGGTAAGGAGGACTTTGGCATGGCAGGGGAAGATGTCAACAACGTTGGTTAACTTTGGTCTCTCTAAGTCCCTAAACCTACTTCCTGCATTTCTGCTCCCTCCATTACAAAACTTCTTGGGCTAAGAAAGTAAACTCTTTTTTTTTTTTTTTTTTTTTTTAATTTAAAAAAAAAATTTTTTTTTCAACGTTTATTTATTTTTGGGACAGAGAGAGACAGAGCATGAACGGGGGAGGGGCAGAGAGAGAGGGAGACACAGAATCGGAAACAGGCTCCAGGCTCTGAGCCATCAGCCCAGAGCCTGACGCGGGGCTCGAACTCCCGGACCGCGAGATCGTGACCTGGCTGAAGTCGGACGCTTAACCGACTGCGCCACCCAGGCGCCCCAGAAAGTAAACTCTTAAAATAAGAATATTTCATAATTCACATGTGGAGCTCACCCTTTTAAATTATGTTCCAGGAGCTTTTGTATTTTTTGGAGGTGTCTCTAGGGCACTATGTTGGGAAAGTAGGCCCTAAACAGTCTCCAGCTTTCTCACAGGCAATCACTGAAAATCACAGCAGTTCAGTGGATATAAAGTAGCTAAAGTGCTGGCTTTTAGGAGACTTTCTTAGAAAATGGCTTCTACTGAAGGAGTGTACAGTCTGAGAACCACCATAATTTAGTCTCACCATTATGTCTTATATATGGGTAAACTATGGCTCAAAGGAGGGTAAGTGACTTATCCCAGTATACAAAATGAAATCATAGCAGAACCAGAGTGAAAACAGCATCTCTAATTTCTAGGAAACTCCTTTTTCTACTCCCTCTTTCTACCTATAGCATGGTTTCGGCAAGAAGAATAACCAGCTTATGCTCCTGGGGAAAACCTTTGTGTTGGTCTAGCTTACATCTAGATAACCTCGATGAAGGACTGAGTACTCACTAGGATTGTAGTAACGATGTATGTTCTATTCTGGACACTTGAATTGTCCCCCCCAGCTTGAGCATCGGTGGCTGCAGGGACAAACTTATCATCTTCATTCCAGTAACCGATCTGTTAAGAAGAGGAAGGTGATGACGTGAGATGAGACAGGCTCCTCAGGACTGGCCTACTGTGGACCACCCAGCCAACACCAGACAAAAAAGCAAGGATCTAGGCATCATATCATACAATATTGGACACACCAGGCTCTAAAGCATTGGTAGATAAAAATAACAAGAGGTAAAATGCTCTCCATCCAGGTCCTCCCAGTCCCACCCCCTTGAGCATCCTCACCATGATGGGCTGAGCCTAGAAATTGCCCCTGTGAAGAGGGGGCGGGTTTAACTCTTAATGCAGCTAGAATATTTTGTACAATGCAAGCCATGGCTGTGGAAACTGAATTCCTTGCAGTTGTTCACAAGCTCAAGCCCCTTTTTCTTTATTTCTATTAACCCTTCTCTTCCTGAGCTCATTCTGAATGGCAGTTGGAATCATATGATTTAAACATTAAATTCCTTTTGCTTTATTTTTATATTTACCTGTATTTTTTCCATCTAGATTTAACTTCCTAGGTGATTGTTATTTTATGATTTATCATTTATTTCTCTTATTTCCAATTATGAACTATTATAATACTGAGTATATATTAGTGCCTAAAATTATTGGCTGAAAACATTATTTTTTTTTTTTAAAAATTAGTGGGTTATTTATACTGGCTCATTTTCCAAGATCTTTCAGCTAATATTTATTGGATCCCTATCGTGTGCAAGGCTCTGAGCTAAAACACTGGTAGTATTGTGTGGGAGGTTGAGAGAGATACAAAAAGTCTAAGAGGTAGTCCTTGCTCTGAGAAGTTCCCCAGTCTACTTGGGAAGACATGACACATGCAACACACAAGGTCATAAAGGATGGACAGTTTGAGCCCAAACCTTTCAGGTTGGCAAAACCATGAACATGTGCCAAGATGTAAAGGCAGGAATCTTCCCAGATATGTAAGTTCAATGGCTTCTAGGTGGAAGATAGGGTTAGCCTAAGAGGGCAGTGGGCAAGTGGTAGAAGATGGATTTTTTTTTTTTTAATTTTGGGAGAAGAGAGAAAGAGAGAGAGAGAAAGAGGGAGATTCCCAAGCAGCTGCATGCTGTCAGTGTGGAGCCAGATGTAGAGCTCAATCTCATGAACTGCGAGACTATGACCTGAGCCAAAATCAAGAGGCAGATGCTCAAACCACTGAACCACCCAGGCGCCCCAGGAGACACCTGGATTTGAATGCCAGGCTAAACAATATAGACTTTATCCTGAAGGTAACAGGAAGCCATGGAAGGTTTGGGAAGAGCAGAATGGCATGGCTAATACACATACACACAAAAACACACACCTCTGTCCTGTCTCTCTATATCTTTAGACAGTTGTGTTTTGTTCTGTGGTTCTTCTTTTGGCTGTAGATGGAGGGTGAGAAAGGAAAGAGAACTGGATGTGCATTTGCAGAGGAAAGAGCAGGCCTCCCACCAGCCAGAACTCAGACCAGGCTCACACAGCTGAGGCCTGTGCCAGGGGTCAACTCAAACAGCACTGTCTCCTTGATGCCTTCCCCAGTTTCCTCGTTGGAAAAAAGCCATTCTCTCTGTGATCTCACTGCGGTTAACAACAACAATGATAATTGCCAATGCTGATTATGTTCTTGCTATTGTCAGATGCTAAGTGTTTCTAAGTTTTTGTGCCATTTCATTTGGATTAGAGGTGTCTGTAACCTGCCCAAGGTGATGCAGCTGGAAATTGGCTCTGCATTTGTTGCTAAGAGGGGACTTGGCTTCCATGATAACATGTAATCATTTTAGTTAACATTTATTGAGCGCTTACCGGGTTTCAGCCACTCTTTTCTTCTAAGTGTTTTTTTTCTTTTTTTTTTAAGTTTTAACTTCTTCCATCCTCACAAAAATCTATGAAGTGGGTACTTAATTATCACCCCCATTTTAAATGTGAAGCAACTGAGATGTGGAGAAGTGAGGCAACTTTTCCAAGGTCACGGTCAAGTCATGGAGCCAGGCTCTGAGCCAGGAAGGTTGACTGCAGGGCCACTAAGCTGCTAGCCGGCCCTTGAGTGCCTCAGGTAGGTCCCCACTGGCCCTGTGGTCTGGATGTTTGTATGTCTGTCACCATCTCTCCACAGTTCTGTGGGTTCCTGATGGACAAAGCCAGAGGTCTATTCCTTCTAGAATGATTTACTTAGCATGGCATATTCTTCCATAAGAAGCAGCTCAGGAAATGTTTGTTAAGAGAAGATGTGCTTCCAACAAGGAGACAGTGGACCCTACTGGGTGCTAAGACAGTCCAGAGGCTTGTCTCTCAGGGCATCAGGTCAAGATCTACCCTTGGTGCAGGCCTGTGCTCAATATTGCCTGTGTTAGGCACTTTTAGTCAGCACAGAAGGAGACATTTCTCCCTAAATGACACAAGAACCAGAAACTTAGATTTCCAGAACGTCAGAGGTGGAAGAGGCTTGAAGAATCACTTCTTCCAACCCCTTTCTTTTACAGAGAGGGATGAGGGGACAGGCACAAAACCAGGATGCAGTCTTGACTCCCTCACTTTGCTAGGCCAGGGCCCTGGAACCCTGGAGCATCTGTGGGGACTTTTCCATGCCACTTTCCTAGGAAGTGGGTGAGGGGTCAGAAAATGGGAGACAGCTCTGGGTGCCCCATCTCTCCTTCAAAACACTCAGTTCTGCTTTTTATCTCTTTCACATATTGGGATCCCTTTAACAGTTAACTTTTACAAGGAGCCCTCTGGTTGAAAATGTTTAAAGCCACTAATGTAGTATATCATGATGCAAGTTTTCAAAAGATTTCCAAAGTACTTTCACAACATTTAACTCTTTAGCAAACAGCACAAGACAGGTGTGGGATTGTTTTCTCTGTTTTATAAAGGGGATAACTGAGCCTTGGGGAAATCAAATGATCTAATTTATAAATATAGAGATTATATAGCAGATTCGTGGCAGGGCATAGGAGCCAGGGCATGACCTCAAAGGTTAGGTTATTTAATGTAATCAATACTAACTCAGGAGCAGGTCTGGCAAATGCCATTTTCCCCCCACAGATGATGCTTTCCCTTTCCCTTTCTCTTTCTTTTCCTTCTTCCCCTCATTCCCTTCCTTTCTTCCCTTTTACTTTCCTCTTCACAATCAGGCACAGGTTTAGCTCCTTCTAATGAAACCATCAGTACACAGCAAGTTGCCTTCTCTGATGTGCAAAATCTAAAATCTACAGTGTATTATTACGTATTATTTTTTTTTAAGTGGGGGCTTGATAGTCAAGAGATTACTCTCTGATATAGACAGAACTGGTTTTAAAGGTAGGCTTTCTTGTGGTGCCTGGGTGGCTTGGTCGGTTGAGGTTTTGACTTCAGCTAAGGTCATGATCTCATGGTTTGTGGGTTCGAGCCCCAGGTCGGGCTTGCTGCTATCAACATGGAACCTGCTTCAGATCCTCTGTCCTTCTCTGTCTCTGCCCTTCCCCTGCTCGTGCATGCGCACGTGCTCTTTCTCTCAAAAATAAATAAACATAAAAAAAAGGTAGACTTCCCTAATTACTAATCTTTGGCCAGTTACCTGACCTCAGTGGGCCTCGGTTCTTGCTCTGTGGAATGGATACATCAGGTGTATCTGTCTCTTGGGGTTTGCTGTGAGGATGGAAGGAGTTAATGCATGGACAACAATGAGAGCTGTATGTGGCTCATATTAATGCATAGTCTAAGGGTAATGCCTAGTTGAAGGCTAGCAGGCTTCTATAGTATAAGACATTTCAGTATCAATTTACTATTGAAATTATCAATCTCTAAAGAAAAAGTGTATTATTTTAGAGCATTTCTCAAATTCATTTGGCAAAGTAACCCTCCTTACATGCAGAATGCCCTAGGGTAAGTGTGCCCCAAACCACAAGACATTGCTCTAAAATCCCAAGTTATTTTGATAAAGGATAGGGGGAAAAAGCAAGATAAATCTGTTGTAGACCAGATTTACACTACTTAGAAAGAGACTTTAATTTCTCAAGATAGTGGTCCTTCAAAGCTAGTATTGTGGCACTAGTTGTTAAATTGGGATCTATAAAAGTTATTGCATAGCTTGGTTTATATACAGCTTCCTTGATATCAAAAGCTAGAGGAATAGCTAAGTGTCATAAACAAGTTTATTTGATGTCTGACCCTTTTGTAGGGAAATAAAACAATATCGCCAGTCAAAAGAGTAGGGTGATGCCAAAACCCGGCCTGCACCTCACACAAGCTAGCAGTTGAGAAATCTGGTTCCACAGTTCGATGAAACGAAAGTTGACAAGAGTTTTGAAGAGACACTACACTTCAGAGATGAGAGCAAATTTCCCTTTCTTGGAGAAATGGGTTGGATTATTATACAGCACTTTGATTCTCTACTGAGGATATGCAGGACCTTTGATTCTCTCTGAAAGTAAATCAGAGCTAGTGGCTTGGTAAAAACTGGGGCCCATTATTCAGGAGAGGATTTAAACAATTCTAACAGTGAGAGGTCCTCTCCTGGGGCCAGTTATAATTTTTGATCTTCTGTTTCCATCTGCCTCTAAAGATTCTTTGAATGTAGGAAATGAGTCTAGATGATAGATTAGCTTTTTTTAAGTGAATGAAGTCTAAAAAAGAGATAGTTATAGAACAGTAAATTCAACTGATCTACCTTGCACAGTCAGCAAGTCAGATTTACACATTTGTATCTCTCGGCTGCCTGTAAGGCCACAGCCTGGGGACCTCCGAAAATGAGATCCATTGTAATACAGTTTTTAAAAGTAGGTTGCCTATTGTGGCCAAGTCAACTAGATGACCAGCAACGACTCTTATTCTCTTTCCCTATCATAGAGGTGTTGGCAGGAAGTAGCTCCCTAGCCAGCAATTACATTTCCCAGCCCATGGGGCATCTAGGTGGGCCAGAGGATTGGGTTCTGGCCAGCAGAACACAGCACAAATGATGCCCATCTCTCTTGGTCTGACTCTCCCAAATCTCTAGCACAATTTCTGCTTTCTTTCTTCCTCATCTGTTAGCTAGATGTTGATAGCCAGAATGATGCAAACGGGCGATGGAGCCTCTATAAGCCTGAGTCTTAACCAGAGCCCTCAGTCCAAACACTGGTCACCAGGTGAATGAGAATTAAACATCTATTGCATTAAAGAGCTAATAATTCAGAGTTTCTCTGTCACTGAACCTAGGGTTTTCTTAACTAACCTACTTAAAGAATTTGAACTTAATAGGTTTATGTATGACTTTGAATTCTGCTGTGTTATTTAAAATTTTCCAGCATTTTTTTTCTTACTTGCTGGCAGATCTATGGAAATATGAGCCAGAATAGTATGCACCCTGGTTGCCCAGCAACATCCAATAAACTGTCTACTCATTTAATAAAAAACCATTTATTTGCATGTGCTTACTATGTGTCAATATACTACAGGGGTTGAAGGTATAATACATAACACAACTGTGGTCCCTGATTTTAGACAGCTGGCATTTTAGTGGCAGGAAGGTGGAGAAGAGGGGAAGAAAGACAATATATACCCAGGCCAGGGGTCAGCAAACTTTATCTGGAAAGAACCAGAGAGTAAATGTTTTAGGCTTTGTGGGTCATACAGTCTCTTTTCTAAGTACCCATCTCTGCTGTTGTAGTGCAGAAGCAGCCACAGACAATATCTAAACAAATGAATGTGGCTAAGTTCCAAAGAAACTTCATTTATGGATACTGAAATTGTATTTTGGGAAATTTTCACATATGATGAAATAGTTGTCTTTTGATTTGTTTCAACCATTTAAAAATGTAAAAAAACTACTAGCTCATGGGCTGTACAAAAGCAGGCAGTGGGATGAATTTGCCTTGCAGGCTGAAGTCCGCCAACCCCAATCTAGATCACTAAGCCAACAAGAATAGATCAGAAGGGTTAAGCATTAAGAAAAAAAAAAAAATAGAATGGGATAATGGGATTGTGCCAGATGGTGGGGGCCACTTTAGATAGCTTGGTCAAGGACAGCCTCTCCAAAGTGACTTCACTTGAGCAGAGACCTGAACCACAGGGAGAGAGAGCACACAAAACTGCAATGATAGAGAACATCAGGTAAAGGGATGGAACGATGTCAGTATAGCTGTGCAGTGATGAGCTAGAGACAGAGGAGCAAGAGCTCATGCCAGAGGGAAGCAGGCTCTATTTTCTGAAGGTCAAGGTAAGGAGTTGTATTTACCTGCAACTGGAAGCCAAGGGAAAGTTGTAGGCAGAGAAACAATAGAACCTGATGCATATTGACCTTACAGAAGGGCAAGGATGTAGATAGTGGGACTAGGTGATAGGTAAGGAGGCTCCCATATGCATCCAGGATGGCGTGGGGGTGGCTTGGGCTCTAGGGTCAGCAGTGGAAACAGAGGTGGTTGGGTTGGAGCAATGTCTTAGAGCTATAAGAGGATTTGGCACGTCCAAAGTTGGGGAGCAAGGATTTACAGAAAAACTTCTGAAGATCATATGGAATGGAAGGCTGTGAATTCTTTGGGACTTTAGATTACTTCTGACATCAGCAGGACTTTGTGTCACTTTTAGTTTGCTTTCCTGCCCATGCTTTCCTTTCTAGTTACTCAGAGGGTCAGAATCCGGGATAAGAAACTCAGGGCAGGGCAGGATAAGGCAAGGCAGGGCAGGGGGACTCAAGTCAAGTTGCAATGAGAAGTAGACGCCTGCAATCAGGTCAGAAGCGAGGGCCAATGATGATGGGAAAGATGGTTAAAATTCACAATGCTGGTCCCTTGATGAAAGACCTTGGAGAATTTTCCCTACACTTCTCCCTTGGCAGTCATTTATCAGAATTTGTGATCCAACCTGGATCTGATGAGGTATTTTAGATCTCAGATAGAGATCTCTACATCGGTACCCCCTGGTGAACAAGATTTCCTGAGGATTTAGCTTTAGCAGAGCCAACGCCAAATCTGGCATCTATGCTGCTAAATGTATGATGCACAGATGCTTGGAAGTGTGCACATTTCACTGGGATGTCAGATTGGACCCAGATACCTAGAGGGTATCTGTTGGCGCATCAGTGCCAAGGATATAGGCCAAAAGATCAGGAGAGTGTCCCTGAGGCCCCAAATCAAGCAACAGCAGCTCCTCTTTATTACATATACCAGGTAAGGCCACGTAATGTTTACTGAAACAAGCACAAATAGGTCACTCTTAAATCTGAGGAATTACTTTGCTAGGAGGCTGATTGAGTAAAAGGCCTGAAGCCACAGATGTAGAGGAATTGATTTTCTCCAAGTCAGATTCCCTGTAAACAAAGGATGCTTGAGCCCACAGTCTAAGCAAGAATTTAGTCTTGGGGAAGTAAGCTGGAAAACAGCCTTGGGATCTGAAACAATAAAGCACAGCCATTTGCTGGTGGATTTGAAGGTTACTCTGTTCTTTCTGTTTGGTGATTTATCCATTCCATAGGCTTGTATAGCCTGATTCACTCAAACTCAAGGCTGACAAAAAAAAAAAAAAAAAAACCTGTGGCCTAAAGAAGGGAGTTTAAACAAACAAACAAAACATGTGCTGGATGTCGATTACATGCCAGGAGCTGCTTTTCTGAATCCCTCACTACAAGCTGTGGAGGTAGGAGGCACCGTTGCATTTAATTCTGACAGTGACCCTGTGCGGTACAGGATATTATCCCCCTTTTGGAGATGATGTAACTGAGGTCCAGGGAGGCTAAGTAACTTGTTCTAGGTCACGTGCCTACTGAAGAACAAAGCAGGGACTTAAATCCTGGCCTGTCTGCCTCCAAAGCCCAAGCTCATAACCATTCTGCCTGTGTTTCTCACCAAACCACCTAGAGCACTGGGAGCCTCTCCACTCGGGAAGCTGGCTTTTTAAATGTGCAGACTCCCGAGACTCATCTCTGTTCTCTTAAAGCAGCATGTCCAGCTTTGGGGAACCCGGGAATCTCTATTTTTAACAAGGCCTCCAGGTAATTCTTCTACTTGCTCAAGTGTGAGAACTGCCAATCTTGCTACGATGCGTCCTCTCCTGAGGAGAGCTCTTGATGTCGTGCAAATTTGGAGGAGACAAGGAGGCTTCCCACAGTCTCTGGTGAGGTTTAAGGTCAACGTGAAGGACTGAGACCCGTGTTCCCGGGGGTAGTGATTGGGGAAGTTCCCACTGATGGGCGTTTCGTCCATTGAGGAGGGTCCCTAACCCCACCTGCCCTGAGGGAGTCAAAGCCCAGCCCAGAGAGGGACAACTTGACTGGAGGCATAAGCTTGACAGGGATGCTATCACATGCATCGGCGTCCATGGTGTCAGTGCTGAGAGGAACTGAGGTTTGCACAGCCCAGCACCTCTCACTCATTTTAAAGACCCAGAGAAGTTAAAGCCACCCTGCTGGGCGATGACCAGGCTGGGGTAGAAGCATCTGCCTTCTCTTCATCCTTATCTCATTACCACTATGTCCCCAATATACCTAGCCTGCTGCTAATGGGCAGGGAAGAATCTGGCTTTATTTTCAACCACCCCACTACACTGCAGGGAAAAGAACTAGATAAACACCCATGTTTTAATTTTGACAAACATGCAACTGCTCATAGGTAGTATGCATGTGCCAATTTCATCCACCAGGAGATAGTATTTTTCCGCCCTGAGGGCAGTAGGCCATTCTGAGGATTCTGAGCAAGAGCCCAGGTCTATGGTCAACAATGTTCTGTGTAGGAGCAACCTTCTTGCCTGCCCAAGTCCTTACCCAAAAGAACTGCTTTTATGTTTTCATGTACCATGCAGGGGGTGACACTGCCCCTTCTTCTTTGCATCTGAAAGGAAGAAGGGCTGGGGAGGAGGTCACGTAACTGGTGACCCTTCTAAGGGCAGCAAAATACTCTGAGCTCCTCACTCCTCCGCAGTCATTGGAAATGTTCCAGTTGTGTTCTGGAGCCATTCAGCTGTGGCAGCTGCTGCAGCAAGATGAGTGTGGCCTGGAGAGTCATGGGGCCCGTTTCATTATAACTCACTGTGGGACCTTAGGCGGCCTACCGGGCTGGCCTGCCTCAGTTTATCCATCTAGGAAAGGGGAGCTATATCATGAAGGCTGATATTCTTCACAACCACACTAAAGAAAAAAAAAATACTTTGAAAAAGATAAATAAGTCATCTCAGGGTTTGTAGACTTTAGTCACGTAACAGCTCCTGACATTTGCCATACCTGTTAGTAACCATTCACTGAACAATGATCAGGTGCCAAGGCATACATGATATGTCTCCATTTTATAGATGTGGAGATTGAGGATTGTAAGAGTTAAGTCACCTAGCAGATGTCTTTTCCAGCACAGGAGTTTGTAGAACAGGGGATAACAGAAATGAACTCAGACTTAGACTATTTTTGGATGGGCATCCCTTGCAGTAAATTTTGTCCCCAAGGACAACGCCCTTGTGCAATCACCATGCCAAAGGTTTGCTGAAAAGTGGTTATGCTCCTAGCGGCTACGCTCAGAACCAGATAGAGAGCCCTGTTTGGCAACCGCTGAAAGTTAACACAGGTAGTGGGCCTACTGTAGCCGATTCCTGAAGTGTGCCCAGTAGAAGGTGGGAAATGGGTTCTGGGTCCTCAAAGTGTTCACAATGTAGGAAGAAGTATGGGATGTATGTGAATGCACTGCAACAGGGGACAGTGTGCTGGTGTCCTGGTGACGTCACATGTGCTGTGGGAACACAAAAAGACAAGAGAAGGCTTCTATTGGGTGAGGAAGGAGTGATGATAGAGAAGTCATTGAAACTTGGCCTTTGTGGCAGGCAGAGTAATGGCCCCTCTGAAGATGTCTATACCCTTTCCCCAGAACCTGTAACCTGTCACCTTACATAGCAGAAGGGACACTGCAGATGGGATTAAGGTTACAGACCTTGAGATGGGGAGATTATCCTGGATTATTGGTGTGGGTCTAAACCAATTATGTGAGTTCTTAAAAGCAGAGTATCTTTCTTGACTGTGGTCAGAGAGAAGATGTGAGGTTGGGTCAGATGTGATGTTGCTGGGTTTGAGGAGGAGGAAGGGGAATATGAACTGAGAAACATGGGTGGCCTCAAGAAGAAAGTGGAAAAGACCAAGAAATAGATTCTCCAGAAGGCACACAGGCCTGCCGGTATCTTGATTTTAGCCCAGTGAGACTCAAGCAAGAATTCTGACCTATGATAAATTTGTGTTGTTTTAAGCCACTGTTGGAAGTAATCTGTCATGGCAGCAATAAAACAAACAAACAAACAAACAAACAATACAGCCTTGGGAAATGGGATGTGGTGAGACAGACTATGATATACAGGGTGGGGTTCCAGACGGGAGAGCAAAGGATATAGGTTTATGGGAGGTGGGGACAGAAAGGATAAGCAGAGCTGTTACGTAGAACTTTCTGTGACGATGGAAATGGTATACATCGGTGCTGTCTAGGATGGCAGTCACTAAACCACATTGATTCTTGAGCACTTACCACATTGCTAGTGCAACTGAGGGACTGGCTTTTAAATTTTGTTAAGTTAAAAATTAAATTTAAATAGCTATGTATGGCTAGTAGCAACTGTATTTGACATCATGGGCATAGAGAGCATGAAGTTTGAGAGATTAAGATCTAACTTTCAATGTCTCAGGCCCAGCCCTTAGAATTTCTGCACACATTAGGTCATTTAATCCCCTAAGTGAGCCTAGGGGGTTGGCATTATTTATGGCGATCCCCATTTACTAGATGAGAGAACTAAGGCACAAAGAACCTGAATGACTTATCCAGAATCACAGACTGATAAGTGGTGATGCCAGGAATGACCTCCAGGATTCCAGAGCCAATCCTCTGACCCATGTCACTCTACTAATATTCTACCATAATATGCAATGCCTCTTACCACTGCATCATGCCATCATAAGAAAGAAAGAATATGATGGAGGCCATGGACAGGATAATAGAGGCTGCCACGAGGCATAAACAGGAGAGGCCAGGGAAGGCATCCCTAGGGCATGACATTTACTCTGAGTGCTTAAGGAATTGAGGAGGAATTGGCCAAGAAAAGGAAGGGAAGGGGGTAGAGAGTCCCAGGTAGAGGGAACAGGTATGAAAGCTCCAAGGTGAGGGAGAACGTGATCTATTCAAGGAAGTGAAAGTTGATCAGAATGGCTGGCATCAAGAGAGAAAGAAAGCGAGTATCTAAGGTCAAGGGTGGAGAGATTGGCAGAGACCAGACAACACAAGTTCTGGTAAAGTTGTGAATGCTTTCCAAGGATTTGAATGTTATTCCAAAAGTTAATATGCATATATACTATATATTACATATGCAAACACATACACATAGTTTTCACTCCTTCTGTATGGAAAATGGAGTGGATATGACCAAGTGTGGATCAGGAGAAAATGGTTCATGTCATCAGTAACCACATTCCCGAGTTCTTCAGAATCCCTCAGGAACAGCAGTAGCATTTATACACCTCTATTACTTTATATTTTCAAAGTACTTTCCCATCCTTTCGATCTTCACTAGTACCCTGCGACACAGGTAGAGATTTTTATCTCCATTTTGCAGATGGGTGAATTAATTCTCAGAGAAAGGAACTGACTTGCCCAAAGTCCCAGCTGGTTAGTGGCAGAGCTGAGTCTAGAATCCTTGTTGCCTGAGTCTCTTCAAAGAGATCCAGTCCAGGAAAGATGGGCTCACAAGGTTCTCCGCTCTGGCCCTCTCCTCTCTGTGGAATGGAAGCAAAGGTGGCCTTTACCTTTCGGATGCCATCATGCTTCATTTCAATCACATGGAGGGTGTAGTTGGTCCGGCGTCCCTTCTCATTAAATTGAACATTTCCTGTCAAGCCTTCAAACCGCACCTGGAAAGCAAAGCCAAGTAGTAAACCATGAACTCAGAAGTTCCACTTGTGCTTGTTTGCTTTTTCTGCTAAAGTGAAAGTCCAGAACCCGAGAAGCTTACATGGGATGAGGTCTCGGAGTCGCATGATGACTAAGATACTCCTTGCCCACAGCAGACACGGCTATGGGCAGTTCTCTTTCCTACCAAACTGAGATTCATACTGAAAACCTTTTTCATCCATTGCCTTAGGCAAACAGTAATAAGGGATCAAAGTAGACTCTGATAAGAAATCTCTGTGCCATCCTGATCGAACACCTCCCATCGTGACCACCTCCAGGGGCAGTGCCTGCCTCTCAGACACACGCCTTTAGAGGAGAAACAGGACGCCTGCAAAGGAAAGGGGGCCAGTGCACCATTCCTGGTGAGTCAGGAGAAGAAGCTGGCCTTATGAAGTCTTGAGCCATGCTTGAATATGGTTCCTTGGTTCCCTTGTGAGGGCGGGAAATAAAATATGTGGGAATCTGAAGACCTGACATTGGAAGGCCTGAATTTGACCCTGGGAAACCAACTGACCTTGGGAGATTCACCTCTCTCAGCCTCCGGTTTCCAAAATTCCTGCCCTGTCTGCTTTAAAGGACACAGCAAATGTCAAAGTGCCGTGAAAACTTGAAAGCACCTGAGGAGAGCCCTTCATGTTAAGACCAGAGTAGGCAGGGCTTGAAACAAGTCTCAGCTGGTTAAAGAAAAATTTGTATTCAACCACAAATATGCTTCGTGGGATTTCTTTTCCACAAATGAGTCAGATCAAACTTTCATGGCCTCAAATCTTTAATCATAGAAAAGCTCAAGTGGTCAACATGTGGGATTCAAGACCTTTAGGGCCAAGTCTGCCGCTCTGGAGGTGACCAATAAATCTCACCCAAGTCTACTCTCCAAGTAAGGATGAGTCTAGCTGTATGTCATCTGCTCAGGTGTAAGAAGCCACATTCTCTAATGGTGACCCACCATGGGTTCTCACATCATTCTGGCCTAAGGCCAGTGAGGTGAGTCTCCACCTATAACCAATATGAACGTGGCCCTGTAACCCCACACCGTTTATTTCTCCCCTTCAAATAGCTTAAAAGTAAGACTTATAGGGCTTTATCTTTTTCTGACAGTGACCAGCTTCTATGCCCTCAGAAGGTATAAGAATAGTTGGGGTGTGTGTATTTGAGAGAAGGGGTGGAGGAATGGAAAGAGAGAGGGAGGGAGGGAGAGAAGGAGAGAGGGAGAGAAAGAAAGAGGGGGGCTGACTGCTCTGAGGATGACCCTCTCATCACCTTCTGGTTTGAAGTCTCACTGGGGAGGCCATGACAGGCCAGAGTGCTGGACAAATTATACAACAAGCTTTTCACTCTCTCAGCTGAAATATGGAGAAATGCTCAACTCTGGAGAAGTCTAGGCTGGCTTTGCTTTTCAGAGAGAACACAAAGCACAGATCTTCCTAGAAAGAATAAGAAGGGAGCTATTCCAATCAGTTAGCAACTGCACCTTCTCACCTTGGTCATCTCGTGATCATCTCTGGCTTTCCCATTCATTTGGGTTTGAGAGAGGTATGCTAAGTATGGGTTTAAGTAACTCATCTGGAAAAACAGACTGGGGCACATGTGCAGATGAATGGGTGGTCGAGTGACTTTCCCAAACAGAAGGAAGTATGTCATTAATGATCCAAATGGGCATCTATGCTTTGGCCCCGGTCTCAAGTCTCAGACCAGTTACCAGTATGGCGTTTTAGTATCAATTGTGTAATATTTCTATGACTCAGTTTGCTCGTTTGTTTAACGGGACCAG
Organism: Leopardus geoffroyi; assembly: GCF_018350155.1. Classification (NCBI taxonomy): domain Eukaryota; kingdom Metazoa; phylum Chordata; class Mammalia; order Carnivora; family Felidae; genus Leopardus; species Leopardus geoffroyi. The sequence goes on from NC_059326.1 coordinate 193,501,586, forward strand.
TTAGGGGTTAATTATGTCATAAGGTTGTTTTAAGGATTAAATGAGATATTTTATGACCAATGCTTGCTGCATGGTGAGTATTCGGCAAAGGCCAGCTGTTGTTGCTACCAATGGTGTAGATAATAACTACCACCATTTGACAATGTTTTATGTTTACAAAGTACTTTCATGCATATTCATCTCCATATACAGGAACCCCCGGAGGTACGCATTTAGGGATGATCGTCACTTACATGGGAGAAACCAGAACTCTGGAAGGTAAACTGATTTGCTCAAGACTTAAGACTTTTCAGTGTCAAAGGCAGGCCTAAAATCCAGAGCTTTTGATATTCTAGTATATTCACTGATGATACCAAGTGGCCTCTCCAAACAGGCGACAATGCTATCATGCTAGTCTCTGAGTGAACACAGAAATGCACACAGTAGTATGTTCTGCGTGCCTACTGCTGTCACCTGCTGCTACCGCTGGGCATTTCCCTGGCCATGCTCTGTTAACTCCTAATGAGGCGGCCATGAACAGGTCACCGAGCCTATCTGTTTCTCAGTTTCCTCCTCAAAGAACTGGAGTGTTTAGCATATTGCCTGGGACAAATGTAAAACGCATATTATTTAAATGATGATGATGATGAGGAGGAGGAGGAGGAGGATGGCTACTACTATTGTAGGGTAGTAGGGTGGGTAAGGTATGGAAAAATAAGATGATTTCAACATTGAAGCCTTGAGTCTGGTAAGTTGTTAGAGAAGGGGACTCTTTCAGCAGAGATGAAGGTGTTGCCACTGGCATTTGTACAAGCCTTTCTCAGTTTCCAAAAAAAGCATCATTAGCAAAGTCCTAAGCCCTCTACCTGAAGGCCCCTTGCACTGCCACAGTGTTTTCACAGGAAGGTGTTCATTTGATGTTCACAGGAACCCAGCAGGGAGCAGTAACAGCAGTTATTTTGCCTATTTTACAGATAGGATTATTGAGACTCAGAGCTTACGGCACTTGGGTTCAGAATTCACAGTAAGTCATGAGAGGTCTGGGGCAGCTGTAGGCTCTTACCATCTAGTTGGAGAAGCCAAGACTTATACACACTGAGATAAATCAAAGTATGGGAAAGCAGACATCTCGGAACGACCCTTCCATTATGGCAGAGCAAAGAGAGGTCAAGAGAATGGCTTAGCCCCAGAGCATTTACATGGACAGTCTGGACTCACAGTCAGAAGAAGCAGCTTCTCAGAAACACCCACTTTGGGCAAATCTAGAAACTGCTATCTTTTTCATCAGGGCTGAACTTCTTAGTCCTCATCGCCACCGCACCCTGCCACCCCCCCCCCACCCCGGCCCTATCTAGGGAGACTGGGGTCAAAAACTGAGTCCCCCCTTGGTTCCTGCTTCCTGGAACTCCCGTCGCCATCCTGGCGTCTGCCAGCTCCCTCTGTGAGAAACAAAGAATTAGCCGTGGCTTCCTGTAAGTGGTACTGGGTGCGAGCTCAGAGTCTGCTGCTCATGAGAGGCTGAAGCACAATTTTTCTTTCCTGCCTTCTGCTGGGAGAGTGCTACGTAGTGTTTTCGCTATTTGAGGCATCAATACTGCAGACTTCCCCACCCCCTATTCCTGAGGGCAGCAGCAGAGATGCTCTGGACCCAGGGCCTCTGTAACTTCTTTGTGGCTGCTTTCAAGTGGACCCATCCTCTTGGCACCCCACTTGAGTTCTCACTGGGTGTGGGAAATCAGGGCCTGTGGTCTAGGTCCCAGTGGATCACATCCTGGTTATTCCGGCCAGGGCAAGTCACAGGACCCCTCTGAGCTCCCACTTTCTCATCTGCACAATGGGAAGAACAACTTGGCTTTAATCATCTCATTCAGTTGCCCTGATGTTCAAAGAAGCTTCTACATTCTTCTTCCTTTTTTGAATTTTTTCATTTTTAAAAATTTGAGCCTTGTAACAAGCCAATGAGGCAGGCAGTGCTAAGAGGATTATGTACCTTCAGGAGATGAGGAACTCAATGCCAGGAAAGTTGAGTAGTGAGTCTAAGATCCCCAAGCTAGAGCTTGGTGGAGCCACGGTGAAAACCCAGCTCTTCTCTTTCTACTCCCTGACAGCCAAACATGATGCCCCCAAGTCCTTAATTGTACCTTGACTCTGGTTCCTACTGGATATCATACACTTACATCCTCCAAAGTCCGATTCGCTCTTTATTCAAATTTATCCTTCCCTTAAGGCTTTCATGACCATCCATCTCAGCTGGCTTGAGACCGTTCCAGTCTACAACTCCTGCTCTGGAATAATTGATAATAGCTTTTTCTTTCACTCATAAGTGTCCCAGTTTGGATGATAAATTATAGGATCACCTTGTTTAATGCCCAGACCCATCTTATAAGAAACCTTGTCAATACCCAAACTCCTCAGTCATGGCGTTCTCCTGTGACCGTCCATAGGACTGAGAGCTTGGCTATGCTATTTAGCCCTTAATCCACACCTTTAGAGCTAGGATTTCTCAGGAGCTTGCCTTCCATTTAAAAGTGGGTCTTGAGTCCTGAAAGGCAGGAACTGTCTCTTACACTGCTATTGCCTGTGCCACCCCAGATCTCACCTAGCAAAATGCTGGGACTTCCTTCACTCTGATAGGCTTGAGCATTGACTGACAGATGGCAAACACAAAGACCGAGAGGTCTGATCATCATTTAGGGCAAGCATTCTTCACCTGAAGTCTTGGGATTGGCTTCCAGGAGTAATATGGTCCTCGGACTCCTGGTCCTACAAAAATATATGTATGTACATGTGTGCATGTTTCTGGGAAAGAGAGTCCAGAGCTTTTAAAAGTAATATCCTCAGTGGGCTTGTGACCTCCAAATGCTAAGAGCCTGACTTGGGGAGCTGGATCTTCTCTGTCAGCCAGAAGCAGACTTCTGGGTCTGCTTCCTAATGCCTACTCCTTCCTGGAGCACGGAGGGCTTCCAGGATGTGGGCTCATTACTATTCTGAATGGCTCCTGGATGTCAGGCAGGCAGGTGGCTGATTATCTTCACTCTGTTGCTGGGGAAATTACAGCAGGGTAAGGGGGGATGGGGGTGCATAGATATTACCCAAGGCCAAGTGCTATTGCTGGCTGGGCCACAGCCCTCGTGTCTCCCCTGCTAGGCTGGACCTCTGAGACTTCAGGGCAGTTACGTACACAAAGTGAGGTAGCAAGCAGATGTGGGTTGGAGTCCCAGTTTCACCACTAACCAGCTATATAATTTGGGGAAATTTTTTTTTTTTTTTAATTTTTTTTTTTTCAACGTTTATTTATTTTTGGGACAGAGAGAGAGACAGAACATGAACGGGGGAGGGGCAGAGAGAGAGGGAGACACAGAATCGGAAACAGGCTCCAGGCTCTGAGCTGTCAGCACAGAGCCCGATGCGGGGCTCGAACTCCCGGACCGCGAGATCGTGACCTGGCTGAAGTTGGACGCTTAACCGACTGCGCCACCCAGGCGCCCCTGGGGAAATTTTTAAAAATATCTCTGAAGCTCATTTTCTCCACTTATAAAGCATAAATTAATAAAACTAGCTACCTCAGAGTATTATATTGAGGATTCAATGAGTGAAACATGTAAAGTATGTTCAGAACCTCATACACATAAGAAGCCCTTAACGCATCAGAGCTGGCATTACCATTATTTTTATCAGCACCATGCTCTAACCAGATGAGCTAACTGGCCACTACCATTATTTTTACAATAATGGGCTTATTCCTTCAGGCCTCACTCGCATGTATCCCATTTCTAACACAAGCTGAGCTGCATAGGCCTCTTCCCAATGTGTGACCTGAAGGCCAGTGATTAGGGAAGCAAAGACCTGAGCCCTCAACCACAGGTTCCAGGGACTGAGTATCAACAGAATTTACCCAGCGTATTGTGGGCACACAGTTGCTCACTAGTGACATGACTATTTCAAGAGATGGGTCTAGAAGGTGAAATGCCTGGACAGTGGCCATGACCGTGTGTGGAAGGCCCTGCGGCTCAATGTGTACAAGCAAAGGGCCGAGAGGCCAAGGGACAGGCCTGAAGCAGGAGGAGGAGGCAGGATGGGAGTCTCGTCCAGCCTCTGCTGCTAAGCTGCTGTGTGACCCTGGATGAGTCACTGCTACTCTGGTCAGCTGCCTCCTCTATGAAGTAATGGAAATGGAAGTCTGTAATCTTATCTAAAGTCTCATTCAGCAATAAATTACTGCGATTCTGGATTCTTAACAAAGATTTAAAAAGGAATCTGTTTGAACAGCTGATCTTGGGATCAGAATGTTGGAGTTTTGTGTTTGGGGCTAGTTCTCCCCCACCCACCCCATCCCCCAACAGAGGCTGAAGAGTTTCTTAAGGGTTAGGTCTTGCCTTCTCTTGTCTCCATTGCTTGGCCCCAGGCCAGAGTGCCCACAGGTTCTCAGGGAGCAGCTGACTGGCTGCCAGAGAAGCAGATACAAGTTTTGACTCAAAGACAATACAAAAGAGGTCATATTCTTTTGACTAAGGCAATTGCCCCCTCCCAAACCCCACTGAAGGCAGAAGCAAAGGATAAGTATACGTTTTAACCGGAAAGACACGGATTAGACCATAAGAGAGAAAAAGAAGCTTAGAATGTCTAGAGACAGTTGAAACTTGGGAGTGGTCTCTCCAACTTCCTCATTGTCAAGGACAAGGAAAGGGAAGTGTGTAGGAAATACGAATGGGTATTTCAAGGTCACTCAGAGAGCCAGGGCCCCAACTGGACTTGGACCCCAGCTCTCCTGCCTCCTGGTTCAGAACCCTTCTTGCTACCGGCACTGCTTTCTGGGCTTCATCACTGCCATGGTGATGTCAGAATATCCTCACAACAGGGACGACATTAAGATGGGAGAGGCAGAGGAGCTGGGAGGGTTGTGAACCTGAGGGCAAGTCCCGGGGACCTTCTGAAACCAGTCTCACATTGCAAACAGAATCTGTCTCGCCTGTGGAGCCTGGAAGAGCATTTTAAATAAGTCAGAAGGCGGGTGCTGCATCTTTGGCCATCATACGGAAGCTGCCTGATGTCCACTGTTGCTGCTTGGTGAAGGGGCTGCTTGGTGAAGGGGCTGCTGAAGAGATGGGGAGAAAGCAGAAGGGGCTACTGGTGGACCCCTTAGCATGTTCCTCCTGTCATCACAGGGCTGCAGCTTACCCTCATTCCCAAGAATGGAGCTACACATTCTCCTCCATGTAAAGGCACTTCATCCAAGCTGAGGAACAGCTGGTGATGTTCCTTTCTCGGCTCTTTCCCCAGGTTGTTAAAATTGCTAGAGCTGTGCACGTGTGGTTGGAAAACGAATGGGGACGGTTGTGCATTTTGCTCTACATTCCTCCCTCGTTCAGAAACGCTCTCCTCCTCTCCTGGGAGCCCAAATTCACTTTCTGTTGAAGGTAGTCTCAAAAGTAAAACCACTCTTGGGGCACCTGGGTGGCTTAGTCGGTTAAGTACCCAACGCTTGGTTTGGGCTCAGGTCATGATCTCATGGTTTGTGAGATCGAGCCCCTCACTGGGCTCCGCGCTGAAAATGTGGAGTCTGCTGGGGATTCTCTCTCTCTCTCTCTGCCTCTCCCTCACTTGTGTGCTCTTTCTCTCTCTCTCCCTGTCTCAAAAAAAAAAAAAAAAAAAAAAAGTAAAACCTGTCTTATCCAGGCAACTCCATTCGATGGGGCAGAGGGTAGGTCATGAGTAGCATCGGCACTAAAATATTTTGCTGTTGCTGGTTTGTCACTGTGCCTGAAACTGGGACATTCCTTTTAGTTGGCACTGCCCTCTTTGCCCACTCCCCTCTGGAAACACAGCCTCTCTATTAGGAGGCATCAGATGGTACAGCCTATCCATCAGCAGCTCAAGAATCACAGCCTGGACTTGAGGTGTTTCTAGAGACTTCTAGAGGCTTCAAGAGATTTCTAGTTGCTCTGAGGGTGATCAAGCTGAGGGCAAGCTCCCAGAAGCTTCTAAACCAAGACTGTTCAATACAGAGCCCACAGGTACCACTGTTTCATCCTGCTTGCACAGCAGACATATCACTGATGGAATATTTATGCTCTTCCCTGTGGAATCTAGATTCAGCCTAAGAATCCTTTGCATAGCCAATTGATGAGAATAGGCATGGCCATTTTCTATTCCTGTTCTTTAACTGTTCTTCAGTGCAAACAAAATTGATGATTGTAATGCTGAGAAGCAAGAAAATGGGATTAGAAAGTACCGAGAAGCATTGTCAGGATCCCCTCGTGAAATGTGCGTGAAGAGCAAAGGTAACAAAGACATACAGAAAACTAGGGCAGGTGGGGAAAGTCTCCCAGAGACGGCTCAAACGGTTCTGTTTCATCCCTACGTATTTCAAGTCCTCTTTCCAACTACAGCATAATCCCTAAACAGAAAATACAGCTTTTACACTATCAGGAGTTCCATACTATTTTTTGTTTAAAAAAAAAAAAAACACATACATTCTACATGAGCTTCCACGTATGCCAAGAGCCACAAACACAATGCAGTCGTTGTCCAAACCTCAGGCCTGCTCCAACCCTTTCTTTTAAATGGCTGCATCCCACCTGAAATTGATACCGAAATCCCCTAGGAGGCTCCCATAAGAAGGGGCAACCACAGCCGGGCAGGCCTCACCTGCTGCAGAGCTCTTTGGATGTCGATCCCCTGGCCCCAGGGCACAGCTGGGTTAGCCAGGCAGTCCCCAGCATTCCCCCGGCGGGATATATCGATTCTCTGCCTCCGCAGGTTCTGAAAAGCCTCAGCCATCACCTTCACCCCGTCGTAGGTGAGCGCAGAGGTGTACTGGTGGGAGGAATGGAGATAGTTAGGTGTCAGAAAGAGCTGGCAGGGAGGCAGGTGGGAGTTCTGTCTGGGAACGTGCTTCCTGGTGATGAGAATGCTTTCAGTGGGGGCTACGGGAGTGGGGGTGGGCAGGGGTGACCCAGGAAGAGCCTGTGCCTGGGATGGGGGCTGCTGCTCCACATCACTAGCCAACGTTGCCCTCCTGAACTGTGAGTTCCCTTGCCAGTTGTGACTTTCAAAGGGAAGCTGGAATTCTAGACTTTTGTGTGCAGTCTTGCAATGTTAAAATGTTGGTTCAACTGGAAAAAGAAGGCATAGATTAAATGCATCACATCTATAGCTCTGATACAGCCCATAGAAATTTTGGTTTTCTCTGTTACAGTCACAGTTGGGAGCCAAGAGGAACTATTTACTCCACTATCCCCTGTGACAGCAAAAGAAAAAAAATCCAAGAAGGGTAAGCTCTTAATTATTTCCACATGTGCCTCAAAGTGGCAGGTTTACATTCTATATCCTTTCCCCTTGTGCTTATTCATGATAGCTCTCTTTTTCCCTTTAAAAGGGGGCTTAGATATTGATAAAACAAAGCAGGATAACGATCCAGGACAATATTTTCTGGCTTTGGAACTCATGCCTGTCTTGTTCATTAATTTGTCCTCAATGCCTAGCTTGTTCTGTGGTATATTTTAAGTTCACAATAGAGAGTTGTAGAATGAATGTGTATTTTTCCAGTTTTTAACTTTGATTCTCTCACTTAATAATATATATATATATATATATATATATATATATATATATATATATATATATATTACATTTGATTATTTTCATTTATTTATTTTTAATGTTTTTTTTTTCCCATTTATTTTTGACAAAGAGAGATCATGAGCAGGGGAAGGGCAGAGAGAGAGAGAGAGGGAGACGCAGAATCTGAAGCAGGCTCCAGGCTCTGAGCTGTCAGCACAGAGCCCAACACAGGGCTCAAGCTTGTGCACCTTGAGATCATGACCTGAGCTGAAGTCGGAGCTTAACCGACTGAGCCACCCAGGTGCCCCTACATTTGATTATTTTTATAATCTCCAGTCTTTTGCAAGTTGGGTGGGGTATTCACATATTAATTAACTGGTATGTGCTTTGTTCATTGCTTTAAAGCACAAGTGATTTTGTTTGCTTCAGCTCATATTGAAAGGAGTCTTCATTTTTTAAAGTTTTTATTTAAATTCCAGTTAACATAGAGTGTAATATTAGTCTCAGGTGTGCAATACAGTGATTCCACACTTCCATACAGTACCCAGTGCTCATCATGACAAGTGCACTCCTTAATCCCCGTCACCTATTTCCCCCACCCCTACCCACCTCCCGTCTGGTAACCATCAGTTCTCTACAGTTAAGAATCTTCTTCTTGGTTTCTCTTTCTCTTTTTTCCCCCTTTGCTCATTGTCTTGTTTCTTAAGTTCCACATATGAGTGAAATCGTATGGGAAGTAAGTCTTCATGTTTGAGCTGCTAAATCAGTTTCAGTAAGAGTAGGATGAGAAGCATCTCAGCTAAATGACTTGCCATTCGCAAAAAGAAATTGACCGAGTGGCAAGAGAAAGTTGTCAAGGATTCACTGTTTGCTCCAGATAAACAAATTTGGCCTCAGAATCCTCCACACAGTGTTCCACACGGACACTGCCAAGATATTGAGTCTGACAGGGGAAAGAAAAATTACCTGCTGTCTTTATTCAAAACCACTATCAAATAGCAAATAAAATAGATTTTGGCTGTAGAATTTAGAGCTTCATGCCTGGGACATGAGAAGGAGACGGTCTGCATAACTGGGAGCTGATGTTCTGAGGCAGAGATGTGCTGGATATTGTTTATTAGATTTCCTTATTTTTTAGCTGGGTACATGGCTGACCAGATAAAGGGCTAGCTTCCTGCACAATTCAAGAAGCTTCCATTCACAAAGAAATGAGTGGAAACCACATCCCCCCTGGAGCTGTGCCACATAGTGGCCCTGCCCAGAATAGAGACACCATTTTTCAGCTTCTCTGTAGCAGGTTGGGGCTAGGTTTCTAAGATGTGGTTAGTAGCATGTGAGTGGGTGATTTGTGTGACTTCTGAAAGGGTTTTTTTTCTTTTTAAAGCAATTGTGCTTTTTATTTTCCTTTTTGCTATCCTGCTGGTTAGAGTATTGAGTTAATGGTTGGAGCTTCAGCAGCCATTTCGGGCTATAAGGTAGCAGCCATATGCTGAAGGTAGCAGAACAAGAAGACAGAAGAAGCTCGAGTGTTTGACAATAGCGGGGCTGTTATATAAGCCCTGGATTGCTGACTTCTGAATTTTGTTTATATGAGAGAAAAACAAAACATTTATCTTGTTTAAACCATTGGTCATTCTGTATTGTCAAACCTTTGCAGCACATCCTCATTCTTAATGTATATATTTTCCTTAGCTTATTCTTCTTAGAAAGTCTTTCCTTTCCTAAAGGTTAATAGTGCCCAGAAATCTGGGGCACACAAAGGGACCAGGTTGGTCCTTTGCTGCCTGCTGCCCATTCTCTCACCTTAGGTCTCTTCCAGTCCACCCGGGTGTGGTCGCGAGCATCGCTGTTCTTCCACTGCTGCATGATTTTGGCTGGGATGGTGTCTGTGTAGTTAACCAACTGGAAACCTGTTACATTTGCTCCACTCTCCTTGAATTTGTTTAAGTCAATGTCCATGAAACCCTGTGCAGGGAGGAGGGGAAAGAAATGAGAACGTGATGCCTAGATAAGTCAATTTAATCATGTTATAGGATCACAGGTTTTCCATCCTGCTCCATAAGATGAAGCAGGCTGAATGGAGAGACCTTGGTGCCTCCTCCCCTTCCGAAGGTTATCACTAAGTTTGTGCCTGGTTAGCACAGCTAAGGGCACTTGCTCAGAAGCCAGCCATGCCTGGGCTGAAATGCTGGCTCTGCTATTCAGAGCCATTAGTTCAACTGACTCGGACTAAGTTGCTTGACGTTTCCTTGTCTGAATAACGAAGGTTAGGAAGTTAGGGAGAAAAAGCCATGTGGTGATGCACGTCAAGTGTGTGGGGCAGACTGAGTGATCAATAAGTCATGGTGGGATTGTTATGATGCTACAAATATGGAACAAGATAGAAACATAAGGAGGCAACTGTCTCCTCTACCACCTGCATTCCTCAACCCTTTTGAGAGAAGAAGAATCTGACGTCCATCAGGAGCAAACTCCTGTGGGCTCCCCAAGGTCACTAGCAAGTCTGCACAAGGGGCTGGATTCTGATCTGGATTCTGACCATCCCTCACTCTGTGCCCTTTCCTGTACCACAGACTAACATCCACAAAGGATCCTTTACCAGGAATAAATCTTTCCTCCCAAATTTGGTGAAGTTCATTCAAGTTCAGGAGGCCTTCACCTTAAAAAGGAAGCCTTGTATTTGTATAATACATTCCATAGAGCACAGTGCTTTCATATCTATGGCCTTGCTTCACTTTATGACTTAATAAGGTAGAAATTAGGTGTCTATTTGGCACTTTAAGAAACTGAGACAAAGGAGGAGAATTGATCACAAAGTCATCAGGTGAATCAGTGGCAGAGCGTGGACAAGGACTAAGGTCTCTTTAGGGGCTTAACTCACTCATCTTTCAACAAACATTTTTGAGAACCTCTAGGGCACTATTCCAACAGTGAATAAGATATGTTCTCTTATGAAGCTTATATTCTAGTGAGAAAGACCATAAACAAACAAGTAAACGTGTAGCATGATATATACAACAAACTCATATGATACCGTCCACATCTCTCTTTTTTAAATTCTTTTTTTAATGTTTATTTTTGAAAGAGAGACAGAGTGAGAGTGGGGGAGGGGCAGAGAGAGAAGGAGACAGAATCTGAAGCAGGCTCCAGGCTCTGAGCTGTCCGCACAGAGCCCGACGGGGGGCTCGAACTCACGAACCGTGAGATCATGGCCTGAGCTGAAGTCAGAGCTTAACCGACTGAGCCACCCAGGCACCCCGATACTGTCCATGTCTCTTAATTTCTCATTGACTTGATTTAGTTTCTTATTTATTTACTTATTGATTTAAAGTTTATTTATTTTTGAGAGAGCATGAGCAGAGGAGGGGCAGCAAGAGAGGGAGAGAGAGAATCCCAAGCAGGATCCTCATGCTTTCAGCTCAGAGCCTGACGTGGGGCTCGATCTCACGAATCATGAGATCATGACCTGAGCCAAAATCAACAGTCAGACTCTTGGGGCGCCTGGGTGGCTCAGTCGGTTAAGCGTCTGACTTCGGCTCAGGTCATGGTCTCATGGTTCGTGGGTTCGAGCCCCGCATCAGGCCTGTGCTAACAGCTCAGAACCTGAAACCTGCTTCAGATTCTGTGTACCCCCCTCTCTCCGCCCCACCCCTGCTTGTGCTCTGTCTCTGTCTTTCAAAAATGAATAAACATTTAAAAAAAATTTTAAATAAATTTTAAAAAGACTCTTAAATGACTGAGCCACCCAGATGCCCCAGTCTAGTTCCTTATTTAAAACCTCTGGACATAAACAACTTCATTACTCAAAGATACTTCCCCTCCTTTCAAGTGCCTCTCAAGTTCTAATGTTTATTATCTGTATTTTATAAATAACCCAAGATCAGTTCCACTCAGAGCCTTTGTCCTAGGTATTCTCTGTCTCAGAGTGTGCTTTCTCTGGCTGGCTCCTTTCCGTCTTTAGGATCTTAGTCACCATGCAGTGTCTTCAGAGAGGTCTTTCCTGGCCCCTTATCTAAAAATTTTTTTTTTTAACGTTTATTTATTATTGAGAGACAGAGAGACACAGAGCATGAGCAGGGGAGGGGAAGAGAGAGGGGGAGACACAGAATCCGAAGCAGGGTCCAGGCTCTGAGCTGTTAGCACAGAGCCTGATGTGGGGCTCAATCTCACAAACTTCGAGATCACGATCTGAGCCAAAGTTGGTTGCCTAACCAACTGAGCCACCCAGGCACCCCTCCTGGCCCCTTATCTAAAGATCCAATTCCTACTCTGTGGCAGACACTTTCAGAAGTACCCTGCTCAATTCTACTCCCCCTTAGTATACTGATATTTCACTTTCTATACTAACTGCAAATATCTATTACTTCACCCCTGTGCAGGTTAAGCCAGATGTGTTGGGGAATAAACACACCCAGAGCAGCACTCAACCAGTGAAAGATGGAGAGTTAGTTGATAAGTACTCCAGGATCCTGTCCCCTTGGTGGGGGTGGGGGGAGGGGGTATGTAATCCTGAGGTACATTCTACACCAACGTCTAGAGGTCCCTTAAGGGATTGTGTACTTTTATTGGCTGCTATCCTGTGCCTACCTGACTTTTCAGATTCCCTAATCGGCACCAAAATAAACCACTTATAATTGAGTCTTTGTCTTACGTCCTGCTTCTAGAAGAAACCAATAAATCACTCTACCACCCAGTTCAGTCATTTCCTTCTCAGTGCCCTGTTGAGTTACCTCAGGAGTGTTTATAACTATCTGAGACCATCTCTTTTGTTCCTGTGGTCCCTTGTTTTCCTCCTCCCATTGGAATATCACCTCCATGAGCACAGGGAACTTTTCTGTTTTTTTCATTGATGTGTCCTACAGCCTAGCATCTAGAGCAATGCCTGGTACAGAGTAGGTGCATAGTACATATTTGCTGTGTGAATGAATAAAACCCAGAGACGTGCTCAAGCAAGAATGCTAATTAGGCAGGAGAAATATGATAAGCCGGCCGAAAATGCCAGTGGATGGTTTTAATTGGTTGAAAAGAGCAGCTCAGGTTGACTTTTCCCGTAGCCACAATTGATAGACTTCCACAGAGGCCTCCTGATTTGCACAACGTTTCTAGCAAGTTGTTAGTACAGATGGAATCAGAATATGTTTTTGAAGACATTATACCACCTAAGAGAAATCCCACACTGGTTAAAAGCTAATGCACAGTTGAGAAATTTCTCTTAATTTTTAGAGAACTTTAAAAAGAACATCTTGTTCATAAACTAACCATCAAGAGACTGAAATGGAAATTATCTCCCGCAGTCCTATTCTGTCACTTGAAAATCTGTAACCAGCCCCCAGGCATTTTATACTCACTGCCCTCATCTTGAACATAATGGGGGCCACAGGAAATGGCAGAGTTTATTCAAACATAAATGTCACTCAATTTCATCACCGCAATTTCTGACTGCAAGGTTACTTACTAGAGCCAAACCTCGGTTACGTCTAATCAATCTGATGGGATCCTCTAACAGAACTCTTTGTGCTCCCCTGGGAAGGACCGCACAAAGGATCATAAAACAAATTCCTATCTGTGATGTTAGGTAAAAACAACTAAGGGAATAACTTGTGGTCAGTGCACATTCATCTAATAGCTGGCATTTTCCCTCTGTAAGATCTCATGTTGGAATGGTAATATGGAATCCCTACATTGTCCTTCATCACGGAGAAATAAGTCTCTTATAGGGACTAGGTTTGATTTCTCTATAATGCAAGTAAATAGACTCTGCCAGTATAGATGGTGTTTTTTTTTTTTTTTTTTTTTTAAGTTTACTTATTTGGAGAGAGAGAGAGAGAGTGAGATGGGGGAAAGGAAGAGTGAGAAAGACTGAGAGAGAATCCCAAGCAGGCTCCTCGTTATCAGTGCAGAGCCTGATGTGGAGCTCAAACTCACAAACCATGAGATCATGACCTGGGCCAAAGTTGGACACTTAATGGACTGAGCCACCCAGGTGCCCCTACATAAGTGTTCTTGACTGAGAAGGGGAAATAAACATGTTAACTGTCTGCCCACCAGTTAACTGCAAAGTTCAACTCACTCTTTCTATTCCCTGGAGCATGCTCATTAAACAAGGTTTAAATTAATCATTTTCTAATTTTCCTTGTCATTTTATTAAAATAAAAAAGACCATGGAGGAGTAACATCTGATATTTAGAATATTTTTCTTTATCTGCTTTATCTGTGCTATTATACAACATGTGTAAGGATGCAACATTGCTAATGATATTTTATTAAAGATTTAAACTATGAAGTTTAATTATTACTATTCTGAGCCATTTTTTCCTATTTTAGAACATTCCCCCAAGTACTGAGTCTATTGATGTGTACACTGCGACTCAGGGATAAAAATGAAATAAATGTACAAGATGCTTCCAGTTATATGGTATGAGAACCCAGGTATCCTGAACCCAGACTCCTTCCGCTGTCCGCGCTGAGCTGTATCAGCTGCTGCTCTTTATAGAGTGACTCTGTTTCTCATCTAAAATACGGCTTTGTGACCAGTGAGCTCTTGGAGCCGTTATGTTACTTTGCTCCTGTGTGCCGTATCTGCACTTCTCTGGCATTTCACACTGTCCCACATGTGACTGACGAAAGAGTAACATGAGACGGATGCTCTGCCTACTATCTTGGTTCAAGTGCAGATCACCTGGCTGATGTACTACAGGCTATTGGGAGAGAGGTCTTTAACTTGAGGGATGCATCAGAATATCTTAGAGAGCTCTTGCAAAATAGTCATTCCTAAGAGTTGTCATTCAGTGGCCCTGGTAAGCAATGGACACCTGCATTTTTATAAAGCTCTAATGCTGGCAGATTGAAAATCAAGAAGACTGCCAAATGATAGCACAACCAACAAACACTGAGGCCTGGATGTATGGATTAGTAGGAGATGGTTCATCATCATCTTTCTAATGGAGACTCAGGGCTGGAATTAAAACTGATCAAGCAAGAGAAAGAGACCTAGACCTAGTATGTAGAAATCTAGAGGAAACCGTCAGAATCACTGAACACAGAAAAGGTTTAAGATAGTTATTTTTAAGAAGTTTGAGATTGGAGAAAGCAAGCATTTGCTTTTTATTTTATACCCTGCTGTAATGTGTGTGTGTGTGTGTGTGTGTGTGTGTATGTGTATATACATATATATAAAATAAACCTGTCTATATATATATATGTGTATATATATATGTATATACATATATATAAAATAAACCTCTCTCTCTCTCTATATATATATATATATATTTATATATATATATATAAATATATATATATATATATTTTACTATGTGAATATGGTTCCTATTTATCCTATTAAAAATATAGCTCTTCAGATAGTTCTGATGTGCCTTGATGCTTAGAAGTCCTCTGTTAGTCCCTGGAAAGTGGGGGAGGGGGTGGCAGTGGCAGAACAGGGAAGATAAATTGTTGCATTTATTGAATCTTTGTTATGATGTGTGAAGGGAGCCCTGCTTAATTTGTTATCTCCTGGTCTGGAAAAAAGAATGCTGGCCCTATTAAATGCTCTACTGAAACACAGCTTCAGAAGCATTGCTCATAAGAAGAATGAAAATAGCAATAATGGCCAAAGTTCCATTTCATTTGAATTATATAACTTCATCTCAACAACGTTCTGAGAATGATAAGATTACTGTCATTTAAAAATGAAAAATGAAATAATTAGTCAACAGGCACCCCTAGATTTATTTTAAACATTTCCCAAGTTCTTATACTGAGCCAGGCATTCTGTTAAATGCTTTATATAGATAATTTTATTTTATCCCTCAAACAACCCTGAGAGGTGAACATGCACAGGAGGCACCAGATGCTTATTTGCATAAATGAGTTGAGTGAGTATCCATCCCAATTTATGTTGAAGAGCTGTGGTTCAGAGACTTCTAGAAACTCCCCTGAGATCACACAGCAAGCAACAATTCAATCCATGGTCCACCCATAAAATCTGTCTTCTTTATCAGTATGTTGCATTTTCTTGCTGGTGAAGGAACACATGAGCTTGGCTTTAGGAGGGTGTTTAGAGAATGTCCCAAAGAGGGGCAAAGGACCTGAGACAGTGTGGATGACACAGTGAATAGCCCTGAATAAGTGACTGACCCTGCCAAAGACAGGCCTTCCAGGACAGCTTTCTATCTTAAAGGAATATCTGTGGGAGAACACTCTAGTTTTCTCTCCTTGACACCAACCTCTGAAGGTTGGTTAGATGTTTCCCAAGCCTCTGATTTACCTAAAGTCTATTAGTGCCCACCTACCCTACATCCAGACCAGGGGTCGGCAAATATTTTCTGTAAAGGGCCAGATTGTGAATATTTTTGTCTTTGCAGGCCATATGGTTTCTGCTGTAATTATTCAACTGTGCCATTATAGCATGAAAGCAGCCATAGACAATAGTAAATGAATGAGCATGGCTGTGTCCCAACAAAATGTATTTATGGACACTGTAATTTGAATTTCATATAATTTTCACAAGTCATGAAATATCATTCTTTTCATTTTTTTCCAATAATTTAAAAATGTAAAAACCATTCTTAGCTCATGAGCCAAAAAAAAAAAAATAAAATAAAAATGAGGGGACAGCTGGATCTGACCCATAGACCACAGTTTCCTGATGCCTGAAGCAAAGATGTCAGAGATGAGACTTAACCCGTCATTGTACAGGTGGGGAAAGTGAGGTGGGGGGGGGGGCAGGGGCATGAGTGGCCTAAGGCTGTATGGTTGGTTAGGGGATTAGCTGGGGTTGGGATCTGACTCCTTTTATGTCACTGTAGGAGTGTAGGAGCAATACAATAATGACCAGCTGTTCGAATAGACTGGGAGTAAAAGTGCTCAATTAAGTAAGGTAGTTAACTCAGGCATTCCTTCTATCTTATGTCAATTATAATTTTCAAAGGATTAGAAGGAAAAGGCATTTCAAATAATTATGATATCCTAAAGAGATGTTTAACACTATAACTACATTGGATATGCTTTCATGTAGCTGTGAAGATTTAGAAAATGGTTTAAGGATCATGAAGAGGCTCTGGGCTATCATTATGACTATTAATTATCACGTGTGGCTGGAAACAAAAGAACCGATTATGCGGCTTACTGGTTACTTAACCTCTCTGAGGCTCAGTTCTCTGGTCTTCAAAATGTAGCTATAATGGCACCTACAGCGTGGAATTGTTGTAAGATTTAAAAGAATACATTGAAGCACTTAGAACTGTGTCTGGCACATAGTAAGTGCTTAATGAACGTTAGCTGTTATCATCACCGCATTCACCATCATCATTATCACAGCCTCAAAAGAAGTTAGGTGTTGTTAGAACTGCTTCAAAACCAGGCAGTGGGCCAGGCAAGACTCCTGAGAGAACAGGAGGCAGGTGTATGGGACCGCTGCTGGCGGAGGATCAAAAGCGGTATCTTCAAAGCCAGATTTCCTTTTTCTCTGGGATTCTTTCAAGGGGTCATGTCAAGCTGTTCAGCCCTCGTCATCCAGCTTGTGTGGACGCCACACCCGTCAGAAAGAAGAGGGGGCATCCAGCGTTGTTAAAGGGGCCAGCAAGAAGGTTTATTAAACAAGCCTGGACACCGGGAAGAGGGCTGCCTCGTCGCACCCCCCCTTGAGATCTAGAAGAGGTAACATGGGAATAAATCGAAGAACTTTTAGTTTATACTTAGAAGGGCACAAGTTGAACATGCCAAGTTTCCCCCACTTGTCAGATAGATTCTTAGATGACAGCTCCAGAGAGAGGATGGTTACAGGCAAGTGCAGTTTGAAAAGTCTTGTTACATTAGAAATGCCTGAAAAGTGGGGATAATCAACCTGAGAAATAATGGAAAACTGAGAGGGTAAGTGGAGGATGTACTGAAATCCCAGAAGGGCTGTCATGGGGACGAGGTGGGGGATTTGTTCTCTGAGACTCTGGAAAGCAAGCCGGCACCTACGAATAGGCAGAAGTCAGGGCAGACAGACTTCGGCTAAGATACAATGACAACTGCCATAGTGTCTAGGATGTATCCAGCCTACTACGTAGGGGGCAGCGTACTAAGGGCTTTATTTGTATTATCTCATTTAATCCTCACAACAACCTTGTGAAGCAAGTACTATTATCATTCCCATCTTGCAAGTCAGGAAACAGGCTTAAATGAACGGAGTAGTATCTGCCCAATATAGCACAGCTAGTGAGGGGCGGAGACCACAGTCACAGCAAGAGACAAGACTCGAGTTTGTTTTCTAAGCACTGTACATTTGGCCTCCTAACCACTAGTACTGTCACTCTGACTCATTCACCTCCTGTCCTGCAAGGAAGCACCTGGAATGGCCTGTATCTTTACACTAGGAAGGAATTAGCAGGTTTCCAGGAGACCAAGACATGTGCCTCCAGCTCCTTTAATATGCACTGCTATTTGGAATGTGAACCACGTCTCTTTGTTTCTCTCTCTCTGAGGCCTGTCCTGTGTCTCTGTCTGAGACTGCGGTCCTCCTTCTGACCCGCACTAAGAGACTGTGGGGCTCCCAGGAGGCAGGGGCCTTGGTCCTTACTCTATCCACAGCAAGCACCTGGAGCATGAGGACTGCCTAATTCACACTGAGGAATCCAGGAAGAGAGAGCAAATATCTTTGCTCACCATTTTCACGATTCTTATATGAATCTCAGCTTTTGTCCTTTGGACCAAAGAGGGCTTTTCATGGACTTTTTCCATGTAGTATACATATGTATTCTGAATTAGGTCATAAATAAAAACTGTAGGAAGACAGTTTTAGGGACAACCACAGAAATTCTGTCTTTGAACCTCAGGAGTTGCTTGCCCTTGGGCAATGGTCTCAACCTCTCCCAGCAGTAGTTTATTGATCTGCAGTAGAAGGGCATTGTCTAGACCCATGGTCATTCAAATTGTGTTCCCAGGTTGCAGGCCTGTTGGCCTGGGGGGGAAGGCGGAAGAATGGGGTCCTAGATCTCCACCTTCCCTCTACCACCAAAGCAGCTCTGTTTTTTATCTGTTTTACATGCTGGGGTTCTTCCCTAGATTTCATTTGAAAATAGAGCTTTTAACTAAAAAGTTTGGAAACTTCTGAGCCAGTTGATTTCTCCTAAGGGAGTAAGTTGATTTTTCTCTTAAGGGCTCTTCCAGCTTTGATCTATAATTCTGTGATCACATAGGTGTGTGCACATGAATATGGATATATGTGAAGTCATAGAATATTCCTGAGCTGAGGACTCAGTTGTGTCCTCAAATCACCATGTCTCTGCATAAGGCCGTCACATTTTCCTATTTCAGTCACTTTAACGAACCAAAACGTTAATGTGTCTTCACCCTACATAATCCCTGGTAACATGCACGCATATCTGCTTCCTGCGATGTCAATAAGACATTGTAGCTGTGTTCAAATCAGCTAAAATACTGTCTGTATTGGAAAAAAAAATAAAAAACCCACTAGTGTTAACTGATCCAAGCGCATTTGAAACCAGGGAGGCAGGTACCTGTCCGTTCGGATATCTGCCAATGCACAAATAGACCTATTTCCCAGGCAGGTGTCCACTGTTGACAAAGCATTGTCAAAGTCAAGCCCTCACAGACCAACTTCTCTCAGTCCAGGGGTTTAGGATAAAATGCTGCCACTTTGTGGCAGAAGGTCAGGGGCCCCCAGGCTGGGCTGCTGATGTATGGGTGAAGCCATGTATCCTCAGACCTGGTACTGGTTACGATGCCAGAACATCCCGTTATGTTACCTGTGTTCTAGCTGGCTGCAGTCAGAGGTGACAGCTGGCCAGGGCCACTTCAGAACAAGGGCCAAAGGTCCATACAAAATTCAGCTTAGTGTGAGGCCCGGAATTCTTGGCGGGCTTTAAACCAACATCTTCCTTTTATATTGATCACAGCCTGTCTGTCCAGGGACGATTAGGCAAAGACTGCAGAAATCCCACTTTTTGACAAAATGCCATCTTAAGCACTTATGAGGTCTCAATACAGTAGGTATCTATTGAATTCTTGGTGAAAAATGAATGAAAGTCCAAACATACGAGAAATTTGAAATCTACTGGGAATGGGGAAAGGAATATTCTAGTTGCTCATTCATGTTCTCCTTCGTCTGTTAGTACTTGATACTGAAAAGCACATACTAGACAAAGGGGTGCAGCAGAAAATCACAGGTGTGATCCTTGCTTTCAAATTACTTAAGGTTTCATAAGAAAGGCCAATAATACCCGAGTAATTGTAGAGCAAAATATATGAACCAAAACCTGACCTTGGAGCTCAGGGAAGGCTTCTCAGTGGAAGCAATGAAGCCTGAAAGAGGAGGCTTTGGTCAGGTGAAAAGTGCAGGGAATAACCCTCTAAGGAGAAGATATGCATGTTCCGAGGTTCAGATTCAGAGCCACAAAGGGCAGTGAATCAAAGGGAACATATGTCACACACCAGCCTGGATTGGAATCTCGGTTGTTTACCTCCTAGCTTTGCGACTTCAGGCAAGCTATTTCACCTTTCTGTGCCTCGGGATCCTTCACTGCAAAAATATGGATCGTTATAATATCTATGTCATATGACTGTGGTGAGGATAAACTACATTAACATATGTTAAATTCTTAGAATGATGCCTGGCACATAGTAAGTACTCACCTAGCCCCCTAGCTCGTGGGCTCCATGTTCCTTCCATTATATTCTCTGCTTTTCTGTCTTAAAAAGAGGTACAAGTAAGAAGTAAGGACTGAACCCTTCTAGTTACACACTACCCCAACCTCCTGCCATAATTGGTTTTGAGACATCTGTCCCTTCTGCTTCTAGGCTAGTGGGGGCATGCTCTGAAAGAGCAGTTGCCAACGCTGTCTTGCATATCTGGAATAGTCTGTTAACTCAGCATGGAAAGGGCTGTTTCAAATCAGCCAAGGTGTTTGTAAGAGCAAAGGCTGCAAACCCTGAGTGCTTGAGATTAACGAAGCAGTGTCCCCCTTATGCTGAAGGAAGCCCACGTGGCTTGGGAATTTTGTTTTCATATCTCTGGACAGCAGAGAGAGGCAGGGAAGCTAGCACCATAATTTACACACCTGCAAAGGTCCTCTTGGCAATTCTTCCTTTTGAAAACACTGTATCAAATCTTCAACAAATTGAGACCCTCAAAAACAAAGATATTTTGCAAGTGATAATGGATCAGTGGCAGAGTTGGGATGAGACCCCAGGCTTCTGCTACACTCACGGTTCTAAAACTTGACACAAAGTAGCTCATTTTATCGTTATCTTGTGAGGTATGTATTCATATTCTCACCTACAGATGAGGAAACTGAGGTACAGAGAGGTGAAGGGACTTGCTCAAGATCACACAGCTAGTAAGTGGGTGAGCCAAAATTCAAACCCAGTTTCAGGGGGAAAGGGGTTTATTTCTCAGTTTTGCTCAATCATAGTACCAGGCCTAAGAGTTGCAAAGGTTTCCCTGATTTGGGAAGAGATTAGAACACCTAATCTTTAGAATTAGAGAGATCTGAGTTCAAATTCCAGCATTAGCCACATAACCTTGGAAAAGTTCCTTTGGCAACTTGAACCTCTTTTTTCTGACTCATAAAGTGGGAATACAATCCACCTTTCTTGGAGGGACACAGAAACTCTCAACGGTCTCTAGAGTGGATTATTCTAGACCATGAGGTATGAGTGTGAAGAGTAACAGACTAGGCCTTGCCTGATGGAATGCTTGGACACATGGCAAATGAGGATCCTTTGGGATCTGGGATCAGAGGCCTCTGCAATGTCAGCCGTGATGATCATGAAGTACCTGTGTGTTCTCACTGTTACAAGAGAGTGAGGTGTAGGCAGCGGGAGGGAGGGAAGCCTGTGGGGAAGGGAAATGGGGAAGGTGCAGAAGGTCCCATCAGTGAAGAAAGACTCTGACAGGGACGCAGGGGGGCAGGAGAGAATGCTTCTGAGTCTCTTTCTTGGTCTCCATGTTTCTCTCTCTTACACACCACACACACACGCACACGCACACACACTGTGGAAACTAAAAGGCCACAGTGGGGTGAATAAAGCATAAAGAACAGAGCAAATGATTCCTCCAAATCCCAGTCCAGCTCTGTTTTTTAACTTCTCTGTGACCTCAAGCAGGTCACTTCCCTTCTCTGGGCCTAAAGTGCCATTTGTAAAATGAAGGGCTGGCTGAGATGAGCTCCTAGGGACCCTTCAGTCCTAGCTCTCTTGGACTCTTCAAACCAGGGCAAAGGCGTGTTCTTCACAGGACCACTGGCTACACAGACCCACTGTCATCCTTCCCCGACACCCCGCAGCCTGCAGAAGCCTCTCTAGCCTCTGACTGCCGTGCTCTGGCAGCTCAGGTGGCCATTTATGGGGCTTGCATTACTATCCCACATTGTGATTTTTCTCTCGCATTCTTTAGAACTTTCATTACATGTGCCAATCGAGGTGGAAGACAAGGCCTTGTTGCTTCCAGGACAAAAATCAAGCTGCATGATTCCTCTTGTATGAGCAGCTTCTCATATGAGCCCAGCACAGTGCTAGGCTCGAGGACATGCTCTGTCCACATTCGACGATCAGTTGGACGTCTTTCAGAAGCATGCACTGTGAGAAGGTGCTGAGGGAACAGAGAGGTGTCCAAGCTGGAGGAGCAAACACAAAGATCAAGCAGGGTAGGCTCCCAAGCACATGAAGGCTGCTTCTACAGCCTTCTACAGGCTTCTACAGAAGGGCAGTAGACATGTTCTGCAAGGCTTCCAAGAGACCAGGTGGAGCCAGGAGTGCTGAGAGGGTAGCATAGGGCAGACTGGGCTCCCTTCAAGGAAGACTTTAGAAACTTCAGAGCCCTTTGCAAAGAGAAAGAGCTGCCTCGGGGCAGTGAGTTCCCCATCCCTGGGTGTTATTCAAGCAGGAACCAGATGGATGGGCTTCTGTTAGAGATATTGTAGAGGAGATTCTGGCCCTTTATGGGAAGTGGATTAAAAGCCCTCTTAGGCCCATCTTTAGCTACTCATTTACATAGTCATAACTATGTTCAGATTTCCTTCTCTGCTTCTTTTAGCATTTTGCATTCAAGGATTTTGCCTGTAATGCATGTGATGTGTGGGTACAAACATTGTTTATTTCCTGAACAGTATTTCATTTCACTCATTCATTCATTTGGTCAATTTTTAAAGAACACCTGTTACATGCAGCTCACTTTGCCAGGCACTGGGAATTCATCAGTGAACAAGGTAGACATACTTTTTCTTCTAGGAGCTTAAAGATAAGCAGGGAGGAAGGCCTTATATAGCTGTGAGATAGTTGTGGATGAGATTTAGTCTGGGAGAGGGTTGAGGCCCCTCAAAGATAGCCCATGGTCCCCAGATATTAAATGTCTTTTTGTCTACACTGATGATGATGGTAATGATGGTGATGATGATGATTATAGTGGTAATTACAAATACTTACTGAGTGCATATTTGGGCTATATATTACTATACACACTTTATAACATATTATCTTGCTTGATTGTCATAATACCAATGAGGAGGTAGATAATATCACACTATTCCCTCTTTTACAGATGAGGCAATGAAAGTTCAGAAAGGTTAGGTAACTTGGCTAATGTCACACAGCTAATAAATATAAAGCCAGAACTTAAAAGTAGGACTGTTTGACCTCAAATCACCCTTCCCAACCACTGTACCACCTGTCTAAACAGAGGCTGTGGAAACCAAATGTGACCAGGTGGGGCACTGAGACAGCAGAAGAGAGATACCAAAGAAAGTGCATTAAGGTTGGCTGTCTAGAAAGCGTAGTCAGATTTCTCAGCATAGGAGAACAAGGAGACTAAAGAACACTTCCTTCTCAGGACTGATAGCAGCACAGAGCTGGGAGCTTGGGTTAACTGCCCCATGGACCAAACCTTCCAACTCTAATACTTTACAGGAGTTAATATGCAATCACATGGAGGGAATGGTTGGCTGTGCTGATCCTCAAATATCCCACTAAGACCTGGGATGACCTGACCTCACTGTCTCTCCCTCAGCTTCCTTATGGACTAGAAATTATAATTAAAATGAAATTCCATCAGTGTATAATTAACAAGGTAGCCGATAGGAGCTTGAGAGCCTGAGTTTGACTTCCAGGTCTATTGTAGGCAAGATTTAAACTCAAGCCCTCTTGTCAAGAACCACCAGCCCCACCTTTGCTCCTTCCTTTCATTTCCCACCCTCAGCAGCCACACTGCACGGTACTAAGCACATGTACGTCAGAGCTCTTTGGTCCTGGAGGGGAACCCCAGCTCCATCACTTTATAAACTTTGTGACTTTTGAAAATTCCCTGCTCTTTCTGAACCCTCAGATTCTTCATCTGAAAATGGGGATAATATTATCAAGGACCACGGTAAGGGTTTAGTCGATAACACATGTAAGTATTTCTCATAGCGCCTGGAGTGCAGCGATTCAATGGATTATAGTAGTTATTGCCAGTGTATTCATCAGGGGTTTTAGGAATTCTGGGTCAGTGGCTCCCAGAGGGTTGGCATCAGGCTAGCCTGGTTGTCCTATTCTTATTCCCATCTTACTAGGTTTTTGTCAGATTCCTGAGAGCCAGACAGACTCCATGGACTAGGTGCCTGCCTTCCTCCTCTGCAGCTCAGTCACATAATCTATCTGAGCCTCAGTTCCCACATCTGTAAAATGTGGATGATAAATTCTACCTTGCTTACTCCACAGGAGTATTATGACATTCAAGAGCCAGCAGTGTGATTCATAAGAAATTTCACATAAACCATAACAGGTTGAAAATGGGAGGAATTGCTGTTACTGTTATTAACCCCCCAGGAGGTACCATATGGTCCATATTGAAAGAGAATCAGCACCTTCAATGTTTCTCAAACTGGAGTCTGCTGGACCCTTCGTAAATTCTCAGAGGTCTGCTAGTTCTCTATAAGCATTTTAAAATGTACTGTTTTGTTTCAATGAAACTCTAATCATCAATATTAATAATTTTGCAACTTGTCCCATGTTGTGAGTACTCATTTTTACAATTCCAGTGATACCGAAACATTTATGTATTTGCTCGATGTTTCCCAAACTGGCTCTGCAGATGCATTGTAGGAGTCCACAGGCCCTCTGTTTTGAGAAATGCTAGTTTGGTCTAAGATTTGTTGCTGATGTGTCACAAAGGCAAAAGTTGTAACTCAGGAGGGCCCTGACAGGTAGATGTCTGCTTTGACCACAGTGTCAGAGCAGCGAATGAACACGGAGTCAGTACTGGGGTTTGGAGGAAGACAGACAGCCAGACTGGATAGCCTGGCTCTTTGGAGGGCTCCAGGGCCTAGGTGCTTCTTTAAGAAATAATGGCATAGCTCTCCAATTTCTGCAAGGTTCAAGTACACTTTATGGACATACCACTACTCTAGAAATATAAATACACATCTATCCTATCATATATAAAATATGAATACATAAGCATATATGTGTGTGTGTGTATGTCTGTGTGTGTGTATGTCTGTGTATGTGTGTATACACACATACACAGACATACACACAATAAGTGACATACAGTTGGGCAGATTTAGTATATGTGGTAAGAATCCCCCACCTATGTAGAACATGTTCAACTTTCCAAAACATGGTGACATTCAGCATCATCTTTGATCTCTCCAATGACACTATAGCGTGCAGATCAGGAACTATCATTCCCATCTGATGGGTCAGGAAACTGATGGCTGGAGAGTTACCCAAGATCACAGAGCCAGCTGATGGTGGTGTCTGGACAAAAAGCGGGGGTTGGGGGGTGGAAGGTTTATGCTATTTTTTTTTTAACTCTGTGTACATAAAGCTCTCCTCTCTAACCACAGTCTCCTTCCTTCCTCTCTTCCAGCAGCCCCCCAAAGCTGGCTATTTGAATCCCTCCAAAGTGATCTGTTAGAAAAATGCTGTTGGCTGCTTTAAAGCCCATGCATTCCATTTCTCTTGTGCAGAGAGAACTGTGAAATAAAAGTGTAGCTCCCTCCTTTTGTTAAACCTTTCAAAAGCGTCCTTGGTTTCTAACTCTATAATTACACCCTAATCACAAACACTCTGAAGGAGGGGGTCAGTTCCATGCAGCAGCAGGCTAATTATGTGGCGGAATTTCTAAAAATTATCATCTCATAAATTGTGTTATTTCTCTGAAGGAGGAAGAAAAACACACACCACATACTCGCCTATGTTTCGAACTGAATTAATTAGTAATTTGAAGCCTAATTATCAACTAATCTATTGGAACATGTAAGTCTTTTGTATTTGGATGGTATATGCAATTTGCATCCTATTAGCTGGCAGTTGTAAGGATCTGAGAGCTCATTAGGTCAGAAGAGGAAGAATTCAGATCAGAAGGATACAGAAACCCAAGGGGCTTACTTGGTGATGCTGTGACCAAGGGGTCACTTGGCAACAGATGGAGGCTGGCAACTTAATTATCTGGGGTCTTTCGGTGGCTCTGAGGCCACTGATATGTAATTTCTATCTTACCCCAGAGAGGTGATTATGCATGCCCGCACCACTGTTCTGTGTATTCTCAAGCAGCAGGGTGCCTGCACCTTGTGTACTGAGAGGCATCCTGGAGTAGTGCATAAGGCTTTGGATGCTGCTGGCTAACCTTGGTGGTAGGCCTAGCTATATTCCTTGCCCGCTGTGTGCCCCTGGCCATGCCACCTTGCTGGTTCTGTTTCTCTCCGAGCAAATGAGCTTTAGATGGCAATGACTTCCAAAGTCCCTTCTAGCCCTAAGGATCTGCGATTCGAGGGATGTCAAGGTTTTGCTTCATTACAAAGTCAGAAATTCCATTCTTGGAAATGTCTTTTTTAGGGTGAGACTCTTGGTTCCTTAAAAGTCTCTAGACAGCCCACCCCCATTTAAAATGCAAATACCTCTGAGAAAAGTAGCATATTTAGCTATTAATGTCTGGGTCTAAATTAACCTATTTCAATAAGCCCTTCTTATTTCCAGTCCTGTGTCTGAAATATTGGAGCAGCCAAGGCAAGGGAGTTTTGAAGGGAAAGAAGGTTTAGGCAGGGACCTGTTTGAAAATGGAGATCAGGTCAGAAAGAATAAAAGGGGCACCTGGGTGGATCAGTTGGTTAATTGTCTGGCTCTTGATTTCAGCTCAGGTCATGATTTCATGGTTCATGACTTTGAGCCCTGCATCAGGCTCTGTGCTGACAGTGCAGAGCCTGCTTGAAATTCTCTCTCTCTTTCTCTTTCTGCCCCTACCCCACCTGCACTCTCTCTCAAAAATAAATAAGTTGACATTTTTAAAACAAACAAACAAACAAACAAACAAACAAAAAAGAATAGCAGAACTGAAGGCTCAGGCAGGATACTGTGGCACCATTTTTAGATTCTGCAATTTTGCCCTTTACCTACAGCCAGACCCTGTGCCATTGTTCTACTAATGACCTTTGTTCCAGAAATAACTAGAAAATAGCAATCTTTTGTGCCATTAATAATTAATAGTACTCACAGAAATGATACAAAATAATGTGCCTAAAACTAACATGATACTCTTTGTTATAGATAAAAAGTGAAAAATCACATCTTAATAGAAACAGAAAATTACAAAGACAAGCCGGGATAATAAGCGAACTTTGTAGAAAAAAACTACATTGGGGAAAACAGATAATTGCTCATACTGTCACATGGCAAAATGTGTTATTGATTAAAATATTTTAGTCAGTATAAAAACTTATTATTGACTTGATGGGAAGTATATCCACTTTGGAAAATAATTTTTGGAGTTTCTCAAGATGTTAAACAGAGTTACTACATAACCCAGCAATTCCACTCCTAGGTATACACTCAAGGGAAAAACTTGTACCTTATTCATAATTCAAATTCATAATTCACAAAGCTGTGGCATTATTCATAATAGTTAAAAAGTGAAAAACATCCAAATGCTTAGCAACAAATGAATGGATAAACAAAATGCAATATAGCCACATAACAGAATATTATTCGGCAATGAACAGGAGTGAAGTATTATATGTGCTACAATATGGATGAACTTTGAAGTCATTATGCTAAGTGAAAGAAGCATGTCACAAAAGACCAAACACTGTATGATTCCATTTCTATGCAATGTCCAGAATATGCAAATACTTAAAAAGTAGATTGCTAGTTGGCTAGGGCTGGGAGATTTGGAGGGCAATGGGGAGCAAGTGCTAATTGGTCTAGGGTTTCTTTTTTGGGATGATGAAAAGGTTTTTTTTTTTTTTTTAACATTTATTTATTTTTTTGAGACAGAGAGAGACAGAGCATGAGTGGGGGAGGGTCAGAGAGAGAGGGAGACACAGAATCCGAAACAGGCTCCAGGCTCTGAGCTGTCAGCCCAGAGCCTGACGCGGGGCTCGAACTCACAGACCGTGAGATTGTGACCTGAGCCGAAGTCGGATGTTCAACCGACTGAGCCACCCAGGTGCCCCTGATGAAAAAGTTTTAAATTTAGATTTGGGTGAAAAGTTTTAAAGTTAGATTTATAATTCTGTTAATATACTAAAAAGTGATGAATTATATACTTTACATGGACACATAGTATGGTATGTGAATTACATCTTCTTAAAGCTCTTTCAAAAATGGGACCGGGGCACCTGGGTGCCTCAGTCAGTTAAGCGGCTGACTTCAGCTCAGGTCATGATCTCACAGTTCGTGAGTTCGAGCCCCGTGTCAAGCTCTGTGCTGGCAGCTCGGAGCCTGGAGCCTGCTTCGTATTCTGTGTCTCCCTCTCTCTCTGACCCTCCCCTGCTTATGCTCTGTCTCTCTCTGTCTCAAAAATAATTAAAAAAAAAAAAACATTTAAAAAAATAAAATAAAAAATGGGACTAAAAGCAAAATGAAATTATGTTTGGTTTTGGATAAAATTCCAGAAGAATCAAACTTCATAATAAAAAAAAAAGATGTATGGTCAAAACATGACCTAGGAAGAGTAGAATTGCCAGAAATCATGGCCACAAAAGAAAACTCATAGTGGCATGTTGTTATTAAGTAAAATTTAGTATGAATAAAAATTATTTGATGAATCAAATCTTCATAACATTGAAAATAATCGTGCCCAATAAAAAGAACTTCAAATATATTAAAATGAAAACATATTTCTTAAAAAGACAGGCTTAATCTATACCACCTAGAAAAGGGAATAAAAAAATGAAATTGACATAATATCATTCATGCTGGAAAACTGCTTCCAGTTAAAGATTTGTCAATAGTAGTATAATTGTGATTTTAATGTTTATTTATAAACAGTAAAACTGTCACTGGTGTCAAAATAAAGGATCAAAAACAGTGGGGTGGAAGCATCTTGTATCATTCAAAGATGTGGTGGTTTCGTCCTTATTGTCAAGGGGCAGAGCTCATTAAATCTGCAATTGTGATGACTGTCTCTTCCAAGGAAGGTTAGAGGTTTACCAATAGTGTGTGGATGTGGAGGGGAAAAGGTAAACTTAGTACTGCAGCTCTGAATTGCCCTGTCCAATCATGCAGTTCCCATCATCCGGGGATCACAGAAGCAAGCTAGGGCCCAAATGTGCAAAGACATATAAGCTGAGAGCCTGAGTATACTGTACTCACCAGATTTGCAAGGATGTAGTGGTAGCCAATGCCATTCTTCTCCAGCTTGATAATCTACGAAACACAGCAGGAAGGGATTCATCAATCAGATTAGCAATTAATGCTACAATAGCAATAATAATAGCAGCTAACATTAATTGAATGCTTACAATGTACTCAAACTACAATATCACAAACATCCAATGATGGTGGCATTATTGATATACTCATTTTACGGATGGAGAATTGAGGCATAGAGAGATTAAATAAATTCCCTAAGGCTACCCAGCTATTAAGCGGCAGATGCAGAATACGAAATCAGCTTTGTCTGATACCAGTGGTGGGGCAGTGTTATTATAACCCCCCAAATTCAGACGAAATGTTCATTTCACTTCTTCTTCCATAAAGCCTTTCCCTAGATGGAGATTATTTTCTTGTAAGAATCTTATGCTGTGTTGAATTTCCTGTCACTGTCATGACAATATCTGCTCCTTGGATGGACAGATGGGTGTAGGTGGATGGTCAGATGGATAGGTTCTTGACCTTGAACTCCTTGCATGAACAATATTCAGATCCCAGTCCCTTCTTTCCCTGAATATTATGCCTTCTTCCCTAAACCAGTTGAGGACCCAGACATTAACTGACCACTCAACCTGGAAGCTGGAAGGGAATGTCAGGGTCATCTGGTCTAATCTTTGACTATACAGAGTGTAAGTTAGACCTAGAAAGGGGAAATTATTTGCCCAGATCCTGTAGTAGTCAGGTAGTGGTGTTAGGATAGGAACCTGACTGTTGTGAGTCTTTGTACAAACACGTGATTGTGGTTAATCGTTAAGAGCCAGGGTCCCCCCAAACCCTTCCATCCTGAATGTGCAAACTATTTGTAATCATGGTGGTGGTGGTGGGGGGGGGAATATTTGTGGAAAGAATTATCCAGAGGTTTTCTCGGGCAGCCAGACATACTACCCAGTGAGGGATAGCTAAGACCAGGTCTTGGTTTAGCCCGAGCTCAGCCTGCAAGTTAACTTGATCTATTTCTTTATTTTTTAATCATGAAATTGGGGTTAGAACATTCTGCTCAGTTCCTCTCCTGCACTGTTACAAGAAGGAATAAAACATATGAGAAGCACTTGGGCTTCTTGTCTAACTGAATAAATTTTCAAGGTTATTAAAATCCACATTCAGACATCTACTTAATTGGATGTATGTGCATAGCGGCTCGCATATTTTTTTTATGTTGGGAATAATTAAATGCAAGCACACACAATGAATGCTCTGAAACAGTAGATAGATTGTGAAATTCCAGACCATGGAGCTCAAATACTATTGGGATGATAGTTTTATTAATAATTTTTCATTACTTTTCCATCTTCTTGTCAAACGGTTTGCTACCCTTTCAACAATAAGATGCCTTCATCAAAAACCTGTTCAGCTTCTAGTAAACACAAAACAGGCAAATAAAAGATATTTCAAAGCCTACCACATTTAGGCATTGGATAAGAATAGCCTCTGCAAGATGAAATTACCAATTGAAACATAAGCAACAGATGATAATTGATGACTACTGATTGATAAAAATTAGTAATTTCATATGGTTCAACATATTGCCAACCTTTCCACCCATTTATTCACCTACCTACCCGTTGCTCTATCTTCCCTCCTTTCCTGCCTTCCTTTCACAAACATTTATTAAGTGCTTACTATGTACCAAGCACTGCGCTGCGGACAGCGTGGGAAGTGAGTCATGTGGTACTTGCCCTTCCGGAGGTCCCACTTTACTGGAAGGAAACCCACAGTAAATAGATGAAGAGGTGAATGCCCCCAGCTTACAAACTGAAATAGGTGTTATGAGGGTAATGTATAATTTCACTTGGAGCCCATAGCCTTGCTGACCCCATTCTTTCAAAGCTCATTTCCACTGTATTGCCTTAATTCATAATCTTTGTGTCTGGAATGTCCTTTCCCATTCTCTCTGATTATTCATCACCTTTATGGCTGAGCTCTAATCCCAGCTACTCTGTATAACCTTCTCTGATTAATTAATCCAACCAAGAGATATTTATTGAACATGGACGATAGGCCAAGCACTATACTATGTGCGGGCGCCAACCTATGAATACGAGAGGCAAGGTCCTCGTGCCCTCAAGAAGCTGAGCTGATGTTTTAGTAGGGATACAGATGGTAAATATATAAACAGATAAGTGAACAAGATTTCAGCACGTTAGAAGCACTACAAAGACAGTAAAACAGGGTGATGTGATGGATGGCCTAATCCTGGTGTCTCTCATCTCTAACTCATTCTGAACTTAATGATTGCACTATATAATTTGGTGTCTAATATATTGAAAAAGCATTATATTCTAATAACCCAATTCCTTGCTCACAAACCTTCTCTGATTCTTGACTGTCTACAGAATAAACCCCAAACTCCTTAGAATGCTTTCCAAAGATAGTCACGATCGTGTGTTCATCCTTCTGTCACTGTCTCCCAGTAGGCACTCAGCATCCTTCACCTGGCTTATTAAATCATCCTAGCAATCTCAGCCCTCACATGCCCTCTGGGCCTCCCTATATGCCCTCCTTTCCAACTTAATGGCTTTTATCCAGCCAATGTCTACCTATAAATATTCAAACCTATCTCACATTTGGGATCTTTCCTTAGAGCCTTCATTGATTCCCTCTTCTTTCCATGTACTCAAAAAAATATTTATTGACTACCTACAACATACCAAGCACCGTTCAAGGCACCATGGATACCACAGGGAAGAAAATGAAACAAAAATCCTTGCCCTCCTAATGCTGATATTCTAGTTGGGAGCCTGGAGACAGATAGGCAATTCCCCACCTGGAATTTAGAATCACTATCTCCCTCTTTAGGTTAGGCAGGACGTTTGTATTGGACCGAAAAGATCCCAATTCGAATGCTCAATGCCAAGCTGTCAGACTGCCAGCCGTTATTAGTTGCAAGCTCGAGACTCACCATTGTCACTAACTAGCTGTCTGAACCCAAGGGAAATCAACCAATGTGACCATCAGTTATCCCATCTGTAAAATGTGAATGTACGCAGTAAACCGAATGATCTGTAAGATCCTTTCAGCTCTTTGGTCTTGCTTTTTCAGAACAGAAGAATCTAACGGTTGAGTTAATATACTATACCCTAAAATGCCCACATAAACAAGTCACTTCCTTACAAAACAAGTTTGTCTTTTGACACGGGAGGTAGTTATAAACAGCAGAGGCTGAAACATAATATTTTGGGGAAAGTTGGGCCTTATAACCAGACTGAGATGGGTTTGACTTCCTGCTTTTCTTATATGCTAGCTATGAAATCCCAGGCAAGTATAGTCCCTTGTTTCTTCATTTAGAAAATAGGGGGACTGATAGAAGCAGTTTTATAGAGTTGATATGAGGATGAGGTGGCATTATGCATGGAAAGGGCTTGGCATGGTGTCTGGAATGTGGCAAGTGCTCAGAAAATAGTGGCACCAGCTATTGTCTTTATAACAACAGAGGACAAGTTATCAGTCTATTAAGAATACCTAATTATCATTCAGCACTTCTCCCAACTCCTATTTCTCCAATCTTTTTATCAGCCTTGTAGAACAGGGGCCATCATCCTCTTTTACAGATGAGGACACTTATGCCCAAAGAGGGAAATGACTCAAGAAGGCAGTACTAGCTGGTGCTATAAAAAGCAAAACTAGGCAAATGCTTACATATGTCACTCTTTGTGGGGCAGGCTCTGTTCTAGCTATTTTACATGACTAGATTCTTTTCACTCTCACAGGAACCCTCTGAAAGAAGCTGTAATTATTATTGTGCCCATTTCACAGATCAGGAATCCAAGGCACGGATGAAAAACCTGGCCCAAGACCCCATTGCTAGTAAATACTAGAGCTGGGTTCTATCTCCAAGCCACACTGTCTCCAGGGTCTCTCTGCTTAACCATTTTCCTATACTGATTCATGGAAACAATTTTTGCTGGCTTCTCTTTCCAAGAGGGGAGGCCAGATCCACCCTTTGTAGAGCAGACTACATAATTAATGCCTTAAACAATCCCCGAGTTTTAAAATCTCCTCTGTTCTGTTGCTGAGGCCTCTGAGTGATTGCTGAGCTGGCAGCAAGACTCCTGGTGGGGGTCCCAGGGTCTTGAAAGGCCATCAACAAGCTCTGTCATATCGTCAAGTACCTAAAACTATTATCTTTATCTACTTTCTTGCTATCTCACCTGCATACACTGGTGTCATTCAAAAAGATAGGAGACTGACACAGAGGACTGTTACTTGTACAGTGGGTACATGCTCCAGCTCTGATGATGGTGAGAACCATGGTTTAGAGACCTCTGGCTGAAAGCGGTTGAAGTTATATGCCCTTTCCCAGAATGTACCACCAATAGACTTCTCAGACACATGAATGTGTTCAAGGAAACAGGAGGAAGAGAAGTGCTTCCTGCTGCTTTGGACTCTTAAGACAGGTCAGTGGGCCAAATGAATGAGATGCTGATGGCTAGACCAGGGAGTGACAGAACCCAGAGCAAAACCCAGGAATCTGGCTCTCCAGGCTGTGTTCCCCATGTTCACAAAATCTGAAGTGCAACGTCATCTCCCTTCTACCATAAAGGGAAACAAGGGGGTAAGTTTTTGGTCAACTGATCTGAGAACAACTTGAAGGCCTACTGTCAAGTCTCTCATTGTTTGTGCTATTTCATAAAAATTCAGAATGAGGGGCGCTTGGGTGGCTCAGTCGGTTAAGGCTCTGACTTCCGCTCAGGTCGCGATCTAGCTGTTCGTGAGTTCAAGCTCCGCGTCGGGCTCTGTGCTGACAGCTCAGAGCCTGGAGCCTGCTTCCGATTCTGTGTCTCTCTCCCTCTCTCTCTCTGCCCTTTCCCCACTCACACACACACACACACACACTGTCTCTCTCTCTCTCTCTCTCAAAAAAATAAACACTAAAATTTTTTTTAAAAATTCAGAATTAAAATTTATAAATTACGGAATACGAGGAAGTCACCTATCTCATCTAATCAAGAGCTCTCTTTGTCACATTCAAGGCAGAAGGCCATCCAGCCCATTCTTAAACCATTGCCCTCACCCACTCTGAGCCTTTGCTCCTCTTACTACCTGGCCCAAGATAGCGTTGAGACGTTCTGATTCACAGTCCACCACCACTAGCCGCTCCTTTTTCTTTTCCAGGTCCTGAAAGAGCATCCGGTATCCCTCCTCTGTGGTTGTCAAAATGTTGACCGCTGTCACCTGCCAGTTCTTCTCAGCAGCTGTGTCCAGTACTTTCTGCAGGACGGACAAACCTGGAAATTGGGTAAGACAAGAGAAGTGGCAATCAGGATACACAGGTACCACCCCGCCTCCACTCAGCACCCACCTCCCTTGTCTCCCCCAACCTGACTCGTCCACCAAGCTCAGCTCCAGCTTTCTCTCACTGTGCAAGTCTGAGCTCACTGAAGGCAGGCAGTGGGTCTCTTTTGTGCTTCTGTTTCCAGAACTTAGCAGGCAGTGTGATTAAAATAGAACCCAAGGCTCAAATCCTCATGCTACGTAAAATATGCTGGTTAAATGGCCTCGCACAGACTACCTCGCTTCTTCAAACTTTAGTTTTTTTTAAGGGCAAAATGGTGATGTTAAAAATTCCTACCTCAGTGTCATCATGAGTGTTAAATGAAAATGTCTGATACGTGGCAAGGATTTTAGAAATATTAATTAATATTGGGCATTTAGTAGCTGCTTATTAAATGTGCCAACCCAGTATCCAAATAGGCACCTAATAACTGTAAATTCATGAATGTTTGATATGTATCAATACCTAATACTTTGCCTTTTACATAGTAGGTATTCAATCAGTGGGTACTGAATTAAATTATTCTCTTCTGATTTATAGTTAAAGGACAGAGGAGCCTGTTACTCAATGCTACTTTGTTTCACCTTTAAGACATAAATGGTGTCTTAGTTTAGTACTGCTGCTGTAACAAATCACCTCAAACTCAGCGGTCTAAAACAACACACATTTATCATCTTATATTGACACAGGTCAGTTTGAAGTGAATCTTCTTGAGCTAAAATCAAGGTGTTGATGGGGCTGCGTTTGCGTTCTGGAGGTTCTACGGGAGAACATTTTCTCACCTTTCCAACTTCTAGAGGCTGCTCGCATTCCTTGGTTTATGGCCCCTTCCGACTTCAAAACCAGCAGTGACTGGTCAAGCCTGTCACACATCACCCTCTGACACTGACTCTCCTGCCTCCACCTGCCCCATTTGAGAGCCCCTGTGATTATACTAGGCCCACGTGAATAATCCAAGATCATCTCTCTGAGGTCAGTGGATGAACAACATATATCCCATCTGTAACCTTAATCCCTCTTGCCATCTAATAGAACATATTTAAGGTTCCCCAAATTCTCAGAATATAGGCATCTTTAGAGGGGAAGATGGAAGTCAATTTCCTGCCTACTTTAGATGGTTATTTCATTCTTGCATTACTCCTCAATCTTTTGTGCGTACATCATTTCTGTCTCCCTGTAACACTGCTAATCCCTCCTGCAGTGACCAATATGGTGCCTGGCCTTAAGAATCATCTACAGATTGATCGGTTCTGTTACGCCTTCTTGTCGCTGTTTCTTTTTTTAGTACAAGTTGTTTGGTGTGCTTAAGCCTCACATTTACTGAAAACGTACTATGTGTCTGGTGCCATTCTACTAGCTTTCTTGTTTTCAGTTTACTTAATCCTGTGAGATACATATCATTATTATCACCATTGCACCACAGATGTGAAAACCGAGGCTCAGAGAGATTTAGTCATTGGCCCAAGGTCACATAGCTAGCAAATGGCAGAGCTCTGAGCTCAGAGTTCTGAGACAGGCAGAGTCCTGTCATGAGCCTGGGTGCTTCTGCCAACCCAGAGGGGACTCTCTATAATCAAAATTATATTTTTCTGGATTTGGGGAAGTTGGTTTGCCCCTTCCAGGACTCAAGCTTCAGTAGGCTGTGGGCTGTCATGAAATATCCCTTCTGCAGGCAATCCTCCCAATGACTGCTGTTTGAGAAGGGAAATCCTCAAAATGAGGAGAATCGAGGGAAAATTGAAGAAAACAGAATGTTTCTGGGTCTCTTCTGCTAGCTCCTCCTCATTGAATAATGCCTGCCTAACACTGCCCAAAACACAGTCTCACAAGCCATTGTTCAACTCAAAAGTCTCGTAAGCCTTCCTACAGGAACCTCTTGCAAAACCTCCCTTTCACTCAGGGCAAAACTACCCTTCCTCAGTTTCCACACCTTGCACAATCCATTTATTTATTTATACCAATAATGACTAGGTTCTGAAGACCGTTTAGTATTTAAGGGAAAGGCAGGAGAGTATCATACAACCACCACAGGTATCAGAAAAAAAGAGAAAGTTCCCATTTAAGGATTAGGGGATAGAGAAGCAGTGTTTGAGCAGCTGCAAAAGAGAGGAAGGATTCGCATATGTAGATCTGGGAAAGGAGGTGCATTCCAGAAAAGAGGAACAGCATGAGGAAAGATGCAGAGAAGAAAAAGGCATAGGAAACATTTGGAAAATGTGACGTAAAATTCAAAATGAAAGTGGGAGCAGAACTAGAAGGGCCTGGAGGGGTGATGGTGATGATGGTGACGATGATGATGGCAGTTAATAAGTATGGAGGATTCTGAGCACTTGTATCCCAGGCACTGACAGGAACTTTCCAGTCACCCCATGCAATCCTCACAGCAACTTTAGGAGGTAGAGATTAGGTTCATCTTATGATAGAGATGAGGGAATGAAGGCATAGAAAATTTTATCCCCAACTCATTCTGAATTTTAACCCAAACTGAGGCGGAGAGAGCTTGTGCAAAGACAAACAGTGGGAGAGGAGAGGACACAGAATTTAGATTCAGGTTTGTCTGACTCTAGAGTCTGTGCTCCTAACACCTACACCATAAGTCATAAGCCACTCAATGGAGGCCCTTGGGCTTTGAGCCTGGACTCAGGAGCCATGGAAGCTTGGTGAGCTGTAGAGTGACACGGTGTGTTAAGAGAATTACTCTCTCAAAGGATGTGTTTCCACACTGTGAGTTGGAAATTAGCCGTGAGCAATCAGTCCATAGAAATAAAGAATTTCTGGATCATTCCTCCCTTGCTTTTCAATGAGGCAGGGAGGCATCATTCTCCTTCCTCTGGCAATTTTCTCTCCAATCTCAACAGTCTCCCTCCCCTAACCCTTGGCTTACCCCGGTCGGCATCATAAATGTAGACGAATTTCTGCCACTTGTAATGGTCGATGATGCTGATAAGAGCATCCTGCAGCTCAGGGCGTAGCTGAAGGACAAACTGATTGGAGGTGTCAACGGGGAAGCTCGGTGTGATGAAGCAGACGTGGAGGGCCCCACAGAAGGAGGTCAGCATGTTGACAGTTCTCCGTTCATAAAACCCAAAGATGGCGTAGACTCCTTTAGAGAACTGGGAACAGACTGGAGGAGGAGAAGAGAAGGATTAATAGAAGATGCTGCAAGGAAACTGGCAGATGGTTCCCCAACTAATCCATCCACTGGTTCATCCATCCCAACTCATCATCCTTCCATTCATCTATCATCTGGCCATCCACCCATCCAACCAATCTATCCATGCGTCCTTCCAACCTACCAGTCTGTCCAACTGCCTTCCCATGTTACATGTCTATGCATCCCACTCACCCAACCATCTGTTTGTTTTTTTTTTATTATTTAAAAAAAAATTTTTTTTCAATGTTTATTTATTTTTGGGACAGAGAGAGACAGAGCATGAACGGGGGAGGGGCAGAGAGAGAGGGAGACACAGAATCGGAAGCAGGCTCCAGGCTCTGAGCCATCAGCCCAGAGCCTGACGCGGGGCTCAAACTCACGGACCGCGAGATCGTGACCTGGCTGAAGTCGGACGCTTAACCGACTGCGCCACCCAGGCGCCCCATCAACCATCTGTTTAATCCACATGTCTATCAGTCTCATCCAATGTTTAGAAGGTCCCAATTCTATGCCAGACGTTGCCATGCTTATTAATGATAAATATACTAAACCATTTTCATATGTTCTCTCTTATGTTCTCTTCATATGTTCCCATTTTCATATGTCTCTTTATCTCTGCGATGATCTTCTTAATGTAGAAGAGGGATGACTGAATCATTTTTAAAAGGGAAAAACT
The DNA here is from genome assembly GCF_018350155.1 of Leopardus geoffroyi. NCBI lineage: Eukaryota > Metazoa > Chordata > Mammalia > Carnivora > Felidae > Leopardus > Leopardus geoffroyi. Next base: position 193,539,866 of record NC_059326.1, read on the forward strand.
AAGGCTCAGAAAGTTAGCAAACATGTCCAAGATGGCACATCTAGGCCATATCTGAGTTGGGTAGGTATCTTAACCCCCATCCAGTCATCTTTCTATGACACTGCCCATCATGTTAAGGCAAAGCATGAACAGTTGTTACAGAATCAAGGAGTTCTGCCAGCTTGCTGCAGATCCATGTTGAAGAAAACAAGTATTGATGTTCTCGGTTTACCCTTAGCTTGCGGTATACGTTTCTCTGCCAGTGTTCACTTTGTGTTTGTACATCCTGCTAGTTGACTTTTCAGACCCCCCCAGTGTATCAGACATAGTAACAGCTTAACTGTACGAACACCCCCATGGGAGCCATTTTGCAAGGACCCAGTCCTGGATTATGCTTTATTACACTGCTGGTTAGAAGATAAAGTTAAAACACTAAAGTCATAGGGCCAAACCCCAGGTTGGTTAGCTACTAAACTCATTTTAATATGGGATACAGGATGAAGGTTTCATACTCTTCACCCCAGTTGGGTAGGTGACCAACCCTAAAGCTATCTCCCATGCCTGAAATTACCCTCTAAATATGGATGGTGAGGCAGATGAGTCATCCTCAATCACAGTAGTCGTATTTTAGGCTACCTTGCCGTCCTTTCACATATATTAGTCTATCTAGTTCTCATTATAACCCTGGGACTTTGGCATTATCAGTGCTTTTTTTTTTTTTTTTTTTTAAGATGAAAAGCTGATGCTCTTAGATCTGTTGTTCTCTTTAACACATCGTCTGCTTCCATGACCCCGCAGTACCTTGTATGTGGGGTCTCAAATTATGCTGTATAAGCATCGCCCAAATGTGTGAATAAAACCTTATTCAACAAAATGCTCCTTAAAAAAGAAAAGGCATCTTTGGTCAAATAAACTCGGGAAATGGTGCTCACCTTGTCCGCATTTTGGAGGTGCAAGTTGCACTCTAGTTACATAAAAGATTTTGAGGGTCCTGTTCAACTTTAACCCAGATCTTGTCAAGTCTGTATGTCCCCAGGATCCTTTGTTGGTGAATACTTTTAACATGTTATTGAAGATCCTCTGGTCTATGCTGCACTAAAGAATGCAGCTCGCCACTGGTACCCAGTTGCCTATTGTTGAGTCTTAGTTCTGATTCAGTCCCTGGAGCTAATGGGCTTGAAAGTTCATCTCTTAAAGATTGCAACTGAACTGTATGAGTCATGTGTCTGATCCCCACTGAAAACCAGAATACTGTCTCCAGGAAACCGGGCAGGAACACATTAACATCTGCTTGCATACCTGCAGTTACTGGGCACTCAGTACCTCTCAAGGTGCCCAGTCCCTGACTGATGACTCTTTGAGACCAGAGGCTCATGGAATATCTTCTCTGAACCCATATTCCATGGCCCTCCCAGTATCTGAAGGGAGTTCTCATGGACTCTAGGCTTATGGCATTTGGTTTTCAGCAAATCCATTCGCCCCTCCGAAGCAAGAGGTATCTTTTTAATTAACAAAACCCAAAACCAAATCAACCCAAAACTAACAAAACACAATTTCCCTTCCTTGTGCAAAACCTCTCTTGAGTTTTGAGGTTTCCCATTGCACACAGGAAACATCTGACTGTAACTCAGAGCCTGAATAACTGGCCCCTCAGAACCTTCCTGCCTTATACCCCTCTCCCTGCTCCCTGCTCCCTGCTCTAGCTGCATGGGCCTTGGTTCTATTCCTCGGGGCACTGAGCTCACTCTGCCCTGGACTCAGCAGCAGCTGCTCCCTTCCTCTATCTGCAGGGCTCGGCCCTAGCTCTTTGCAAAGATCACTCCTTTTCTGCAGTTGCATTTCAGGTCAGATCTCACGCCCCAGAATGGGCCTTCCTTCATCATCTGTTCTCAGTAGTGACCCCAGCCTCCCCACACCTGCCTATAAGTCTGTCACATCACCCTGCCTTATTTCAATCTTTCTTATTATTTGAAATCATTGCCTTTTTCTTTGCTTGTTTATAGTTGTGGCTGCTTGGGTCAATGTTAATCCCTGAAAATGGGGGTCTTGCTTGTGCCCCAGAGCCAGCAGAGTGCCTGGGACAGGGAAGGGCTTAATAAGTATTTGTTGAATGGAGGAAAGAATGAGTGAATGACGGATGCTTGACAAGAGGGTCCACAGGACGGGGTATGAAGGGGAGCTGGGCCCGAACAGAGATGACTGTTGGTTCACTCTGGACCCTCCTGCCTCTGTAAAGTAGTTTTTTGTTCTTTCCCACTCATACGATTTTCTCTTCCACCCTAATGAGGACAATCTATCTGTTCCCAGCAGACAATAGGTACTGTCTTTAAATATCTATTGTAATTGCCAGAATCAAGATTTCCATAAATATGGATTTCCCCACCAGGAAGCGTACATTGTGTATTATTCTCCCTATGTTAAATATAGATTTGTCAAAAAGCACAATCCATCTTACTGAGTGAAATGGATAGAGGGAGCACACAAACCCGTTAGCATATTATAATATGCTCTGCATGGTATTTTTAGGATTTCTTCTCCCCCTGCTGCAATGAAATATTATCCTGTGGGATATAAATCTTATGTTCCAGATCTATTCCCTCGCATCATCCACTTGGATTCACACCTTTAGTTGGGCCTCTGGGGCCCTCGTGGCTGGTGTTTCTTGCTAGAATTTAGAAGCAAAGGAGGAAATGGAGGTGCAAGAAATAGGAGTAGGAGCACACGATCAGATCCTTAGATACACAAGAGGCTGGGAGTTTTCCCCCTCAAATTAATCTCCCGATTTTCCTTTTTCAAATTTATCTTCTCTTAAACTGAGTGCTTTATCCTCTAAGGCTAAGAGGGTACACTTACCCACTGCCCCCTAAAATAGCTTGGCTTGGAGGTAGCCTGGCCTGGATTTATCTGACTGGACCTGGGCCTCAGAGCTGCTCAGCACCTGAACTTCAAGCTAGCTTCTCATCTTAGCCAAGCAGGAACAGCCACACAGAGAGAGAGAGACAGAGACAGAGAGAGAGACAGAGAGAAAGATATAGAGACAGAGACAGAGAGTCAGAGACAGGCAGGGAGATGGAAAGAGAGAGAAAGACAGAGAGAGAGAGAGTGAAAGACAGAGATAGAGGGAGACAGAGAGAGAGACAGAGATAGAGACAGAGAGACAGATGAAAGAGATAGAGAGAAAGAGATAGAGACAGTGAGTCAGAGACAGGCAGGGAAATGGAAAGAGAGAGAGAGACAGAAAGAGAGAGAGAGAGAGACAGAGAGACAGAGAGGCACTCTGTAGGCCCAAGGCCTACAACAATGCAGTCAATGGCTAAATATCGTGAAATATAATTGGTAGTTGTAGGGCATTTCTTTGAATCTGTCATAGTAAATAATCAGAAGAGAAAAAGCAGTCTTACAAGAAAAGTAGTAAACTAGATGCCAGAAGACCTGGAGGAGCCTCTTTTTGGTTTTATCATAACACATTACTCTTGTGACCTTGAGTAAATCCCACATTTTCCCTGGGTTTCAGTTTTCCCACCTGTAAAATGATGGTTTGAACTCTGTCATATGTAACATCCCTTCAGGCTCCAATATCCTAGATTCTAGTCTAATTTGTTCAAATATGTTTACTGATTGACAAGACTTGAGTTATTTGCTGGCCAAACTTTTAGCAACCTCCAGTGTACTTTTCCAACCCCCAGAAGCAGTTAAAGGCTCTCAGTTGTTGGATTTGATTGCAACAAACCCCTAGCACTAAATCTAGATGCATCCAGAGTCTTGAGTTCTATGCAGGATGCAATTTTAACCTGCTGTATGGGGGGATAATCAGAAAGGGGGCTGGAGGTGGAGACGGTAAGTCAGGCACCACAGGCAGGAGGAAGAGATGGGAGCATTCTGAAGCGGCATCAGAACTCCGCTGGTGTTGAATCAGAGCAGGCTGGACTCTGTGTGGAACCATCCACTCGAGACAGCAGTGGCGTGTAAAATGCCTGTGGTAGCAGTAATTAGGAGCCAGCACTTGAGCACCTACAAGGACATTGCCTTCCATTGGCTCCCTTCAGCCTATGAGGTAGGTTACAATTGGTAAAGTTAGGTCCAGGACCCGTGCAAGGCACGGCTGTGATCTCAACTCCACCAGTGGGGGCGTAGAGCTTGAGTTCTTTACCTCTGTGATATGCCTCCCTCTGTCCTCAGAAATTTGGGTAAAAAACAGTCTTGGTACCTGAGTCACCTTCAGTGTCTAGAAAATCCTCATTTAATGCTGCCTTTCTCTGATACCGCCTAAAGGTGCATTAGTACATTCAGGTCCATTGATATTAAAGTAACACAAAAAATAACTGGGTGGTGTGTTTCATGGCAAAGCGTATATACACATATCTGTCCTTCTTCCGGCCCGCCCATCAGTCCATTCGCTTACCCATCTACCCCTCGACATCTAACGCCCACCACTCATTGGGTACTGGAGGTGCAGTGGCACGCGAAGTAAGCCTTGACCTCAAGGACTGTCATCTGGGCAGCGGGACAGCCTGACAGCAAAGTAGGTGTTACGGCTTCAGTATAAGTGCTGTGGCAGGGGTGATTTCGAGGTTCAGGAAGGGACGCCTGACTCCAGCCTTTGGGGACCGCAAAGAAGGCTTCCAGGAGGACAGGACAGCGTTGACACTGACAGATAAGTGGGAATCAGCCCAGAGAGGGACTAGGGTGCAGCCGCACGCATATGAATTCTATCTGGGGATGAAAGGCGCAGCACCAGGAATATAGTCAATGGTATTGTAGCAGCGTTGGGTGGTGACAGATGGTAGCTGCACTTGCAGTGAGCACAGCATAACGTATAGAGAAGTTGAATCGCTGTGTTGCACACCTAAAAATAATATACACTGTCACCTTTTTTCAAATTAAGGAAAGAATATATACATTTTAAAAATATTTCAGGTAGAAGAAGCAGCAACAGCAAAAACCCAGCAAAGAGAGAAGACACAGAGCGTTCAGGGAACGCGGCCAGGGTGTCAGGTTCCGCGGTCCCTGCCTCCAAGAGATTCAGCAGCAGAATGTGTGCGACAATCAGCGCGAGTAAAAAACGAGGCCAGGAATTCCCTCCTGGGGAGGTGGGAGGGCAGGACTGGCAAGGGCAGGAAAGCCCACGCACAGCGCAGGCTGTCCAAATCCCTCCTTGGTTCACTCAAACCTCTGATCATCATTCCTGGTTAAGGCACCATCCACTTAGTATCAATAAATCCCCCAGCCCTGGGCATTGCCCTGACAGCTCTCTCCCAGGGAGGGAACTCCTGTATCAGCAACTCCTTTTTATTGTCACTTCATTTAAGGCTTCTCACACCGGCATATCTCCTTGGCTCCTGGCTTCAGTCCCTGGAAATGTGGCAGCCTCATTGTAAATAGTGGATAATGAGGTGACAGGACAATTTCATTTTGGGGGAGGGAGACAGAAAGTAGATGCGGGGGTGGGGTGGGGGACCTTTAGATATTCATCTTCCTCCTTGAATATTTCTATCCTCATTGGTAGGAATGGCATTCCTGATCTGACTCTAACCTTGTGATGTCAAAAGTGTTTTATTTCCGTCACTCAGAGGGCAGTAAGAATGCACTCCATCCCCTTATACTGTCTTGCATCCAAGATCTAACACTGACAGGCAACAAATTACCATAATTGATATAAATTGTCCCCATCCCTCTATACAACATCACAGTTATTAGGGATTCTGAGACATGTCCAGGGCTTCCCTCTTACTTACTAGATAAAACCTTATCATCCACTTGCTAAATTCAACAAATATTTATTGAGCACCAGAAACTAATATTCCCAGAAAATTGGGATACCATGTTGATACAAGACAGACATATTTTCTGCTTTCATAGGGCTTGCAGAGGGGTTAGCAAAGTTTTTACATTAAGGGAAAGAAAGGATATTTTCAAAGAGTAAAAAGGGGCTCAAGCATAGAATAAAGGTTCATAACTGCTATTACGGCCAGTGTTTACTGAGCATTTACTACTGGCCAGGCATTGTACTAAGCACTTTGTGTCGATATCCAGGTAGAGGCACCAGTTTATCCAAGGGCAATAAGGTGAAAGAGAGGAGGAGACCTGAGAGAAACCCACCCAGTTTATCCAAGGGCAATAAGGTGAAAGAGAGGAGGAGACCTGAGAGAAACCCCAGGAAATCCAGTATGACTGGGGCAGGGATGTGGTACAGAGGTGGAGGAGGGTAGGGACCACATTGCCAAGGGCCTTTCCAGGACTGGAGAAGTTAAGTCTCTGTGTCATGTGTCAATGTTGCATTTTACTTTGGCTTTGGATTCATCTCAAATTCACAGGGACCTCTCTTCGTGCTGGCCCTGGAGCCCAGTTGGGACATGGCAACAAAAGGAGATGCAGAAGAGGGTCATCCTCCCCTGCTCAGATTTGTATATTTATTAGGAAACCTGAGTATTAATTACCAGGCACTGAAAGCCAATGATGTGTCACTGTATATGAGGGTGAGAATTAGGTAAAGACTGGGCCCCCTGGTTCTGGAATTAGACCCATTTTGTGGCTGACACATGAAACCAGGAGCAGGGGACAGGACAAACAGACTGACTCTTCAGGTGTCCAATATGGTTGTGGAAAAGTAAATGCAAAGAAGCAAATCTGGGACCATGAACAGGCCCCTTCCCCCAAAGAGTGGAGTTCACACTAAATTGGTGTTTCTCAAACTTTTTAAATTTAATTTTGGTAGAACGCCTCTAATAAAACTTTAATACTCATTGGAGGTGTGTACTTCTACAGATGTGACTATTCTCCTCTTTCTCTCCATCTTTCTTCTATCTCTCTACCATCCACCCATCCAGTAAATGTTTATTGAACATGTAGTAGATGTTAGGCAGCAAGATGGGGCCAGGGATACAACACTGGATAAGAAGATAATACCCTGCTATCATGAAGCTTAGGTTCTAGAGAGCGGGGAGAAATGATATACAGTCAACAAGATTACTTTGGATACAATAAGTGTTATGAAGAAAATGAAATGGGATGTGAGAGCCTCTGGCAGGGCAACTTTAGAGAAGATGGTCAAGGAGACCCTCTCTGTGGCACACACACTGGAGCTGAGGGATGAACCATAAGAAGGAGACTGCCAGGCAAAGGGCCAGGGAAATGGTTTCGGGCAGAAGGAACAGAAAGTACAAAGGCTCTTAAAGGGCTCAGGAAAAGATGGGTGAGCTTGCGAAACAGAAAGGTGGCCAGTGTGGATGCAGTATGGGAGAAAGGAGGGAAGCAGTAGAGATGAGCATAGAGAAAAACATCCTACAGCTTTGAGTAAACTTGACACTTCCCAACGATTATGGTACCTCATGTGTGATCTGGGTGCCTCTGGAGCTCCAGAACATCACCTTGGTCTGAGAAGTCAGTTCTAGCTGATCTTACCAGACATTTCAGTTCTAGCATCTCAAAGCTCAGGTCAGTGAAGGAGAGACACTGTGGAGGGTAAGGTGGTTCTGACTCTGTGGAACATGGGAAGGGCAACATCTTCTGACTTCGGTGTGATGGGACCTCAAACGTGGACAATCAGTGAGTTCATTGGGCTCTAGTTGTAGATGCTGCTGTTCCTCAGATGTTTCTAGGCTTGCTTTAGGTTCTGGGACATTTGTTCATGTTCTTGCTCCAGACTGAAAAGCCCTCCTGCCTCCTGCCTTTTTCCTCTCCAAATATTTTCCCTTCTTTAAAGGTTTAGCTCAAATGCCACCTCCTCCATGAAGTTCCTATCCCTCCCCATTCCTAACTATAGTCTAAAAGTCTCATTCTTTTAAATGTCCATAGAAACATTTGTGCCTCTTATCATTTTTTATCTATCACCCATGCTTCATTAGTTTAAGTTCTTTGATTCTAAGAAAAAAAAATCAAGACAGACTAATGTAATACAAAAAGAAGTTTACTATAAGGATATGATGGACCCACAGCTAAAAAAAAAAAAAAACCTGGGAATTAGAGAAGTTAGACATTATAGAAGTTTGGGAATTTGGGTTCTCATGGACAGTCTCTTCAGTTTTCACTACTGCTCTAGCCACTTGTGATAACTGATCCATTCAGTTCAAGCCTGGTCTTGCTCAGGGCCTGGATTATCCCTTGGTCAAGGGAAGGCAGAACAACTAACTATCTTACTAAGATGGCAGCCAAAAGGAAATGAAGGTGCTGTGAACAGAGAGGAAGCGGATGGTGGGCACATCAAACCAACAGATGTCTATTAACTTTCTCTTTGCCAGTATTTTATAAGTCAAAGTTCACGACCACATTAAGAGCTCCATAAATGTCACATACATCTAAATACCAAGGTTAAGTAAGGAGCTGAATGAAATTTAGTCATTGTTACCTGTCTCCTCTGGGTTAGATACTGTGGAATAGAGTGGCAAATAAGACAGATGATATCTCTGCCCTCACAAAGCTTATATTATTCTTTATAATCCCAAGACGGTATCACACAATGACTACACAATATTTTTGCTGTATAAGTAAATGAAAGAATGAGTCAATGTAAATCATTTACCTATATTAATCAATTGATACCATTCTTGACAGCTGGTGTCATCTTGCATCCAAGTCTTTACTTGCATTGGTTTGCACTCATTATTTTTCTTTTATATTACCAACTGACTTTGTATCTTTTCACTCACAATGGAGGTGTAAGTTCTCTTGAAGCTGGAGGCCCTCCAGTTTCATCATTTTGATTGATACATACAATAAGCAGTGCCCTCCACACAGTTGAGTAGGGAATAAACATAAATGCTTGGTGATGTGACTTGTCTCACAGTCCTCTAAATTAGGTTGACCATCTAGCAACCATGAGCTTGTAGGATACACAACACCCCGCTCCGCTGCCATGCTTCAGCCCACTGAACTCCATCACTCCCTGTTACCTTAAGCCAAAAGAGAATGGGAGCTGTACTCTTAGGCTGGCATCCAGAACCAAGCTTACCTTAATGCATTCCACCCACAACATGCAGTCTCCTTAGCCAGTGCTCCCTAGACAAGAAGGTTTACATCCCATTACATAACTCAACCCTTAGGACATCAAACTGATTAAAAATAAGAGCAATTTCATCCTGCAAAGCAAACTACTTAGCATTACTATGTACCCAGGTAGTATTATGGGAAAAGGATCTTTCAGAATATTTCCTATAATGGCATATGTGTTTGTGTGTGTGCGTGTGCGCGCGTGTTTATGTGTGTGTATATGTGTGTGTGTTCTCTTCCCTGACCCATCACTTGGTCCAAGAACAATCACAGGATCATAGATTATTAGTGCTAAAAAGGTAACTGGTCCTGAGGGCCTTTTGGCCTTAGAGAAAAGCCTCCCAATAGATAGCTCTGTGACGAACTCCAGTTTAGAGTCTTTTTAATTTGCATGTGCTTAGACTATGCAAAACCTGGTATCAAGGGCATCACTACTCACAAGGTAGACTCTCTAACCTCACATAATGTCAGCATACCGGAACTTCCCATTACCTGTTTATCCTGGATGGCTGGCACTACTTGGGAAAACGCTGTTCTTCTTCTGATTATTAGAGTTGAGTATTTGCTATCTCTACTGAATGTTTAGTTTGTGCCCAATTCTGTTCTAAGCACTTCATCTGCATTTTATCATTCGCTCCTCACAGTAATTTTTTTTTCCTATTTCATGCATGAGGAGGTTGAAGTTCAGGAGATTAATTAATCTTCCACACATCATGCATGTGGTGACAGAGCTGGGATATGAATCCAGGTCTGTTCCACTCCATGGCCTGTGCCTTGAGCTATGTTATTATGTCCCTTGAAAGTCTGGTACCACAAACCAGAGCTTCCATTCCCTGGGTAATACTACCGGCCAATACCGAGCACTTGCTGTATATGCCAGGTCTTATGCTAAGTGCTTTATATGAATTACTCATTTACTACTAATCTGGTAGTATGGAGTCAGGATATGGTTATCCTCCCATTTTTTTTTTTTTTTCAACATTTATTTATTTTTGGGACAGAGAGAGACAGAGCATGAACGGGGGAGGGGCAGAGAGAGAGGGAGACACAGAATCGGAAACAGGCTCCAGGCTCTGAGCCATCAGCCCAGAGCCTGACGCGGGGCTCGAACTCACGGACCGCGAGATCGTGACCTGGCTGAAGTCGGATGCTTAACCGACTGCGCCACCCAGGCGCCCCGGTTATCCTCCCATTTTATGGAGAGGAGAATGAGGCTAAGCAACTTGTCCAAGGTCAAAGTAAGTAGAAGATTCAGAATCCAAACATGGGTATTCCAATTTCAGGGCCATTGCTCTGGCCCTCTCTGCCAGGTATCAGCAACCTCTTTCTGCAAAGAGCCAAAGAGTAGATATCTCAGGCTCTGTGGGCTATGTGGTCTCTGCTGCAACTAGTCCATGCTAGAAGCAGCCAAAGACAAAAGGTAAATAGGTGAGTGTGGAATTTTATTACAATATGAAACCTTATTTCTAAATACAGGCAATGGGCTAGATTGGGCCTGTGGGTTGTAGTCCTACTCTATGTAGGAGTGCCAGCTCCTACTCTGCTGTTCTGCTACTGGATAGCTCATAGGACGGGACGCTGGCAAAATCTGGGGAGAGATGATAATAACTCATAGCATATTGTATGACTCTTAAATCTCTCACATCCATTTTCTCTTGTGAATACCCAGTAAGGTAAGGAGGGCAGGAATGATGACCCTTGAGCCCATGTACGAACAAGGAGCCAAGGATCATGCAGCTGAGGAATGACAGAAACAGGTGACAGCCCACCTTTCTTTTTCACCTCTTGTGGCTCTTCTGTGGTGACTGTGGTTAGTCACACTGTCGGGAGGGCAGGCAAAAGGAACCCTGAGAGGGTCGAAGTCAACTGATGATGTCCCCATTTGACTGAAGGCCAATGTTTGCTGACTTCCGTGCAAGAGCCAGTGGGGCCTCCCAGCACACAGACAGGCTCCAACTGAAGTGTCAACACACAGACAGCAACATGGCAAGTAGAGCTCTAGGCTTCCTCTCCTATGCACTGGCCAGCTTTGGGCTAGAGAAGGCTGAAACGCTGCCTTACAGCCACAGACTACACTGAGGTGGGGGAGACCCCAACCCTGAGAGGGCAGGCACTTTGAGAGGTTGATTTTCAAAACTGGGTGTGTACCAGAGGGCTCACGACATTGTGTCTGGACCCTGCAAGGCCAAGGCTCGGCTGCATGTGGGAGCTGAGTCAGGATTGCTGGGTGAGGGGCTGCGGTGAGGGCTCTGTTTGGACAAGGTTAGGATTGCATTCGAAGATAAGGTCAAGCCGGGCCTATTCTTGGGTTGGGTTCCAAGGCTAAGGAGAGGGTTGCAGTCCAGGGCTGGGGAGAGAGTGCCTCATCTGTGGCTAGGAGGTGGGGTTCACTGAAGAGTCCAGGTAGGAACTATATGCACTTAGCTCTGCCTCTGGGCAGCCTCTGGGAACTAGCACGCTAAACAGCCAGAGCAGATTGAATAAAAGCAAGGATCCTGACAAAAGGGAAGGGGTTGTGGGAGAGATTAACATCATAGCTTCCTCTGCCTTTGGCCCACTCATCACTTCATACCTCCTCTCCCCCCATCATAAAGCAACTTCTGCTGGTTTATGAATGAACCATGACTGCAAGGCAGACCAGATAAATCATTTATGAGGTGAAGCCAGACTCTCCCTTTGGCTATCTTGATTCTGTGTCCTAGGTGAGGAGGAGAAAAAAAGTATTTTGCTTCTTATTTGCTATTCTTTTCCTATGAAAATCATGCATATAAATGGGTTTATTTAAGCCAAGAGGCAAGCCTACAGTGCAGCACACACCCGTGAACCTGACTGGCACCCATCAATCAAGGCAAGGTTTCACCAGAATCTGCAGATGACAGCCCAAGGTGCCCTAAAATCAGTGAAATTCATTTTCCAGCAAGGGTGTATCCACTGAGAAGGCAAATGGACAAGAATGAAGGATACAATGAGGCTACAGAAGACAAGCGGTTCCAGATCTCAAAACGATATGACAGCACCAGAAACCAACTTCCACCTTGTCTGATGTCTGACTTTACTCCTGACCTCTGCCCTTGGCTGATTTCTTGAGCTGAACACTAAGAAAGTGGAGAGTTGGATAGAGAAAAGCTAAATCTTTCTTCCTTTTCTTCTGTTCTTCTAATGCATGGTCTCAACAAAGCGTACTGAGACCTCATTTAAAACAAATGCTCAACCAATAATAGAATGTTGCTATGAACATGAACTTGCCTTTCCTTTCCAACAGGGATGTGAAAAACCATCAAGAGTCTACCCAAGAGGGCACTTGAAATTTCAGGCTGCAAGCTCGGCCCCCTGTTATCTATCCTGCCTCTGCTCCCAGGCCGTGCTCCTCCTGCCTCAGTTTCACACTGGTCTTTCTGTTACTTTTCAAGACAGTCCAAACTTTCCTGCTTTGGGGCTTTTGCACATGCTGTTCTCCTGCGGGAAGCTCTTCCACCCTCTTTAAATGCCTGGCTCCTCACTCCTCAGGCCTCTGCTTTCGTGTCCTCTCTTCAGAGAGTCCTTCTGCAAAGGATACAGCCTGCTTTTTTGTTCTCTACTGCAGTGCCTTATTTCCATCACAGCTTATCTCTGTCTTTAATTATCCTGTTTAAGTTTTTATTTGTGTCATTTCATTTCCCCCAATAGGGCAGGGATTATGACTATTTTATCTACCACTACAGTCCTAGCATCTACACAGTGCCTGGCACATGGAAGGCATGGAAACATATTTGCTGAATGGAATGAATGAATGAATGAATGATTGGTTGAACAAGCTGCTGGTTCTCTATATGACCTTAGGCAAATTATTTCCCCTCTTTGGAGTTCATTTCCTCGTTTGTAAGGAAGTGAGATTCAATTAGCTCTAACAATCTTCCACCTCTGCAAGTACAAAGTTTCTTACTTATTTTCCAGGTGGGAGAGGTGGGGCACGAAAGCATGCTGTCCAGCCTAGGGACTGGAACTCAGGTCTCCTAGACAATTTCCACCAACTGAGACTCTTTAACAAAAGCCCAGCTGCTTCTCTGCAGAGACACTCACCCCCCTCTCCAGATATTTAGTTCCCTTTGTACCAAAATTTAAATCACTTTGTAAGGTTTCTCAAAACACAGGATGAGACAGCTGCTGCCAAAAAACAGTACAGGCTGCTTGAATTCTGGAAGAAATGCTGAGAATAAAAGCATTTCTGTTCCTCACTATCCTGGGGTGTTCTCTTTGTCCCCACTAAAATGAAGAGCTCTAGGAGGTAGTGTGGGGGGGAAAGGCTGAGATTCAAGCTAATCCTTGGGAAAACAGTAAGCGAGGAAGGAAAGAGGAGAAGGTATGGGTACACATATGTGGAACCAGTGTGAGCAGCTGAGGAAAGCATGACTATGAAGCTAACAGACTAGCTTTCCTGCTTTGGCCTTATGCACCCACACAACTCCACGGGGGAGAGCCTCATTGGCCCTGATTCAGTCCCCTGCCTCATTTCCTAATAGTCCACTGAACACTGGAGACCCAAACACACTGTGGAACACAGCAAACCATTTCTTTCCAGGTCTCTTCCTCCCACATTCCTCAGACATGCCCCTCCACACCTGGAAAACTTGTATACATCCTTCAAGACCCCACTGAGATGTTGACTCCAGTGGGCAGCCTTCTAGCCATTCCAGAAAAAAAAAAAATTACTTTCTGCTCGGAGTTTTTAATGCACTTTCTTAGTACTTATCTTGATAGTCTGTAATTTAACATTTTCATGTCTGTCTTCTTCACAAGACTGTGAGCTTATTTATGGCAGGGTTGAGCTTATTTAAGGGTTGGGTTGACTTTGTTTTGCAAAGACCAGCCCAGCCCTGGTCTTGTTACAGTAGATGCTCTGTAACTGTTGGTTTGCTCACCTGTGAAGTGAGGGCAATGATACCTGCCTTACCTGCTGTGAAAGTTCTAAATTCACTATGAACTGTACTATACAGGTAAGCCATCATTTTATTCTAATTACACAACCAGAAAAGAAATAGACTGGACAGGATATTATTATTCCCTTTAGTCAAATGAATTTCCAAGGGTTTGGAGGTTTGCTCTGAGTAGCACAGCCAGTAAATATCAAACTAGAAAAAGAAAACCACGTTGCTTGAATTGCGGTAGGACTTTATTTATTTTTTATTTTTATTATTTTTATTTTTTACCTCATCAGATCACAAATGTCTCTCAAAAGTTAGCTGTGAGTTTGGTCACACTGATTGGCTGACTAAAGAAAACATGATGGAAGTCCTTCCAGAGATATCCCAAGTGAATCTACCTCTCCCACTTTCTGTCCCTGCTACCACCTTGGCAAACGCCTCTGTCGCTGTTCATCATGCCTACTTATTACACTTTATCACTTCCTTCATCACTTTTCTTTATCCTTGCCTCCACCTTGCCCGCTTCTTTTTCCCCACCCTCATCCATTCCTCACAAAGCAGCTAGAATGTTCTTTTGAAAATGGAAATCAGATCTTATCCTAACACCATGGCTCTGAGCCCTTCTGAGGTTTCTCATCATGCTTTGAATAAAGTCTGAACTCCTTTGCATGACCTCTAAGGGTCTGTTGTTGTCAGGGTCCTGCTGACCTAAACAGCTTCTTTCTTCGTATCTCTGTCCCTCCTCGACTGCTTCAGCTCCTAGGACACAGCAAGGCCTCCATCATGCTGCACACACTAGCTAGGACTTTCCCTCCCATGCCCACTCAGCCAGTCTTTCAGGGACGGCCCTAAGTAGGTTACCCACTGTTCTCTGTCACAGCATTTGATTTGTCTCCTTCACAGCACTTTACTCAAGTTGTAATTACGGTAGAAGCCCTTTTATCTGATGCAATGGGGGCTGAAATTAGATTATTTGTGAAAGATGATCAAAAAGGAGAATCACAAAAAATGATTCATAGCAGGTATTTTCTTTTAGCTTAAAACTGCTAAGTGCCCATGTATTTATCAATCTTTTGATACAGTGGGAACTTGAAGACATTTATAAAATAAATGTAAGTGCAGAATTTGTTTTTCCCCCAACTTTTCTAGTTGTCTCGCCTACACCTAACATGACAATGTTTTTAGTGATTCATCTTTGAGACTTTCAAAGGTATTTAACTTAGTTTCCAAAGAAATAAAACAACTTTGTCTTGCACTCGTATTTCACCAGTTTACATACTTTTCAGTTACAATGCCCCAATATAATAAAAACACAGAAGTATAACTAGGCTTGGAAACAACAGAAATGATTCCTAGCATATTTCCAACAAAGCTGACATGGACAGAACTAGATGGGCTGATCGGAGATGAGGCTATGGGCCAGAAGCTTCCAGGAGTGTCAGCACAGTTGTTTACTGAGAAAATGGGGCATGCAGGTCAAGCCAAAGAGATGGTTATGAGAGATTTCACTGCATCTAATTGATGGTTGGCTTGTTCATGATCTGTTCCTCTTAATTTAAGGCTGTACGTTTTGAGGGCAGGACCTCTTTCTCCTTTTTTCAGCCCGCTGACCCACTGCATAGCATTGAGAAGTATAACGAGTGCCAAGTAAATGAATCGCTAAGTGAATGTGATGTGCTTTGAACTGTTGAGGTTCAGAGCTAATGGCTAAGAAAGAATTCTTGAGACATCTTTGGTACAAGAAGATGTCTTATTAAAGCATGGGGACATGACCTGTGGGCAGAAAGAGCCGCACTGGGATTGTGATGGGTGACTGATTATAAACCTTCAGGTTGGGAGGGGGTTAGGGATAGCATTAAGTCTCTAAGATATTTTGGAAACAAGGTTTCCAGGACCTTGTAGGGCTACCTGCTGTTAGGAAAAGGTTATTTATTACTACTTAATAAACATTCAGCCTTCAGATGTATATCAGGGGTCATAAGCTTGGAGAACGATTGGCAACATATATCTTGGGTCAGCAGGGATTGAGATGAAGGAAGTGTTCAAAATGAACAACTCAGGAAACTACAGATGCTGGCAAGGATGTGGAGAGATGGGAACTCTCTTGCACTGCTGGTGGGAATGCAAACTGGTGCAGCTGCTCTGGAAAAGAGTGTGGAGGTTCCTCAAAAAATTAAAAATAAACTACCCTATGACCCAGCAATAGCACTCCTAGGAATTTACCCAAGGGATACAGGAGTGCTGATGCATAGGGGCACATGTACCCCAATGTTTATAGCAGTGCTTTCAACAATAGCCAAATTATGGAAGGGATTTTTATGTGTTCAAGTAGACATATAGGATCCTGGGGGTTTGGGATAAAATTACCTTTTGCCCTTAGCAAAGTGTCATCATCAAGGCAGCTGAATTCCAAGAAGAATGTCACTCTGCCTGTTTCAAGAACTTGTCAATGGGCTGTAGACAGTAAGGAAATTTAAATTTTCCTTTGCCTTTGTTCCCCACATAAAATGGACTATCCCTCCCTCAAGTGAGGACTTTGGTTTCCTCAGCTGTAAGAGGATAGGCATGAGTTATACAAGCATGATCCAAGCAGATCCAAATTCTGCTCCCAC
Source organism: Leopardus geoffroyi (assembly GCF_018350155.1). Classification (NCBI taxonomy): domain Eukaryota; kingdom Metazoa; phylum Chordata; class Mammalia; order Carnivora; family Felidae; genus Leopardus; species Leopardus geoffroyi. The sequence goes on from NC_059326.1 coordinate 193,556,343, forward strand.
TAATCACATTACCAATAACCATTTCTATATTTCAAATTCTGGTTTCCTCCATACATTCTACGTAGACCTTAGAGCGTTACATTACCGACCTCCCTCACACCCACACAGGCCATACAACTGCCACACTACCCCCTGCCCTCCCAGCTGGGGCCATTTGTTGCTTTAGCGTGACCCCCTTCCCCAGTGCCTCCTCTGAGACAGGTAAGCAGGTGGCAAGGCCAGTTATGGGCTGTGGTGCTAGGTCCATGGAACCCCTGCTGGGTTTGTGTCTTTGGGATGTTATGATGCCTGAAGCTGCCTTGAGTATGAGTACAAAGGGCCTCCTTTTTGTAGATCTGAGGTGGGAAGCTTGGATCTGCCTTATTTGAGACATTGGGAAAAATCCGCCCCTGCCATCCATACTGCCTTGGGTTGGTCTTTTCTGGTCCCCACAGTGCTGAGATCCAGAGAGCTGAGATCAGGTGAGCACCTTGAGGGAAGAAGTTTCCATGGGTCTTCCAGCTACATATTTCCCTCTTATATCTAAGGAAAGAGAGGGGCTGTTTAGGGTTTGGGGATTCTGGTTACTAGCATAATAATAGTGGCAACAAATGGTGATGATGATGATGGTGATGATGATGATGATGATGGTGATGATGGTGATGATGATGATAGTTTCTAATATTACTGATAGCAGCTTGCATATATTGGGCCCTGTGAAGCTAGCAAATAGACAACATTTTACTTTCATTAACTCTTTTAATCTCTGTAGCAACCCTAGAGGGTAAATGCTATTATTATTTTTTTTTTTTTTAAGAAGGACTGAGGGAGGTGGGCATCGTAGGACCAATAATGGCAGAGCTAGAATTCAACTCTAATGTATGTCTGATTCCACAAAGTGAGTTCTTACTATTATGCTAAATAACCTTTTAACATATCTAACACCATGACATTCGCTGAGTGATTCATTTGCTGATTCAACATATCATATGTGATCCATTTTGGGGAATGTAAGAAGAAGGCACGTAGGAAATGTCTGTGATGAGTGACATTGTAGAGAGCTGATAAAAATGAGGAGACTCTAAGAGCTTCCTTTTCCTGCTCTCCTGAGACCAAGGATGTAAACACTTTTAATCTCATATAACAGCTCTGGCTATTTGGTGCTGGTGACTAAGTTGAGAGGGATTCTGAAGCCGTATCTGGGCTCCAGGGGATGCAGTGCTAGGACATGGGGGCGCTGTCTGCCCTGTTCTCCCTCTGGAGAATGAGCTGCCCTTTCCTCTGAATGTATAGAACATGCTATACGTCGACTGCAGAACTTACTTCATTTTCTCTTGTACAAGACTTTACTAGTGGTTCATGAGTCCGTCTCCCTCATCACATTAAAATGTCCATTTTAAAAGCAGGGGCCTCGGTTCTTATTTTCCCCATAATGTATCACATATGAGGCCGGGCTGCCATATCCTAGCATGGTATCCCATGCAGCCCAGATGCGGCTTCAGCATCCTCCTCAACCTAGTCACCAGCACCAAACAGTCCGAGCTGTTATGTGAGATTAAAAGTATTTACATCCTCGGTGTCAGGACAGCAGGAGAAGGAAGGCCTTACTTAGAGTCTCCTCATTTTTATCAACTCTACAGCATTGGTCACCACAGACATTTCCTACCTGCCTCTTCATTTTAAAACTGCTGAGGCAGTTTAAAGTGTTTTCTATCTTCTCACCTCACTGGCTGTCAGCTGGGGTCCAAGAGGTAAAGGCCCCAAGTCAGTACGTCATGCTGTAGTGGGCATCCTGAGAAAGCCCTGTGGGAGCATGGACCTCTAGGAGGGCTGCTGCTTCGAGCTTTACCCAAAGCCGGGAGGGAAGTGGAGGGAGGAAAAGGGAGGGAAGGAAACACATCTTTGCCCTCTTCAGGGCCTAAGTCTGCAGAGCAAAGGCACAAAGTTCATGGAAAGCCATCCAGGGTACACTGGCCTGTCTTTGGCCCCCAGCTTGGGGTCTAGTACACCGGCCTACCCTTCCTGTCTCTGTGTGGAAACTTGCCCAGCCTCGTCCTATCTCTGGGCCTTGAGGTTCTTCTTGGTAAAACCTAAGATTTGGTGGCAGTTCCCTACAATTCCAATATTCTGTGATGATTCCCAGCCACAAAGTAATGAATGGGAGACAAAGCAAAGCTGGGCAGTTGACGAGGCAAGGACTCTGCTCAAGAAGCTGACCATGGTCATGAACTTGTGCATTTGCTCCTAGATAGGAAAGTACTATAGGGAGTGCCCTGTCCAGTGCAGAACTGTACTGCAGGAAGAAGAAACTAGAAAACAAAACCCAATAATTTGGCCCACTGTATGGACAAGTAAACCAGAACAACATGAAATGAAAAAGCAAAACTGATTCAAGAGCAGGCTGAGGTACTGGCTCTGTAAGGATCTGGGGAGAGGGAATATACAAATGGGGTAAAGCAAATGCAAATGAACATGTAGATGCATTTAGTTAATTTTTAAGTTGTCAAATATCCAATAGTGGCTGGTTAGCCTCAGATGTCACCCAGAGGAGCTAGATAACGTTCACTGAAGCAGTAACGCAGAGTAAAAGCTACCATTTATTGAGTATTTACTAAACATTTGTATTGCTAAACATGAGCATTAATTTCTTTATTTCCCACAACAATCTCATAAAAAAGGTATTAGCATCTCCATTTACAGATGAAGATACAAGGTTTCAAAGTCACATGGACACAGCCGACCTGGGAATCAAAACTAGGTCAGTCTGCACTTCGACCCCACTCCTGTAGCCATCCTGCCTTCAGAAAAGCAAACAGACAAACTGACATCCCTCCTTACACCTACTCCCCTGTGATGATGCAAATTTCATCACCACCCTCTCCACTCATTTCAGTCCTTTGAGATCCCACTCAAACACCACTGCTCCTGCAACAACCCCCATCTGAATCAATCCATCCTTCCTTCAGCTCTTACCTCACATTTCCATTAGCGCCCTTAGCACTTTTCTGCCTTGTTCTAGAGTTGATTGTGTCTGGTCCTCCCTTTCCACACAAAGCAAGTTGTTCAGACTCTCATTTTGACACTTGGTGTTTTGCATTAATACCACCCACGCCTGGATTTGTCTCCCATCTTTTGCAATCAACATTTCCCTTAAAGACAGGAACTGTGTCTTAGGAATCTTTCTGTGGACCTGGCACTTAATAGTGCTTTGGGAACAGATGCTTGCTAGGGGAGGCTGGCACACACAGCTGGTTTCTCCATCCTGTCTGCTCTATCAGCTGTGACACCCCTCCAGAGTACTTTTCCTTGCACCTTTCCCATGGTCGGGGTCATTGGGCACTGCCAGGAGGGATCTGGGAGTCCTGTGTGGAACAACTTATTCCTGTGTGGAATAAGTGAAGGAGGTGAAGGAGGAAACTGCCCTTCTCCATTGCCACTCTTGTCCCTGTGGTCCTCTTTCTTCCAATGCAGACCTGTCCCCTTTGGCGTCCTCAGAGTTCACTTTAAGGAAAGGATTGCTTATCCCGTTCTCTTACTTTGGAGTTAGTCACTTATTTCTTCCTTCCCCTGGGGAATTAAGTCTCTGATCCCCATAAAGAATTCTTTAGAGATCCTTTTTCAAGGGAGAGAGGCTTCGAGAGCCATACTTGGGATACCTACATGCCTATGCTGCCTCCTGGCTGGCTATTTGAGTGGTGAAGAGCACAGGGTCTGACAGTGGACAAACTCCATTCAATTCCCCAATCTGTCCCTTGGGCAAGTTAATTAGTAACTCTGAAATCTTTGCTGTCTCATCTGTATTACAGAAATAATAACAGTACCCACCTAATGGTGCTGCTTTGAGAATTAAATGCATTTAAAATGTGTTCTTAGCACACAGTGCCTGGCTACCATGGTGTCTGTTGTTCCAGATGCTATTGTTGTGATGTTGCTGCTGTTTTGTAAACAACATCATCTCACCACTAGAGAGATAAGAGCAACACGTAGCTGAAAACCTTACCTCTGCAGTTAGTAGGAAACAAAAAGTCACATGTAGCTTCTAGCTGGAGCCTAAGAATAGCTGTAGTTAAGTTTCTGCTTAAAAATAACTTGCACGCTTTTAGGCTTTTAGAATCCAAGGTGTTTTAGAGAGCATCTTTATCAATTATGCCATTTTATAGAAAATGGAAGCTCAGGGAGGTGAAATGGCATTTCCAGAGTCAATCAGCCAAATGTCAGGCAAGGTGACACTCAAAGTCAGGTCTCCTGACCCCAGTCCACCCAGTGTATTTCTCACTGGGTATCCCTTGAGCGGCTGCCCTTTTCTTGGATTTAACCACTGTGTGCTCTCTCCACCTTCCCCATCAGTCCCCATGGTAATCTGGTCACCACCTAAAGATGTTGCTTTGCCTGGGATGGAAAAGACCATGGTGCTACATCTGGCAGAATAGACACTGCTGAGATGAGTGTATTTCTCTATGCAGACAAGTTTCGACTCTGGTCTAACTGTCCGTTACTGCCACTCCTACATGAACCAATTCTGCTGAAACTAATGTGCCAATGTTAATATTAGAACTGCGGGTTAAGGGTCTAGTCCTCCTGTTCAAAGGCTGCCATTGAACTCTTGCCAATGAGAATCGCACTGGCATCTGGAGTGAGTGTCAACAGTATAAAACATGAGGAAAATAAGGTAGATTTGTCATTCTCCACATCGAGAGAGCAGAGTCAAGGCCTAACCTAACTACCAGAGATGAGATGAGGTAAGACTCTGGATGGAAATCACTCAAGGTGCAACTGTGGGGAAGAGACCCTATCAGGTGCTCTGACTCCCAGAGCACACCGGACAAGCCCTCTGCTCTAAATATGCGCCTACATATGCTTTGTACCTTACCACCTCTGAACTTTTGTTCACATTGCTCTTTCTGCTTTCCTCTATTATTTAAAATGATATAGGGCTCTGTATCATTTTTAAAAAGCATTTTTATTCCTGCTGTTTTGCTGAATAATCAGAACTCTGTGAGGCAAGTGCTTATCACTGCTATGTCACTGATAAGAAACTGGCAATTTAGAGGCACAAGAAGAATTGCCCTGGGCCACAAAGCTCATCTTGCAGTCAGGCCATTTTCATTCTCCAATCTCCAGGTTCAGAGACTTTCCACATGTGAGAGTCAGTGGAGCCTCCAGGCTTTAAGCCGGATGTAAGCTCCAGATTGCCTGGGTTTGAATCCTGGCACTTGTCGTTTGCTACTTGCTCATAGTATGAGCCTAAGCCTATTAATTAGATAGTCTATGCCTCAGTTCCTCTATAGGCAGAATGGGAATAATCATAGTTTCTGTGTCAAAACAATGAGAGGAGTAAATAAGTTTTTATGCGCAAAATGCTTAGAACAGTGGCTGGCACAAAATACCTGCTCAGTAAATGTTGCTATGGCAACTACACTGCTTCCTGTTTGAATTCTCTCTGCCAACGCTCATCTGAAATGCCATGAAGTGCTGTTCTGACTTTTTGTAAATAGATGCAATTCCTGTCTCTTTCAGACCCTGTAATCATTTGTACTTTGCTCCCAGCACACAGTGTGTTCTGCTGTGCACCGGAGATATCTGTAAACCTGCTTTTCTCATCTAACTCCCGCTCGCCTGTGAGTGCTGTGGTATCTGAGAGAGCCCTCTGATATAAGTACATCCCCCGCAGTGCCTGGCATGGTGCTCAATGCCAAAGAGAAAAGCAGTTGGCAAATATTAGTTCCACTTCACTCAGTTAAACCCAGAATTCCAGTTCCCATAAAGTCCCAGAATGTTAGGGCTGGAAAGACTCCTTAGGGATCAGCCAATCCTCTCGTGTGGCTGGATAACTGGGCTGCCGCCAGACGGAAAGGTACTTGTCCAAAGTCACACTTGTTAGTGGCAGAAATAGGCATGGAAACCAGATCTCATCCTACCAGCAGCCCTGGGCTCCACCCAAAGCACAAGGCTGCGTCTCTCTCCGTGGAATGGAGGGGGAAACAGCCCATGTAGCAGAAGTAAAGAGCAAAGGATGGGACAAATGGCAGCACACAGCTAAGCTTCAGCACCCCTACTGCTCCCGGCATTGAAATGCATTAGGAAAATGCGTCTCCAGAAGGCTACCAGGGAGGAAGAACTGGAATAAACTGCATGACCAATAAGGTAGTTTCTCTGAACTAACCTGGGATATCTCTGCAGCATGAATGCATCAGGAGCCCTGCAAAGGAAAAGCTTCTGGATCCTGAATATATTAAAATGCAAACCTTGAAGTGGTTCTTCTCCTCTTTCCACTTAACACATAATCGAAACTGATGTCCTCATACTTTGGGCTCCAGAACACGTTCTTCTTGCTGAGATTTGTATATAGTCAAGACTAAGATGCACCGTCCCTGTACACAGAGGCTATTTTTCACAGTTCTGGTAGGAATAAGGAAAGGTAAAGTTCTTATCAGCCTACGCCCCAGAGCCTCTTTTCCACAGACTATTGTCATGTTGTTTCCCCTTGTTGAGTTTCAGATAATGTTTAGATTCATGTAAAATGAATCAGAGATCATTCTGTACTGGTCAGCTTGACTTGGCCAGAGAAATGTTTTGATGGCTGATACTGTCAAGTCTTGTCTTCCAAAGTAAGATAAGGTAAATAGGTTTTAAGGTGATAAGCTCCCCCATCATCTCTGATGTAAATGCCTTGAGGGAGGGGGGTGTTGAGAAGCTAGTTCTGAGGACAGTGGGGCTTTGCAGGAGCACAATAAGCAGGCACAGCCCTGGAGTGGGGTCTACTGAGGCTTACATCCTCACCTCTGGCTCGTTCAGATGATGACGCCCACGGGCACCCGTAACCACCAAGTGAGCCTCTGAAAAAGGGGGCACGTTGGCTTGCCAAGTCCCGGTTAGTGACAGGTAATTGTTCACAACACAGCCTTCCTTGGGGGGGGGGGGGGAATGCCCAGAGGGCAAACAGTTCTGACCTTGGGATTTTGAGGGAAGTCATCTTCTCCTTTTGCTCTCTATCCAATACATGAGTCATTTTTAAAACATTTTTAATGTCAGGGATAAAAAGTGCTTGTAACAGTCATGCAGGTGAGCCTGGGAGAAGTAAAAAAAAAAAAGACTTTGTGCAAAAGAAATTGATCTGGAAGTCATTTCTAACTATTGACTGACCTGATGGTACGTACCCCTTTGTTTCCTCTAGATTGTTAAAACTAGTTGTCATTATTTCAATCCATACATTGGTTTAACAGACACACTGGAGACACGTGATGTGATTAGCTTTCAAAGAGCTCGCCCGCTATCTTACTGACACCATAAACCATGTATGAAGCAAACTGGCACTAACTTATTATAATCTTTGCCTTAAAGAGTCACCTTCTCAGTCCCTGTGATTGGTATCAACTTCCATACTGCTCCAAAGATGAGCCATTAGGTATGTTGAATGCATATGTTTTGAGTGGCATTTCTAAATTTAAATTTCCCCTGGGCACCAGGGAGCTGACTTGACAGTATGGATCCCATTACTTGCAAACAATGCCACTTTCTGTTATCTCGACGGCCTCCATGTTGATGGAAGTAACAATGGTAAAGCATGAAAATGGAATTGGCCTACAAATTTTGAAGTTTAGTGGATTAATAAGATTGATCGCTCTTTATTGCTGTTTGTTTTTCACCCTTACACTTAATCAGTGTCTTCACTTAAAAAAAAAAGAAAGAAAGAAAGAAAGAAACTTTATTCCCTTTATGACTGAATGCTCCATCAGCTCGGAACATCCTGAGCTGTCACTTAGTACCTCCTAGTAACATATAATAAGCCCCCGCTGACGCTGTTGAGCTATAAGTTCCTTGAAGTCAGAGACAATCTGACATGAATAAGAACCAGCTCTGCAGGTCTGTCCCTCTTTGTGCTAAGTCCTGGAGGCAGCACTCTGCAGTGCAGGGTCAGCAAATGCATGACACACATACTCTCCTATTCTGCACCCAGGGCAGACATCACTAATTGATCATGGCATTCCTTCCAATGCAGCCCAGTCAAGGCCTCAGAGTTCCCATCATCAGCATTCCTGGAAGCCACTACCGATTTATCAGAATTCACAGGCTTGATAAAACCTATTTTCTGGCCTAGACTTAATGGTTAAAAGGAAGGGCTTTGGAATTGGACTGACCTGAATTCAAGTCCCAACACTGCCACTTACTTGCTATGTGACTCGAAGAACAGTTGTCCAAGTGCCCTAAATCTCACTTTTCCCCACTGCAGAGTATTTCCTCTCATCCTTCGGAGGCCTACAATTATGCATTTCCTCCTCTGAGAAACCTCTATTCACTGAAGGCCTCACCTAGGCCTCAGAAAACACCCTGAGCTTGTTCTTCATAGTCCTTCCCACTGGAGCAGTGATGGGCCCCTTCCTTCTAATTCTCCCCGTTGGTGAGTGAGCTCCTCAAGGGCAGTTACATTTCACAGTTATATTTTCAGAGCCTGGCAAAAGGCTTGGTACAGTAAATAGCTAAAAATAGGGGGTACCATTAACACATCAAAATCACTTAAAACAGTGCTAAGAATATGACAAATGCTCAATAAACATTAGCTCGTCTCATATTTTTTGTTACGTTCCATACTTTGAGGCTCAGAGAAGAAAGTTTACCATGGAGCTAACTGTTACGTATGTATGGTTTAATTTTGGATCATTATCACTCTTCAACTGCCAAGGGTACCAAAGGTATCAATACCTCCTGCATCTTGAGAGAGCTGCATTCCTTGAAACAGGGCCACTTTCTTCTTTCTCAGGCCCCATAAAACTTAACATGGAGCCTTATACATAACAGGCCTATCTGATCACGTTTTGGGCCATGCCTGCCAGCCCAACCTTTGCCGATTCCAGCCCCCAACAGGCCTTTGCTAGATACTCCCAGGTTACTGGAGTCCTGCCATTCTCTTTTGAGTACCCACGGCCAAAATATCAGCCCGGGAGGTCTGTCCTGGGATAATCACTTATGGCTGTGGTTCTCAAACTTGAACATACAGTGCATTTGATTTCCCTAGAGGGCTTGTTAAGATGCAGACTGTTGGGCCCCCCCTCAGAATTTCTGATTCTGGGGTAGGGCTTGAGAATCTGCATTTCTATCTTGTTCTCAGATGATACTCTGTGGCTGGTCCTGGACCATTCTTTGAGAATCACTGACTAATGGAAGACAGGAGATAAAAGACAAACACTCTTGTCTAGAGTAAGTTCATTCATCAGCTCCCAGACTGGTGATGATCTCCATTTGAATCCTGTAAGCTGTATTTGCAACCAATTCTTATTAAAATCAAGAAAATTGACACATAAGTGTCAGCTGCAGGACCTTGCTGAAGGGTGAACAAGCAGGGTGTCTAAATTTTGCTGATGGAGCTCTCAATTGTCCCCCTTTCTCAGTTGACAACTAGTAAAATGACTTGATACTTTAATATCTCGCAGTTAATATCATAAGTTTGCAGCATACTTTATATTTTTTCAGAGTGTTTTCATCCATATTATCACATCTGATTCTTACAGTTACTGCACTGTGGGGGAGGCAGACAGGAATTAGCATCTCTCTTTAGATGACAAGGCAGAGTAAACCAGGACCCAGGTCCCTACCCATGATACCCCATAGTCTCTGATGCAAGTGTCAGTTCTGCCTTTGGCCTCCCTTCATGTACTAAATCTTAATTTATTTTGGATTGTTACAGATGCTTTGAGTTAGAAGACATCATAAGGAGACCTTCTAATCAGAAGGTTCTGAGGCCCTTGGGGATACAGATTTCATTGGTAGCCTCAGGAAAGCTTTGGACTCTTCTAATACAATACAAATGTGCAAACATATGATACAATTTACATATAGCTTCCGGTTGTACAAGGACCAATTAAAGTCCAAGGTCACCATGTTTCATGACTGCAAGAGACACCAATCCCACTGAACTAACTGTAGTCCTGTAAAGATCACCCACCAACCATGGAAGAAGAGCAGAGGCTGTACATTCCACTTTGGTTGGTTGGTTTTTGTGATTTTTAATGGATGAAAAACTGAGATTCAAGAACTCTAGTGATTTGTTTCAGGTACCAGAGCCAAATAAAGGCAGAAGTAAAGTGGGAAATAGGACTTCCAGAAGGTAATGTGGTACTGTGGCAGGGAGCTGGCCTTGGAGTCAGAGAAGCTTTCATTCTCAGCTTGTACTATTTACTGGCTGTAAGACCTTGCTTAACCTCTCCAAGATTAAATTTCCTCACTTTACAAATAGGAATCAGAAGAGCAAATAATGTTTAAAAACTATATACTGAAAGGGAGCTTCTAGTCTATGGATTAAAAGAAGGAAAATATGTCAAGTGCTAACACAAGTTGTGGCACCCAGTGAGCACAAATTCCTTGGCTCCTGGACTATTTTTGCAGTTCATGTTCATATGTAACCATTGGATAAGTCTTCCTTTCTCTCAGAACAGATAGATAATATGGTTGACTGGAAACCATATATACTCATGTCCTCTAGATCATATAAATCTATTAGACGATACCATTACTTATGACTGTGTTCACATGATATGATGTTCCTATATGCTTACGTCATAGCTCCATGTAGACATTTGTCCCTTAACCATGGGTACAAAAATAGAAAAGAAAAATCTCACCAAAGGGAAGAAAGCCCAGACTACAGTAGTGTCTAGTTTTCCCTAAATTTTTTATGCTTGCTTCAGCCTGTATAAGATTCATTCTTCCCACTACAAAGGAATCATATTGTACTTCCTAATCTACAGAGAGGAATGACTTTCACCCTACTTTTTCATTGTGTATTTGCATCTAATTAACATTTAAAGTTAAGCAGAATTTAGGGGCGCCTGGATGGCTCAGTTGGCTAAGCGTCTGACTTCGGCTCAGGTCATGATCTCGCAGTGCACGAGTTTGAGCCCCGCATCGGGATCTGTGCTGACAGCTCAGAGCCTGGAGCCTGCTTCAGATTCTGTGTCTCCCTCTCTCTCTGCTCCTCCCCCACTCGTGCTGTTTCTCTCTGTCTTTCAAAAATAAATAAAAACATTAAAAAAAGTTTTAAAGTTCAGCAGAATTTATAGGTCACTTCACTGTATACACTTCATTGTATGTTATACATTAAAAAGAAGGTCCTTGTTTTAGATTACTATTGAACCCTAGAATGCCAGGAGTAAAAGGACCTCTACACAGAGGCTTCATCTAATTCCTTCTGTCATAGGAAAGAGGCAGATGCTCTGGGAAGGGGAAATTTGTCCTTGAGGTCAAATAGTTGAGGGTATGGCAGCAACACCAATATTTGAACTTACTTTTCCTGACTCCAAACTCAACATTTTAGCCATATTTTTCCTGATCTCGCTCAGATTTTAAGCCAGAAGGGCCCAGCAGTTGTAGCATTTCCTACTCTTCATTTTCTTCTGCTCTCATTGTATTTTTCCAAAAATAAATTTGGTAGACAGTGGGATAAACACACACATTCTTTTTTCCATTTAACATGGATGGTTGGCCCTGGTTCTGCCTGCTGCTTTTATAAGACTCCCACTATGCTTACCCTCACCAATACATTGCATAATATAGGGGCAGTAATCCATCTCTCCCCCTGTACCATGGGCTGTGTCACTGCCTGATTATAAAGGAGGTCTATCCCCAGGGAAAATGCCCTAACTCAGCCTTTTGGAAAGAGAAAGATGTTCCTCAACTCTAAATGACTGGATTGATGGAATAAACCAAAGTGTTCAAAATGACTTAAGTACAGGATGAATTTGGGGGTTCCTGATCTAGCTCAAGACTCAACTCTTTTTTTTTTTTTTGTCTAATGTCCCGTAGGTGCCATGGCCTCATGGAGTCCCTGTGGACTCTCAGGAAAAGTATGCACCTTTAACGAGACACTCCCTTTCATTAAATAAGTTAACAGTAGAGTGGGAAAACAGTTTAGCCAATAAAGTGGGAAAACCATTTAGCCAAACTACATTTCTGACCATAGTCCTATCAAGCTGTTAAGATCTGCCCCCAGACTAAGTGAGGTCGTGATTGTGTGTTATTCAAATTGGCAGAGACACAGCTGTGTGAACCTTATGAGGTCATTATTCTAAAATGTCTCCATTACTAGCATTGTCAGGAAATGGTATCTTGGAGAAAGTAGGGAACAATTTTATTTTGTAAGTGGCTACATAATTTTAAATGTTTTGAATAGAAAAACTTCCTACTGGGTTCTACATATGCCCCTGCATTTGTAAAAAGAACTGAACATATACAACGTCACCTTGGCCGATGTGGTAGTGTTGCAGATGGTAAATATTTTCAGAGCTAGGCACTGTATTTTATACTTTTTAGAGAACTCCCCTTGATTTCCTAGAATGGGATCTGACACATAATAGGCATATGATACCTGGTTTCTTATTGAAAGTCATAAGCATTGGTGTGAGCGATAACTTAAGGACTCCCGAAGTAGTAAGGTGTTTTGGTTTTGTTTGTTCGTTTTGGTCACCAGACAGCTTCATACTCGTTGAGCACATAGTCTCCGCTGGGCCCTCCCTCCTTGTCTGCTGTCACTCCTCCCTTTGTCAGCAGCCCCTGCTCACTCCACACTCACCTGCTACTTTTCTTGTCTGCTGCTGTTAACAAGTGCAATGACCAAGACTGTGAAATTACTTAACTTACATTTACACAGTTTTACAGTCAACATGCATTTGCCTGCAGGATGCAAGAGGGATGCGATTCTTTCATCTGGCTTTATTCTACCTTTATATGTTAGAGGTCTTCCAGAATTACAAGGTCGTTTAAAATCTGGAAGCTGGGCAAGTGGGGATGCACATAGGATAAAGTGCAAACTACCTCCAGAAGTTGTAATCTTCTTAACTAGACAGTTTAGACCCTAGATTCCATCTATCACACTCTCCATCCCAGCCCCACAGAGATTTCTAGGCCATCTACTTCCACTTTTGCTAAAGTGACAAAATTAAGCCAAATTGCTACGCAAACAGGTTATCTCTGGGGAAAAAAGATTCAATACACAAGAAACCACATAATCCTGTGTTATCTTCTGGTTGTTACTACATCTATCAAGATGGGTCTGGAGAGTCATAATTGGGTGTGGGTGTTCTAAGTGGAAGAAAACAGTTTGAGGAAAATTAGGCCAAAAACAGAGTATATATGTGACCTTTGACCTTTTGGGGGGTGCCAGTGGTCTAGCGTGATAAGAATGTACAGTGTATCAAAAGGACTTAAGGCAAACAAAAACCAAAAAATAAAAAAAAAAGCAAAACAAACAAACAAAAAGCAAAAAGAAAGGGTAAACTCAAATAATAGACATAAAGAGAAGGATAATAATTTTAATTGGTCATGGAGACCCACTACAGGAATGAGATGAGGGCATGACCTACTCTTAAGTATACTTTAGGTGGTGACTTCTATAAGATCTTACAGATTGAAAGGAGGTGGCTCAGGAAAACAATTCGGGGATCATATATACCAGCACATCCACTCTTCTTAATCCCAGCACAAGGACCAAATACCACCTTTTCTCATTTCCACTCAGGACACCTTAGAAGAGACTAGATGACCAGACAGAGCCAAAATTGTTGTCCTACTTCTAGATAAAAGAGATGGCTAATAACACAGCACTCTTCCCCGGAGAGAAGAAGAGAAGCCAATATTCCCAAGGACCAAATGGCTGATTTAGCCACTTCCTGAGAACAAAATGGCAGCCATGTTACAGAACCCCAGCTGTATATTTAGTGGAAAAGATGCATATACTGGACTCTGACACACCCTGGACTCTTCATTTGGACGTTTATCTCTTAAAATTTAGGAATGGAGTGTGACTTCACTGGCTCTCTAATTTTCTGAGCATTTGATTGCTTGGCTCAGAGGAATCTTTCTCAATGTGCTAAATATCTATAGCCTTTCTTACGAATACCAGGAATAGTCTTTATATATGAGGGCAGGAAATTTCTTCATATCTCTATGCTTTTACTAAGAAGTGTCCTTCTGTCTGAAATGCTTTACTCTCCCAACTTTCCCTAATGATAATACTAGAAGACAAGTAGCAACATAAACAGCAGTGGCCGTGATAAACAACTGAATAGGTACAAAGAACAGAGCTTTTTGCTGAATTCCTAATGTATTACCTCATTTGGAATTCCCAACATTCTAATTTACGTCATTTCAAAAGTATGGATTAAAATGTTGGTGTAGGCAGCATAAATAACTTGGCTAGTTTCACACAGTCCAAACATTCAGGGATAGGAAGCTTAATAATCACATGGCCTTCAGTTCAACTTTTTATAACAATTTCTAAATGATTTTTACATTTTTAAGACAGTCCTCTTCCCTACAAATGGGTGGCAACTTGGAAGCTGCAGGAAGGAGAGACAGAAGGTTGTCTGCAGGACCTGAAGTCCTAACCTTTACCCAAAGGCATTGAGTGTTGCCTCAAAAGGCCACCAGATCCAGGGATCCTCCTTCAGAGCAGTTAAGAAAAGTCCAATGCCAGATTCTGTTCAGGAAGCAAGTACAGGAGTACTTGTGAGTGGCTTTTTGGGGGTGGGGGAGGTAGAATCTCTGAAAAACGTAATGCTAATGTCAGACATACTTTTTTAGCTTCTAAAAGAGGTTCCTGTGGTAGGGTTTCCACTGAGGGCAGGGTCAAGAACTCTAACCTTAGTAGAAAGGTACAACTCTTCATCAAGTTTAACAGTCTCCTTGGCTACCAACGGGCCAACCTTGTCTGCCTATTGCTATCAAATACTTGCCATCAATGTATTAAGTTTTCTTGTTGGACAATTTACACCCTCCAGTACAGATTCTATGAAAGTGTTCCTAGGCCTGCAGCATTTTCTCTTGGTGTGTTCCTTAGCTCCATGTACCTGACACCGTCCTCTGAAAATTCTTTAATGACATCTTTTGTAACCATGAGCATATCTTCATGGTTAGTAGTAAGCTGATGAGTAATTTGAACTATCTGGAAACATTGCTCTAATGACAGGATCGTGGATTTTAAGACCTGGCCTTTTTGGCTATTAATTTCTTCATGGTGTTAGAACCAATGAGTTCATTCAAGTGGGCATGAAGTTCCACTTTAGGTAATTCCGAGTAAAATGTTGCCTTCCATGGCCCTTGTTCTTCCTCCATCACAAATTAGCAGGATAAGAAGTTCCTCAAACCTTTTGTTCTTTGTCTAAACAATACAGCGTATTTCAATCAGTAAGTGTGGTGGTTTGAATTTCCTTCCGATTGCTTTTCTTCCCCATTTTGACACAATTAGCTGTATGTGTAGCTCTGGGCTCAGCTTCATCACCACAATGGGCCATTGCTCTTGAGTCTCTCCTGCCCTTGTGCCTGCAAATCCTTGAGGATGGGGCAGGGGGAGCATGGAGCACCACAAATAATAGTATCCTCAGCAGGAGTTCCCTGGCTGCTTTGCCAATTCGGGTACCACATGTGGCCCTCCACTCATCCACCAAGGGCTATTACAACTACTGTAGCACCCTGTGGCACTGCCTGCATGTCCTACCCAACTTTTCAGAAATCCTTTGCCCTTAGGCTTCAATTAGTGCCCAGCAATGTACTCCTCCCTTTGAATGCTGCTGCTGTATATTACTTGGACCCATATGATGGCAATATCTACCTAAAATTCATTCATTCATACATTTTTATTAAATGATAGGGGCGCCTGGGTGGCGCAGTCGGTTAAGCGTCCGACTTCAGCCAGGTCACGATCTCGCGGTCCGTGAGTTCGAGCCCCGCGTCGGGCTCTGGGCTGATGGCTCAGAGCCTGGAGCCTGTTTCCGATTCTGTGTCTCCCTCTCTCTCTGCCCCTCCCCCATTCATACTCTGTCTCTCTCTGTCCCAAAAATAAATAAATGTTGAAAAAAAAATTTAAAAAAAAATAAAATAAATGACATACTACATGCCAGGCACTGTGCTAGGCCCTGGGAGGCTAGATTGCTATCCTGGAGGAACTCAGAGATGAGTATGTGGGAAACATAAGTGATTAGAATGTGGGGTAAGAAGCATTATGAACAGGAGTCAGGAAGAGTTCCAAAGAGAGCATAAAGGGGGGAATAGCTAACCCAGTTGTTAAGTGCTTGAGAAGCCTTCCAGGGGAAAGTGTTAGTGAATCTGGGACCTACATAACAAATAGGATTGTGGCAGGTGAAGAATGGAAATATCCCAGGCTCAGGTAAGCAGCAAATGCGAACTTTTTAGTCTCACCACGCCTCTCACCCATAGACGATGATCTGGAAATAAAGGGAGGAGTACATTTGGCATGGTTGATTCCAGAGTCAGACAGACGTGAGTTCAAATCCTAGATCCATCAGTTCCTGGCTTCGTGACCTTGGGAAAGGAATTAGCATCTCCAAATCTCAGTTTCTACATCCGGGGATGGAGATTAGTAGTAGTGCCGTCACTTAAGATCGTTGTTGTTGCAAGTATGAAAATGACCTAATGATATATAAAGGGACATACCACAGCAGCTAGACCAACCAAATCTCCAATGATGGTGGTACTTTTTGACCGTGATAATGGTTAGTAGGTCCACCTAGATTATGACCTCTCTATAAATAGGAATCTATTTTTCTTTGTGTTTCTCACTGTGGCTTAAACTACACAGATTTACTAACAGGTATTCAGTAAGTTCCTCCTGACAGATTTGTTTGTATACATTTTTCCATTAATTCATTAAACATATTTATTGAGCACTTACTATGTGCCTGTCTCTGTCCTTCATGCTGTGGATACAAGAATGAACAAAGCACATCCCTGGAGCTCTCATCCTAAAATTCTGACCAGCAGTTCCATAAAATTGATGGTTACTTCTATCGTGAAATCAGGTTTGGAAAATACCATCCAAAGCATAAGAATCACCTGACTTGTTAGTGATAATAACTGTAATTCCACTTGATGTTTCTGAAGAACCTGATTCCTTATCTTAAGAACTCTTCAACCAATTTAGTGTTTTTCCACCTGCTACTGGGTCTTGCCTGAATTGAAAATGATGATTTGCACTTCACTCCACAATTCACATCACAGCTCCCCCCCGCCACCACGGTCCTTATCAGCAATAGACCAACTTGTTAATCTGCTTCTTTCTTTTAACTGCCTTCTGCTGGTACCTGAGAGGCTGTCTGTCTGCATAGAGAGGGGGGTGGATTATCAGTCAAACAACTCAAGTTGTAACCTCAGTTGTGCAAGTAATCAATTTTGATATGTTTTTTCATTTATTCTTTCAATGAATATTAATGGACCGCTTAATAGAGGCCCAGCATGTTCTGGTCGAGGGCTCAGGTGCTGGAGTCAGAATGCCTAAGTTAGAAACTAGCTCTGCTACTTTTCAGTCATATAATCATGGGTGACTGACTTGACCACTCAGTTTTCTGATCTGCAAAATGGGGATAATAATCACATCCACTTCACAGGATGGTTGTAAGTATTAAATACATGTAAAAATACAGGTAAAAAAATCTTAGAACAGCATACCTTAAACTAGTAAGTTCTCGATAAATGTTAGATGCTATTACCTTATTGCTAACATCTATTGTTACTCTCAAATGCCAGATGCTGTATATAGCACTGAGGAAATAGGGTGTGGGGGCAAGGACATGGTGTTTATCCTTAGAGATCTTGCTTCTATTAGATGAAGAGACATTAGGAACTGACTTCTCAAATAAATACATAATTAAAAATTGTGACAAATACCAGGAGGAAATGAACAGGGTATAGTGTGTGGTCTGAGACTTAAAGAATAGACAGGAGGTGAAGTACTGAAGAAGGGGTGTATGCTATGTGTGAAGGACTGTCCAGGAAGAGAGAAAAGCATGTGTAAAGGCCCTAAGACAGGGACTGAAGGGCCTTTGTGGTTACAGGTAGAGGCTGAGGTAGAGAGGACGCTGAGGCAACAGGCAGGGTCCAAGCCACGCAGTGGAGTTTGAGAATTTTCCTAAGGGCAAAGGAAAACCACCCATGGTGCATGGTTTCCTTTCTGGCACACAGATTTCCCAAACCTGAGGTGAGAGAATTATACAAAAAATTATCCCGGGGCATCTGGGTGGCTCAATTGGTTAAGACCCAACTCTTGGTTTTGGCTCAGGTTATGATCTCATGGTTGTGAGATCAAGCCCCACATCAGGCTTTGCACTGAGCATGGAGCCTGCTTGGGATTCTCTCTCTCCTCTCTCTCTGCCCTTCCCCACCCTCTCTCTAAATAAATAAATAAACTCAAAAAATTATCTCAAGCTCCTTTAAGACTAAACAACATAAGATTCTGTGGCGACTAACAACAACAACAACAACAACAGAAAGGTGGTTTCTGGGAAAAGTAGAGAAAAAAAAGTAGAGGTAGAAAAGGGAAGAAAGAGGGAGACAGGGAGGTAAGAAATAAGGAAAGAAGCAGCTGACTACAACTTCAGAAGAAACATAAAGTCGAGAAATGCAATGTTAAATGCTTGGTGCAGAGATGCAGACTAGGTATCTATTACATCCATGTGTGTGTGTGTGTGTGTGTGTGTGTGTAGGTGTCTTTGATGCATGTATTTGTACGTTCACTGACTTGGCAGGAGCCCAAACTGGGGGAGC
Source organism: Leopardus geoffroyi (assembly GCF_018350155.1). Taxonomy (NCBI): domain Eukaryota; kingdom Metazoa; phylum Chordata; class Mammalia; order Carnivora; family Felidae; genus Leopardus; species Leopardus geoffroyi. The sequence continues at coordinate 193,574,868 of NC_059326.1, forward strand.
TTTTCCATGGGTGACAAATAAGTCTAATGGGCTGGAAACAGAGAGGAAGAAAAATGCTGTGTCATTCATTTTGGTTAAATGCACGATTACTGGATATAAAGATGCATCTGGAACAGCTTCTGCTGGAAAGCTGGTGTTCAGGCATTGAAACGCCTGCCGAGGCATGGTTCAGCGGCTCCTTTCAGGAGCTGCTCGCTGGAAATCAAACAGAATTACATTAGGAAAGGCGTGGCAGAGAAAGTACTCTCCAGAACAGGAAATTTTACTGAGAGGAAAAGAAAAGGGAGTTTAGTCCAAAAAGAAGGGCTGACTCCAAGAATGCTAATTTGTTCAAACCTTCCGGAGCCCAGAGGAACTTGAGCGCTTCTTGCCTTAATATTCAGATGCAGTGGTGCAAAGAAGTAGGCAAGGTAGTGAAAAGCAAAAAGAAGTAAGTGTTCTTTTGGCCCATATTTCTCCTTCCTGGCTGAGTAGGGGTATAATTTAAGGATTTATGAAGGGGAAGCACACTAGTCCTATTCTGCAAACACTTTATAATGCTAATACCACCTCTGGCTGTCAAAATTTACTGATACGGGTCTCTAGGGTTGTGTATCATATGAACCTAGCAGCAAATGCTGGGAAGAATACTGGTGACGTTCCCTCAATGCAAGGAGAAGTAGAAGAAGCCCCGTATGGTGCAGGAAAAGTTCTTTTCTGGTAAGGAAACAGCCACTGGTAGTATGTCTTATTCTCTCAACTACTTCCTGATTTGCCAGTGGTTCAATTAGCATACGCTCGATTGAATTAATAATAGCGGCTGCCATTTAATAGACATTTACAATATGTTTTAGGTACTGAAAGCACATTATTCCACTGAATCTTCACAGTGCATGGTAAGATAGAGTCGAACACCATTTTATGCATGAGGAAACAGAGGCTCGGAGAGGTTAAGGAACACGTACAAAGGCCCAGGTAGCTAGAATTGATATACAGGTCCACGTTCCATTTGGGCCCCAATTTTCTTATCCATAAAATGGAGCTGGTTAATACCCTCTTCAAATTCTCCTGTTCCCAAAGGCCCCTCAGAAAGACTGCAGATTCCTCAAGTTCACTGCTGTGTCTATTTTGTGTGCTTTTCTTATCATGGAGTCCCCTCTCCACGTTCATTCCCAGCACTCCTGTGCATTCGAGGATTTTTGTCCATCAGAACTTGTCCCGGAATCATTCATGCTTACTGAAGTGCAAATGACAGGTAATAGCAATAATTCCTTACTTTTCTGCAACTGGTAGTCAAGGACCCACATTCTCCCATTTTAGCTCATCCCCAAATCACTGAGAGGCAGACGAGATCATTCTCCCAAGTTTGCAGATGAGAAACTAAGACTCAGGCAGGGGGAGTGACTCCACCAAGGCCACACAATGAGTTAAAAGTACAGTCATGACTACAGGCTCACAGCTCTTAAGATCCGGTCTGGCATCTTTTCTGGAGAAGCACACTGCTTCCCTCAGTTGTAAGCTCCAGGGCCCAGCAGGAAGCACAAATGAACAAATGGGCAGATGAGAGAACACTTTTCTCCCTGCCAGTGCTCACTCAGCTTTAGCCAAACTTTGTCAAGTGAAAAGCAGGTCCAGATCTTCCTATTTTTCTTTTGTAAAAAAGCTAAGGATCTGGATTCTTATGTGCAATTCTATGATTTTTTTAAAAGCTACCTAAAACTTTTATTGTAAATCTCTGCGAGAACCATCACACATCTGTAAGTTGGAGTCACTACTGGGTAATCAGTTTTCCACCTCTGCTTTACACTGAAAAAAAAATTGAGAATTGGATTATGGTTGCAGAAATGTCTAGCTGGAAGCCCTTTTAGCCACAGGAATGCTCATTGCTTGGGAGAGCCAAACCTCAATCAATCAAATCTCACAGAACAGTGGAGATTTTTGAGTCCCAAACAAAGCAGGGTCAGACAGAGACACTCCAAATCCCCAATATAGCCCTTGCCTCCAACCAAGAAAGAAAAAGTCTTGCGAAGTTATCTTGTTTAGGACTTTAAATGAAAGGGTGTAGAACAGAGATAAGAAATGAGAGCTCTGAGAGACTTAATATGTTAAATATTGTTAAATAATTATACTAATAAGACAATTATCGACAGCAGCTTTTTTTTGCATTTCTTTTTAAAATTTTTTTTTTATTAATATGAAATTTATTGTCAAATTGGTTTCTATACAACAACCAGTGCTCATCCCAACAGGTGCCCTCCTCAATACCCATCACCCATCCCCCCCACTCCCTCCCATGCCCCATCAACCCTCGGATTGTTCTCAGTTTTTAAGTCTTTTATGGTTTGGCTCCCTCCCTCTCTAACTTTTTTTTTTTTCCCTTCCCCTCCCCCATGGTCTTCTGTTAAGTTTCTCAGGATCCACATAAGAGTGAAAACATATGGTATCTTTCTCTGTATGACTTATTTCACTTAGCATAACACTCTCCAGTTCCATCCACGTTGCTACAAAAGGCCATATTTCATTCTTTCTCATTGCCAAGTAGTATTCCATTGTGTATATAAACCACAATTTCTTTATCCATTCGTCAGCTGATGGACATTTAGGCTCTTTCCATAATTTGGCTATTGTTGAAAGTGCTGCTATAAACATTGGGGTACAAGTGTCCCTCTGCATCAGCATTCCTGTATCCCTTGGGTAAATTCCTAGCAGTGCTATTGCTGGGTCATAGGGTAGATCTATTTTTAATTTTTTGAGGAACCTCCACACTGTTTTCCAGAGCGGCTGCACCAGTTTTCATTCCCACCAACAGTGCAAGAGAGTTCCCATTTCTCCACATCCTCGCCAGCGTCTATAGTCTCCTGATTTGTTCATTTTGGCCACTCTGACTGGCGTGCAGCTTTTATTTGCATTCTTCTATGTACCAGTCACTATTCTAGGTATTTTTTATGCATTACTTTTTAAAATCCTTACAATAGCACTTTGAGGAGAATGTCACTATTACTTCTATTTTGTAGATGGGGAAATTACAACTCTGAGAATTGTAATAACTTGCCCAAGGTCACAGAATTGGGATTAGGATCCAGGGAGCCCAGCTCTGGAGACTACACTCTCTACCACAATTAGAGAAAGCACCATTTCCCTGAAGGCACAGATTATTTTGCATAGAATAGCCATACTCAGAAAATTTTCCCTGAATTAGACTGAGCAAAGGACAGGAGTTCATTTTTTTTTTTCAACGTTTATTTTATTTATTTTTGGGACAGAGAGAGACAGAGCATGAACGGGGGAGGGGCAGAGAGAGAGGGAGACACAGAATCGGAAACAGGCTCCAGGCTCTGAGCCATCAGCCCAGAGCCCGACGCGGGGCTCGAACTCCCGGACCACGAGATTGTGACCTGGCTGAAGTCGGACGCTTAACCGACTGCGCCACCCAGGCGCCCCAAGGAGTTCATTTTTTAAAATAAGACCACATATTTCTACCTTCCACAGGGAACCTGGAAGTCTTTGTAGGCTTTTCTCCCATGCCAGTGAAACTTTGACAAGACCTATTCTAAACCCTCTAGTCCTTGAGCAGATAGATTTTCTGATCACTGACAGGGAGAATTGAATCTTCTACCTCATCTTTTGTGGCTTTATTTTCACCCCACTTGGCACCCTAGAGGACACTAACACTCCTTATACTGGCAGCTTCTCTGGAAGTGGACCCCACACCCAATGGGAGATATACACCATCTGTTTCTACTTCATCCTGTCTTCAGTCCTCCATTCAATACTCTCCTGGTCTCACATCATGACTGAGGCTAGATACCAGCTCTCAGTGCAATCTGGCAGTCTGTCCTCTCAGGGCAGCTCTAGGCCCATTAGGCATTCCAGATATTCCAGGCACATGGAGAGCAGAATGATAACAACCCTACAGGGGTGCCTGGGTGGCTCAGTTGGTTAAGCGTCCAACTCTTGATTTCAGCTCAGGTCACAATTTCATGGTTGTTGGATTGATCCCTGCATGTGGAACCTGCTTGAGATTCTCTCTCTCTGTCTCTCTCTCTGCCCCTCCATGCTCATGTGCAGGAAAAAAGAAAACCTTTAGGAGCTCTTCCCTCCCCCCACCCCAATTTTTTTAAACCCTAACTTAATTTACCAACTGTATAATTCCATATGCAAAAGAAATAAGCCCGGGAAGGTCAAGTAGTACCTTACTGAGACTCTTTAAGACTGAGACTCTTTAAGAAGATACTCAAAGTATCTTCTACTTTGCTTTAGAAAGGATTTAGGGAAAGAGTCTCAATCCCAAATGCCAACAGTGACTAGACTAATATAAATTACCCACTGGACACTGTGGTGAGTAGGAGAATGCATGACTCATATAAAGGAGGGAAACCACGGCTCAGCTCCAGCCTATTGTAGATACATCTGTTAATTTTTCAAGAGAAGGCACAGGATCACCATTTGTGTCAATGAGATACTATATAATTTGGACCAATACTTCCAGGGAGGACAACTAGAGCAGCTGGACAAAATACTTAAAAATCTTCTTGAATATATGGATGAGTTAACAAGAGAGTGAAGAATTACAGAGTCAGGATGTAGGGCTGAAGGAAAGCCAGGGAGGTAAGTCTTGTGTTTGGAACTACTTTTCCCTGGAGACATTTACCAATTCTAGAGGAAGCAGCTAAACTAAGAAGAGACAAAAATAAGAAGCTGGAGTTTAGAGTTCAGGACCAAAAAACAATGGCAATAAAAAAAGGCTGATAAACAATCACTTTATTTTGGTACCTAGAAGAGCTGTCCAAGGAGTAAAAATGAACTGGAAATAGACATGTGCTTGTAGGGACTGCAGTGTAGCTTCAAATCATCTCAGTCTCTGGAGCAGGATTAAAATGATAATGGATTGCTAGTACAACAGGAAAATATGTATCTATTAGATAGAAAGATAACATTACCCCAGGCCTCAAATTGTTTCTACAGAAAATTCTCAAATACGATGTCTAGCACATAATAAAAAATAACCAGTTACACCAGAAGATAACATAGATAAAAATGAATAGAAAAGAGACAATAGGGACAAATCCATAGGGGCTCAAGATATTAATCAGACATATATTTTATAATCAGCTATGCTTACTATCTTCTTGGAGATAAAATACAAGATTGATAATTTCATCAGACTCCTAAAAAATGTAAAATAATCAAAAGGAAATTCAAAACTTGAAAAGGACAGAGACTGACATCAAGAATTTAATAGGCATAATGGCAGATTGGCTGCAGCTTAAAAGAGAATTTGTCAACTTCAAAATAGATCAAAGGAAATGAATAGTATTAAAGTGCAAAGAGGAGAAGAGCATGGAAAATACAGAAAATAACGCGGGAGATATAGTGGATAGAGTGACAAACCCTAACATATAAGTAACTAGAATGTCATCAGGAGAAAAAGGAAGAAAGGAAGTATATAGAAGTAATTCTAAGAGTCATTGGCAAGAGTTTTCCAAACATGATAAAAGACATTAAGACATAATATCAAAAAGTCCAATGTACCCAAATAATGTTAATTAAAATAAATTACACTTAGGTACAACTCAGTCAAATTCTTGATAACCAAAGACAGAGAGAAACTCTTAAAAGCATCCATAGTTGAGGGACACTTGGGTGGCTCAGTCAGTTAAGCTTTCGACTTGGGTCAGGTCATGATGGTACTGTTTGTGAATTTGAGCCCCCCATCGGACTCTGTGCTGACAGCTCAAAGCCTGGAGCCTGCTTCAGCTTCTGTGTCTCCTTCCTCTCTGTTCCTCCCCCACTCGTGCTCTGTCTCTGTCTCTCAAAAATAAACACTAAAAAAAGTTAAAAAAAGAAAAAGCATCCATAGTTGAAAGAGTAATAGGAGACAGATTACTGCAAAAGGGTCAACAATGCAACTCTTTGTAAGAAACAACTGAATTAATTATATCTTTAAAATGCTGAGATAAAATAACTACAAATATAGACTATATCTAACACTGACGTTTTTCAAGAGAGAATGTGAAAAAAAAGACTTTTTTTTCTACAAATAAAAGAAAAAATATTTCTTAACAACAGACTCACAGTAGTGGAAATATTAAAGGATAGTATTCATGGGTAAGCAAAATTATTCTAGATGGAAACAGAGATACAGAATAGAATAAAAAGTAAAAATTATAAACATATGGAGAAATATAAATAAATACAGACTGAATAAAATAGCAACAATAAGATATTGTTGAGTTTAAAAACACAAAAAATATGTAGCAATAATGGCATGTACATTGGCAAGAAAATAAAGAAAGCTACAATGTTCAAAGTCTTTGCACTCTCTGGGAAGAGTATATAAATGCCAATACACAATAACATTTGATAAGTAAAGAATGAATGTTTAAAGGTCTAATGTAACCACAAAAATATTTAAAGGATGTCTAATTTCCAAATTAATAGAGGAGTAAAAAGTGAAAAAAATGTAAAAATTAGTAAATGTGAAAGAAGGCAAGAAATGAATTACACAGTAAAACCTACCGTTAGAGGGGAATCTATGGTTTTAAATATGAATATATTAGAAAATAAGAAAAGCTGTAAAGAATACTCAGTAGTTACACAACCATTTCAAGAAGTTAGGAAAAAAAAAAAAACCCTGTAAACTAAAGGCAAGAGAGAAGGAAACAAAGTAAAACAAAGTCAAAACCAACCCTGGAAAGAATCTTAGAGAAAGTACAAGAGCGAGCAAGTTATGTCAGTAATATAAAAAGTAACATGGGGCGCCTGGGTGGCTCAGTTGGTTAAGCGCCCTACTTCAGCTCAGGTCATGATCTCACGGTCTGTGAGTTCGAGCCCCGCGTCGGGCTCTGTGCTGCCAGCTCAGAGCCTGGAGCCTGTTTCTGTGTCTCCCTCTCTCTGACCCTCCCCTGTTCATGCTCTGTCTCTCCCTGTCTCAAATATAAATAAAATGTTAAAAAAAAATTAAAAAAAAAAAAAGTAACATCACTACAAGTCCTACAGACATGAAAAAGAGGATATTATGAGCAAATTTATGACAACATATTTGAAAATACAGATGAAATGGACAAATTCCTAACATAGTATAAATTACCAAAATTGACACAAGAAGAGTAACATAATTGACTAGGGCCATATCTATGAAAGATATTTAAAGCTTTACACAAAGAAAACTCTGGGCCCAGCTTACCTCTCTTCAGAGTTCTATAGAACACTTAAAGAATAATTAACACCCACCTGACACAAATGCTTTCAGGAAATAGGAAAAGGAAGCACTCCCTACTCTTCTGAGGTTAGTCTAACTTTGATACTGGATCGAACATGGACATGATATGAAAAGAAAATTACAGGTACTTCATTTCATAATCAAGATGAAAAATATTTTTTTTTACTTTTATTTAAATTCTAGTTAGTTAACATACAGTGTGATATTAGTTTCAGGTGTACAACATAGTGATTCAACAATTCTATACATTACTTTGTGCTCATCATGAGAAATAATTCCCATCACCTATTTCACCCATCCCCCTGCCTACCTCCCCTCTGGTAACCATCAGTTTGTTCTCTATAATTAAGAGTCTGTTTTCTGGTTTGCCTCTCTTTTTTTTTCCCCATCGCTTGTTTGTTTTGTTTCTTAAATTCCACAGATGAGTGAAATCATATGGTATTTGTTTTTCTGACTGACTTATTTTGCTTAGCATAATACTCTCTAGCTCCATTCATGTTGTTGCAAATCCAGGTAAAAAATCTTAAAGAAAATATTAGTAAACAGTTGTTATAAGAGATAATATCATGACCAATGTGGCAAGGAAAAAATAATTCTGTCACTATTCACAGCTGACAGGACTATATTCATAGAAAACCGAAAAAAACATACAGGAAAATATTAGAATTGCTCAATGAACAGAGCAAGGTCACTGGACATGAAATCAATATAAAATATCATTCTATTTCAATATGCCAGCAACAAATAATTATAGCATTTTTTTAAAAAGCTTATTTATTTATTTTGAGAGAGAGAGAGAGACAGGATGCAAACAGGGGAGGGAGAGGGACACAGAGAGGGAGAGAGAGAACATCAAGCAGACTCTACCATGTCAGCACGGAGCCCGATGTGGGGCTCGAACTCACAAACCATGAGATCATGACCTGAGCCAAAACCAAGAGTTGGACACTTAACTGACTGAGCCACCCAGGTGCCTCTAATCATAGTATTTCTAAAGATACTGTTTATAACATCAAAAAAAAATTAAATACTTAGAAAATAAATCTATCGAAAGATGTGTAAGGTTTCTATACTGAAAACTACAAAACATTACTGAAAGAAATATAAGATCTAAATAAATGGAGCAATATATTATGTTACTGGATTGAGAGACTTGATATTTAAATTCATCACTTCTCCCAAACTGATATGTAAGGTAAATGCCAACCCAATTAAATGTCACCCCTATAGATATTTTTTTTTTCATAATTTAACATGTTGATTTTAAAATTTACATAAAAATGTAAAGGTCTAACAACAGATCCAAAACAATTTTGAAGAAGAAAAGGTGGAAAGACTTGCTATCCCTTCTATCAAGATAGGTTAAATATAAGACCTAAGATACATAAACAGACCAATGGCATAGAAAAGAAAGACCAGAAACAGAACTACATGTACTTGGTCACATGATTTATGGCAAAGATGCCACTTAAGCTCAGTGGAGAAAGGATGAATTTTTCAATAAATGAGGCCATCAGTTGGATATCTTTATGGAAAAATTGATTCTAGATCCCTATATCACACCATATGCAAAAATCAATTCCAGATGGAATGTTAATGTGAATGGGAAAACATAAAGCCACCAGAAGGTAATACAGGAGAATATCTCCATGACCTCAGGGTAAGAAAAGTCTTCTTAAACAGAATATAAAACTATCCATAAAAGAAAAAAAAAAACTGGTATATTGGACTATGTTAAAATGAACAATTTCTGTTCTTCACATCAGGAGATACTGTTAAAAGACTGAAAATATAAGCTAAATAAAGGAAGATATTTACAAGAGACACACTTGACCAAGAGTTCACATCTAGAACATCTCTAAATCAATAAGAAAAGCACAGATGACCCAGTAGGAAAGTGGGCAAAAGGCATGAACTGTTACTACTTTCAAAAGCATATCAACACTTCAATAAACATATGAAATGAAGCTAAACCTCACAAATAATCGGGAGAAAAACAAATTAAAATCACAATGAGTTATCACTACACCCCCACCACAAGAGCTAAAATTAAAATAATTGACAATCCCAAGCATTTGAGAGAATTTGGAGCATTGAGAACCGTCACATACTGATGGTGGGAGTGTAAATTGGTACAGCCACTTTGGAAACTATTTGGCAGTATCTATCGAAACAGAACATTCTCATATCATTGCTAGGTTTACATCCAACAGAAATACGTGCACATGTGCACCAAGAGACATATACAAGAGTATTTATAGAGTCATTATTCAAAAGTGTAAAGAGCCCACATGTCCATCAACAGTAGAATTATGGATGAATTGTGACACATTCATACAATAGAATCCTATACAGAAATGAAAATGAGTAAAATATACCCATATGCAATATCATGGATGAATCCCATAAGTGTAATACTGAGCAAAGGAAAACAGATACACAAACACAACATCGTACTTAATAATTCCCTTTATATAAATTTCAGAGAGTAGGCAAAATTAAACTGTGACATTTAGGAATGTGTGCTTAGGTGGAAAATCTATAAAGGAAAACAAAGAGGTGATGAGTCAATAGAGAATCTCTTTGGTGGGACTATATATAGTGTTGAAAAGGGGTGAGAGAAAGCTCCCCGGGGGCTGGCAACATTAAATTTCTTGACCTGGGTGGTGGCTACTTGGAGTTAATTTGTGATAACTGAGCTATATAGTTTTGCTTTGAGTATGCATGTTAGACTTCATAATTTAAGAAAATAAAAAATGAGAGAGAAGCCAGAAACCTAGATTTTCAAATGAAATACCTAGATTTTATTTATTTTTAATGTTTATTTATTTATTTTGAGAGACACAGAAGGAGAGAATGTGTTTGCACAACCAGGGGAGGGGCAAAGAGAGAGAGAGGAAGAGAGAGAATCTCAGGCAGGTTCCATGCTGTCAGTGCAGAGTCCCACGTGGGGCTCTATTCCACAAACCATGAGATCATGACCTGAGCCAAAATCAAGAGTTCGACTGTGCTTAATCCACTGAGCCACCCAGGTGCCCCTGAAATACCTGGATTTTAAAAAGCTAGCAACTAATTTTTAAAAATTTAGAAGCCTCGGTTAAGTGGCCAACTCTTGATTTCGGCTCAGGTTAAGATCTCACAATTCACAGATCAAGCCCTCCATTGGGCTCTGCACTGATAGCACGGGGCCTGCTTGGAATTCTCTCTCTCTGCCCCTCCCCCTCTCACATGCATGCTCTCTCTCTTTCAAAATAAATAAACTTTAATAAATACATAAATACATAAATACATAAAAATTTAGATACCTTTGTGGGGCACACACATTTCATCTGTGAGCTGCCATTTTGTAACTTCTGAAGGTAACTCTCCTCTGCTTGATTAGGAAGTCATGAACACTGAGCTTGATTTTATTCTAGTGTAACAGCTTGAGAAAGTTCAAGGCCACCAGCTTAATTTGCACATACAGAACTAAAACTATGCCAAAGTAACACATCAAATTCTATTTCTCAAACCCCTTTCTTTTGTTCTCTCTCTCTCTCTCTCTCCCTTTCTCTCTCTCACACTGTTAGCAACTCCCTGAAAAAGGATTCATTCTGAGGCTTCCTGGGGATTATAAACCATGACAAAAAATATATTAATAGCATTACTGTTTATCGAGAGCTTACTATATATCTAACTCTGTACTAAACTCTCTGCATACCAGTTAAATGTTCCTATGACTCAAGAATTATTGGATCTCTCTTACAGATGGGAAAGTTGAGGCTCAAGAACACAGCTAGCCAGTGGCAAATGGCATATACTGGATTCTTGGTTAGGTAGGTCTGTCGGTTGCTAACCATCACACCATGCTTTCAAGGCCAACAGTCCTGATGTAAGATATATGGACACCCTTCCAGGACGTCCTAGAACTTGTAAAGCAGATCTGTAGGTATTTACATATTCAATATGAAAATGGGCTCCAGCTTCTTAGGCCATCATTACTTTGAACACTCCATAAAGACAGGTAATTGTGATAATCTATTGATCCTCCCAGTTTCCCTGAGACCCATGGCATAAGCTCAGTATGATTAAACAAAGCCCAGACCGATATCCAATATGGCTCCCCAGCCTGAACACAACACAGAGAGACAGAAAGAAAAGGAATTATAGCCATCAAGGACTGAAAAGCCATGACTGCTATGTGACCAAAGAAAATACTGGCCAAATAGTGAATGTTCAAGAAATTCAGAAAATTAAAACACTTTAGCCTTGGAAAATACCACTAGAGAGGATCTGGTCCCACTGCTCCATCATTGATAATGGGAATTGAAGTCCAGGGCAGTATGAAATACAGTGAAAGTGGGAAGAGTCTTACTCCACACATGACCACTTACTAGCGATGATGGTTTTTCTGTCTGTCAAGTGGGAATGTTAGACGTTGTTTAAAAGGAATTTAGGTTTTGTAGTCTTTTCTTTAAAATAAATCTTGACTGCAATCCCAATACAAAGCAGATGATAATGGAGGGCATGGTCAGATAGAGGGGAGGAGAGGGCAAATTTGTCTCTTTGTTCCTCCTTCCCTCAGAGCATTCCAGAGGCAGCTCCTGTACACAGTAGGTTCACAATGAATATTTGAAGAGTAAACTGTGAGTTCTTTGTTCCTGTAAAGCATAATTTAAAACAGTCTGGAGGAGGGTGCTCTAAGGTTTCTTCCAACCTGAAAAATTACAGTCATCTCACGGAGTTGCCTGTGACTCTCCTGTGAACAAGGAGGGTTTGAGCTGAGTGGCAAACCAGCTCTCCCACCTGGCATTCCAGAGTCCTAGGATTTGCTGTTGGACCCCTTGGCTGTGTACTCTTTTACTTATAAGTTCTTTTGTTGAAGCCCTAGCTCTCTGGGGTTGGAGAAATGTTTGAAGAAATGTTTTCTGCTGTCCTCTCATTTTTTAAAAAAAAATTCTGATTTGATTTTCATCTTTGTCTTAGACACATACCATGATAACAAAAAACATACACACAAGTAAATGAAACTTAATCCCAAGTCCTTCATGTCACAGTGAAAGGTCAGGAACCAAAGAGGCTTCATCTTTAGCAGTGAAATTATGAAATAGCCAGCCTAGAAGATATATAAAAGTCATTTTAGTATAGTATCACTGTGAAAAGCGTGGACTTCAGTGCACTTTTCTGAAAATAAAAAGTTAAATAAGAGTATGGACAGGCTTGGTTCAAATCTTAACTCCACGACTTATTAGCTATAGAATCTTTGGCAAGATTCCAAACTCTGTGGGTAGAAAGATTCTAAACTCATTGGGCTTCTGGTTTCTTGTTCATAAAATGTGGATCAGGACACCTGGGTGGCTCAGTCGGTTGAGTGTCCAACTCTTGGTTTTGGCTCAGGTCATGATCTCAGTTTGTGGGATCCCACAGTTCAGAGGCTGCTTGGGATTCTCTCTTTCCTTTTCTCTGCCCTTCCCCACTCATGCTCTCTCTCTTCTCTCTCTCTCTCTCTCTCTCTCTCTCTCTCTCTCTCTCTCTCTCAAATAAGTAAATAAAATATGGATAACAGCAACCCTTAACCTCATAGAGATATAGCAGGGAAAGCATGTAAAGTGTTAAATACAGAGCCTGGCACCCAGGTCATGCTCATTGTTAGCTATTATCATCATTCTGAACACCACTGATAAATTCTCTTGTGACAAATTCCCTGCCAAATGGTCCTTTGCTTGAAAACTTCCAGTAATGGTGAACTCACTACCTCAAGGGGAATCAGCTTTACCCTCAAGTATTTGACCAGATTAGACTTGTACTTTCCTCATAACACAAGAATGTCCCTGAAGACCAAGATGAGGATGTTCCAGGTGGGATTAAAGGTTTTGATGCAACTCTGACAGTCAAGGCTATTGTGACATTTGAAATAAACAGAAGGCGTCACCTTCCTGGTCTGGAAGATTCAGGTTGGCAATCTGTGCAAAGTTCACCTTAACCCAAATTCATAGGCTGCCAGACATAGGGAAACTCTGAAATAAAGTTTTAGTAGCAACGTTTCAAGGTGGCAGACATCTATCTGCTTTCTTTCCTGGTTTCCCTCCAGCCCCTAGCCAGACAAGGAACAGACAGGTACTTATCTTTGGTCCCATCAGGATGTTCATTTTTCAGTCCAAACTCTGAGACCATCATTTTCTATGAATTCATTCCCCTTGGGGAAATGGTTTGAAGTTCTCCATGCCTTCTTTGAGGAACATGGTGAAAAACCTGGTAGACACATGACATTCTTTCCTAATGAAATTCTGGATTGGAAAGCGTCTCTCTTTTCCTCCTATTTGAAAGCCATTCTCTACAATCTCCAGATTTCCATTACCAAATGGGAGGAGATGGCTTATACTATAAACCACCTGTGACCAGTCCTGTAGGGCATCCAAGGCACTCAGTACCTCTGCCTACCTAATCTAGCCAACTTCATCTCCCTGCACACTCTTTGGTCAAATTGATAATTTTCCTCATTTTCCCCTGGGACTCCACATGTCCCAGGACTCTGACCATAGCTATTTCTCCTCTCCTTTCACTTACTTTAAAGTTGTACTTTCTCTTGACCTTTACTTATGATCTTGACCCTTTCTGACCACCCAAAATCTATCTCCATATTATATAACCAATCAATTTAGATATCTGAATTGGAGGCAAACTCATTGGCAGGCTTGTACCATTTTCAAACAATTTCATGAGTATTATCCACCTACAAGATTACAGTATTTAGGATAAGTATTGTGACCTACACTTCTTTCATGCTTTCTAAAGAATCTAGTCTAGTAGAGGCTCAATAAATTTTTCTGGACAGAATAATCTAGTTGAGGTGATAAAAAGTATTAAGCTAGAATTAGCAATGGACTTTAGGTCAGGTTTTAGCTGAAGGAAGGAAATTATATAAAGTCAGTAGCCCCACATTGGTGAACCCTGATTAAACCTATACTGTTTAATGCCAGTCACCATGGTTTGACCTTCGCTTAATTTTGTTAAAGTACCATAGGACAGATAGGCACCTCTGTATGCTCTTCGGTGGACCACATCATGAACTCAGGAGTGTAACAGATATTTACTGAAAGAAGGGAAGGGGGGAAGAAATCTTGAGAAGGAAATGCAAATCCAAATGCACTTAAGGGAGGCTGATAAACACCAATAAAAATCTATTCTCCTCTAGACTGCCTTAGAACCTCAGCAATGCCCTCAGTTCTGTAGCTTGGCATTCAAAGTTCTCCCTATTCTGAACATTAACCGTTTTCAGTCTTGTCTATCAAACTTTTGCACCTATGTTCCTACAAATGGATGTTATTCTCTCTTTAGATCCCTGCTGTTTTCTTGCTTATTTATTATTTCTTTCCTCTAAGATGCACTAGACATGACCCACAATTTGAACCTCAGTTATCTCCTCTCTGATACTACCCAAATTCAGTGAAAGGTATCAGCCCCAATAGCCTGTGCTATTTTATCCCTGGATCCTCCCCCACATTGCTTGACTATACCTCTTCAACAAGCCTTAGCAGTTTTGGTTGCATATGTATTATTTGTGGTTGATTGTCTACATGCCAGTCTCAAGAGCTTCTTCTAGACGATGACATGAAGGCAGGAGTGGTCTTTTATCCATTTTGATATTTTGTCTGGCACTTAGAAGTAGTGAAACTTGCTCAATAATAGCTAGTAATAGTGTTAACATTTAAAGAATATTTCTATGGGCAAGGCACCATGTATTAGCTCCCTGAATACTCACAGTGATCCTCTGCAGCAAGAACTCCTATTACTGCTTTTTTCAGATGGAGAACGTGAGACTTAGAGACTTTAAGTGACTTGTCTGAAGCCACATGCCTGTGAAATGGAGGGACCAAAATACAGACCCCTGGCACTTTGACTACAGTCTGAGTTCTTGAAAAAGATCTGGTGACCCCCCACAGGCAACCATCCTGGGGAGAACAGACTCTCAAAAACAGCAAAAGGGGGTGCAGGATCCATGACACAGACCTCCAGAGATCCTGACTCTTGAAAGTCTCAATAACGAATTCATAGTCAGGTAGTCCCCAAACGTACTAAGTGTTAAAACATACAAAGGAAAAGAGGGAAAGTGAGTTCTAAGGACCAAATTTCTATTGACCAAAGCTTCCCTTTAAAACAGGGCTTAAGGCTCTGCTGAGCTGAAAATTTCAAAACCATCACTCTCCCGCTGAGTGAACCCTTCAAAGGACCTTAAAGAAGCGTTCCTGCTGGTGTTTGCTTGCTCTCTCTGCTCCCTTCCTAGCAGAGAGCCAAGTGTGCAGAATGCCTGGGGAGGCCATGGGGCCAGGCAGGCTCAGAATGTTCACTGTGTCAGATAAGGAGAGATCTGTGTCCACTTCTAGCCTTCACCGGCCTAAGTGATAGCTAAGCAGTACCATTGCTGGCTTCCCTGAATAGGACCAGGTTTGGAAGTCATGTGTGGTTTTTATTAAACACCCTGTTAAACTGGCAAAGAACAGTGACGCGGAATGCTCTTTTCCTGGGAAGAAAGGAAAACAAAGCCTTGGTAGCCTCTCTTGGTCTCTGAGGCTGTCACATCAAATTTTACTTGAGAAGGGAAAGCAAGGGCACAAAAGTCCTAAAAAGCCACAAGCCATGTTTTCAGGGTCTCTATCTCTCCTATCTCCCATTCCATCCGAGGTTTCCCAAACAGAAACACCCAGAATAATGAACAGAGAACGCTGGATTTGGAGTCAGGAGTCCTGGGTCCTAGACCCACCTCTCCCATTTGCAACTTGCATAACATACTGCAAATCAGAGGTCTTCCTTTGCCCATGTGCAAAATGGAGCTATAGGTAATATCTTTTGTAATTGCCTCTCTCACAGTGGCAACTGTGGGGATCCATGAGCCAATGTGTGAAGGGGTTTTGGCAGCTCAAAACCACAATGGAAAAATAGAGGATTATTGTTTGCTGGATTCTGTCATGCACATTTTGGACAGAAAGAGAAAAACAGAAATAAAGAGGCTATGGGATATTCTTCTTAAAGGAAAGATGATTTTAGAATGCTTTTAATTTGACAATTTGTGAACATGTTCAAATTGAATAGATTCAAACTTGTTATATTCTGTGTGCTTAAAAGACTCCCCACCTCCCCTTTCCTTCTGTCTAAATTGTTTTCAGTCTCTTCTGGGACATCATGATTGGTACATCCAAACTGATCACTCAGTCTCTGAGATCTGTCACTCTCAAACTGTGAAAATGACACAAGCTTGGTACTATGTAAAGTGTTGACCTATTTTCTCATTGTTTTGTATATGTTTATTTTCCTAATAAGATTATAGGTCCTGAGGCAGCCTTATGCATCTGTAACCCATCATGGAACATGACACTAGACATTTGGAAATGATTTAATACATATTTAAAATTAATCGATAAGTTAACCAAATAGTACTTACTGTTTAAATCATATGTGCCTAGCATTTTGTTATCTGGTAAGGAGCTCAAGAATATAATTATATTCTCTAAATCATATCTCACTTTTAAATACAGGTTTAAAATTACAACGCATTTCTCAATTTGAGCAACAAAATCAATGAGGTAGTATTGGATTATAACCCAAAGTATAAAATAAATATCCATAAAACCATATTGATATCAATGAATGATTAAATGGGTAAATAAATGGGGAAGAATATTCAAATCTCCTAGGCTAAATTCCAAATAGTTTATGTAGCTTCTCTGCCTTGAAAGAAATGGAGCATAATGCTCTACTCCTAAATGTGGGCTGGACATACCCATCTTTCCAAAGGATTAGCCAACCAAATATTTAGTGTTAGCTAATAATAATATACCATTATTGGTTGATTTGTTTTGACAAGTGTGCCATATTACTGCAAGATTTAATTACAGAAGGAAAAAAAACTAGATATGGGGTACACAGGAACTCTGAACTATCTCTAAGAACTTTCTGTAAATCTAAAATTGCAATAAAATGTTGATTTAGCATATGCTCTATGTGCCTATCTACGCACATCAGATTGAAAATACATGCTTGTCGGGGCGCCTGGGTGGCGCAGTCGGTTAAGCGTCCGACTTCAGCCAGGTCACGATCTCGCGGTCCGGGAGTTCGAGCCCCGCGTCAGGCTCCGGGCTGATGGCTCAGAGCCTGGAGCCTGTTTCCGATTCTGTGTCTCCCTCTCTCTCTGCCCCTCCCCCGTTCATGCTCTGTCTCTCTCTGTCCCAAAAATAAATAAATGTTGAAAAAAAAAAATTAAAAAAAAAAAAAAAAGAAAATACATGCTTGTCTTTTCCGTCTCTCCCCAACCTCACAAAGATCACAGCAAAGGAATAAAATAGGTATGAACCAACAGAACAAAGGGAAACTGAGAAAAGGCAAGAGTAGACAAAGGATGTAAGACATTTAGAAGATGGACAGTGATTGAATGAAGGGCAACTGACTTAGCAAGTTAAAGAAAGCAGCTTACCTCTCTGCAGAGGATGTGGATAGAGTCAATAAGAAGCAAGCCAGTCATACCTGAGATCACCAGAAAGGTCTAGAAATTTGAAGCACTCTATACTCTGAGGACTAGAATATGGAAAATGGGTAGGAGGCCCCAGAACCTCTCTCCCAGCCGAAGGCCAGATGATGCCCTCCTTTTCCACCAAGCAGAGACCTGGAGGCTGACAGTGAAGAAGATGAAGTGGAGAGGCTCCAGACTGGGGTCACTAGGTATAACTGAGGGTGAAGGCCACCAACTGGCCATCTTCCTCCTTGCATGTAGAGCATCTTATTGACTTTTTGGGACTTAAATAATCAGATAGTCAAAGGGCTCTACATACGCAGCAGGGGTAGAAACTAAAATTAGCAAACAGAACAAAATAGATTACAGGGAACAGGCACAATCCAGGGGCCAAAATAACACTTTAAAAACTATGCTCTTATTAAAGAGATAAGAAGCATGAATTGGATGCTGCAATAAAGGAATGACAAATGTATCAGAAAGAGCTTTTGGAAGTTAATATAATAGGTTAATTAATAAAAATGCCAAAATATAAAGTTGAAGGTATCACCCAGTACATAGCTTCAAGTCAAACAAATAAACTCTTGGAAGTCCAACATACAGCCACTAGGAAACAACAGTAAGAACGCGAAGAGAAAATGAAGGGAAGAATATTATCAACTAAATTACCCTGAAAATATAAAACTGAAGGATTTGAGTTTTCAAACGGAAAAAGCTGACCAAGTGCCCAGCATCTTGAATGACCATGAATAAAAAAGCTTCATACCATAGCCCATCATTTTAAACTCCTAGAGCTTTAGAGACAAAGAAAAGATCCTAACAGCTTCTGGAATGGGAGAAGGGGAGCAAATCACACATAAAGAAGAAGCACTCAGAATGGCACTGGCCTTTCTTCAGCCACAGTGGAAAACAGAACATAATGGAACACCACCTGAAAATTTTTGAATGAAAATTATTTCCCAGCTTGAATCTCACCCCCAATCAATGAAGTTTGAAGGTGGAATAAGAACCCTTTCAGATACGCAAGATCTAAAAATTTACCTCCTTGTGTTCTTTCTCGGGAAGCTACTGGAGGAGGCAATCCACCGAAATGAGAGGGCAAACAGAGAATGAAATATGTAGAAAAGGAGAGCCAATGTGCTGGAGAATGTGAAGGTCAGTCCCAAGAAGACAGGTCCCCTGAAATTCCCACACAAGCGAGGCCAGGCTGAAGCAAAAAGGATGGGGTCCAAGAGGGAGACCTCTGGGGGAAAACATTGTAACAGAAATGCATGATTGTAACTGAGAGCAGTTCCACGGTTTGCTCAGAAAGCTTGGGTCTGAGTCAATGATAAAATGCAAAGAACAAAATAAACAAAGCGAACAAAACAGCGCAAACAAAGCAGGAAACAAAAAGTTTCAGAGTACACTATTTAGCTCAGTTGTAAAGGTATTTATCTAGTCATTATAGGGTAAACACTGGGTATTGGTTTAACAAAAATATGATGGTGGGAAAATGGCAACAGCGTGAGTGGCGATGAATGGGTATGAGCCCAATCCTCATCTGTCGTGGTGAGGAGTCAGCAAATAATATCTAAACTTGGAAAATCAGGAAAAGGCAATATAAGAGATATGAAGGTAAAAATATCAGGAGAAGTAGCTGAAAAAGTTTAAAGTGATTCCCCATGAGCGCTTGAATCTGGGACAGAAAGGGAGAGGGGAAGGAAGTATTGAGTCTTGCTTTATTACTTGGAATAACACTTGGTTTTGTATGTCTTATGCATATAACATGTGTATATGTGTGTGTGTATTGCATATGAATTAGGCGTTATTTCAGGAGAGAAAGAAATTGAAAATGTTCTTATCCTACCAACCAGTTGTTCACCATTTTAAAGAGGAGGAAACTGAGGGTGTTAAAATGTAAAGTAGCATGCTCAGAATCACAAAAAGAGACACAGTGGCACAGCTGAGACTAGACTCAGGTCTCCTGACACAAAAGCTCATGCTTGCCCACAGGAGATGGAGAAGACGAGGTTGCAGAACAATCTGTGCTGTCAGGCCCCTGGGCAGGGATTCAGTGGACTCTAGAGTCATCTGCTGGTTTCACAGACACTCTTTGACCTTTACCACCTTCTATGAGTTCTGAAAAACAACAGGCCGTGGCCTGGACAGCTCATGGAGTACAGCTTCTTGCTGTGAAAGAGCCATTTCCTAAAATCATCTTTCATTAGCCCTTTATGTGTCAGTGCCAGACTCCTCCCCACCCCTTCTGGGTGCCACATCCTTTGACATTATAACTGGGCAAGAAAAACTAAGGTGGGATGAAAGAATAAAGCCCTAGATGTTTTCACCTTTTTAAACTAGTCATCTGCTTTCTATTTCCTCAGACTAAAAGGGATAGCCCATTTCTTTTTCTGCCTGATGGAGTTAAAGCATTTTTTTCCTAATGTACTTTCTGTCTTGCAAGATACATCCTGGTTTGGGCTTTTGCTTTCAAGTTGCAATCACAAAAGATTGTTCTACTTTCTTAGTTCAGACTTAATAATCTGGCCTACTTTCTGCTCTATGTGGGATTCTTGTTGGAGGTACTTGCCTTTATGTAGTCCCAGGTTCTTTACACACCTTCCTTCTTGCTTCCTCAAATAACAGTACACTTTTCAAACTCATCCTCCTCCTACCTAGATCATCATTCCTTCCTTTCTTCATTCATTCCAGCACATGTCTATTGAATATATTTTGTGTGTGTGTCCTAGACACTAAGCGTGGCTTTAGGAATTCAGCAGTGCACCAGACAGATCCCATCTCTATCCTCCTGCAGCTCATAGTTGAGTGAAAATAGCATACACAAGGCAAATAATTATTGCATTTGTGTGACTTAGTGTTGTGCAGGGAATCTAGGTACTATGAGAACCTGTCAATGAGGATCCAATCTAATTGGGATGGTGGGTGTTCGTCAGGGCTGTTGTGGGATACTCGTTGCACTACCCGATGCTACCGATGGCGTTGAGTGACCAGTTGGTGCTCAGCATACATTGGCCATTTCCTTAGTGAATGTCCTTGGAATGGTATCGAAATGTTACAAGTGGTCTACAAATTAAACTCATTATTATTATGCCCTAAAGAAAGGCAATAAAGAAGCCAGAAAAAAAAAATCCTGATACAAAGTAGGCTTAAATTGGATGGGCGGGGAGGGAGTTATAGGAAAGATCCTACATAGACAAGGAAGAGCTAGCTGACATCTGTACTTACTCCTTTGCCCTCTTCAAATTCATTCTGGAAAACAATTTCAAATTGTATATATCTGCTTAATAGTTTCTGAATAACTAGGACTGGGTCAGAATGTAAGTAAATCTTTTGACACCGGGTACAACAGCTATAAAATAGCAACCCACATTTACAGTGCTTGCAAATAACACAATACCCCATTCAAAGGTACAACACTTATACCTTTTCACACTCTTACAAATTCTTCTCAGCTTTGAAAGGGTAAGAAAAAAACCCCAGAAAAACGGTGTCCTTCTAACAAGTACTGTATACACCCTAAATGGGAACAAACATTTATAGACACAGGAAGCTGAAAATAAAGTTGAAAAACTAGAAAATACAGGTTGGCTGCTTATACAATAACTTGGTATAGATAATAGCTTTCAAGAGGTGAAATAAGTAGGCTTTTGACAAAAAAAAAATTTTTCTAGAGAATATGGGTATGAAGTTAATTTCTTTATAATTAGTACCTTTTCTATTGAGCTTTTATTGGAAAGTTAGGGAAGTAGTCCAGCAGCAAAGGGAACTCCAAAGCACTGAAGAAGAGATACACACATACACTGAAACACACACATACACACATACTCACATATCTCAAGAGTGTGGTGAGGGTGATTATTTTAGGAGTTCATCACTGATATTTTCAAGACTTCATAAGACTTTCTCAATCATGACTTCTCCATTGCATTCAGCCTTGAGGTTTTCACTCTTTAGAACCTCAGTTTACTCTTATCTGGAAAGTGGTGGTTTCCATATTTGCAATTTTCCACACTTTTAACCCCTTCCTTTATGTTTTGTGGACTTGATATAATAAAACTTGGCTATAATGCAACACTTTCTTGGAGGCTTACACTATCACTTACTACTGAAGTTTTCTCAAACTCACATAAGTAATGGAACACCTCTGAAAGAAAATTTTCTTCTGGATTCCCAATGTTGACAAGTTATTTCTATCATAATGATATTTAGAAATGGGGCGCCTGGGTGGCTCAGTCGGTTAAGCGGCCGACTTCGGCTCAGGTCATGATCTCACGGTCCGTGAGTTCGAGCCCCGCGTCGGGCTCTGTGCTGACAGCTCAGAGTCTGGAGCCTGTTTCAGATTCTGTGTCTCCCTCTCTCTGACCCTACCCTGTTCATGCTCTGTCTCTCCCTGTCTCAAAAATAAATAAAAATGTTAAAAAAAAATTTAAAAAAAAGAAAAGTACAAACATTGTAGCAGGGATCAACTCTATGCTTATAGTTCTCCTTTAACTATAAAACCCAAGAAAATTTACAAATGAGATACATACATAATTATATGACCAACATATTTTGAATTACCAATATTAATTTAAGGTAAAAAACTGTGGCATCTGCTGGCCCCAAAACACCATTTGTGACACCAATATAACACTGTTGTCACAGAGATCCTGTGAATTCTCCAGGCCTATGCTACTGCGTACCATGCGAAGATAATCTTCTCTCACCAGTGTTTGCCCTCTTCTTCCACATAGTGCATCATGATGTCAGTTACCCCTTGCTCAGCATTATTTTACCATACATCGTTCTGTTCTAATGTAATAGTAAATGCAGATGCCAACAAGGGCCCCGAATCTGTGGCAGTCCTCAGTTATGAAATGATCATTCCAAAATATGCTTCCTTTTTATGATGATCAAAACAAAAATACCAAATTAAACAAACAGGCAAACATCACACATTAGAGTCCTCAAGTCCTTGAGAAAAGGTTGCTGAGTGGCCAACTTCAGGCTGAGAAGCTGCTAATGTGCTCATTTACAATTATGTTTATGTCTAATGCTATACATTTGGCAAAGCAAATATGTGAACTATTTTATCTAGTTTTTAAAGTAAAAATTCTTCAAAATATCCTTAATTAAAATGAAAAGTATCCAGTAGGGGCTTTAAAAAGTACAAATTAATTCACATTTGAAGAGGTATACAAATTCCTTTGGGCACACCCACTAGAATGATCCGGAGTGTTGCACCTCACAAAATAGATGTTTTTCCTCTTTTCTTCCTGGAGGGATTGTATGTAATACTTTAAATTTCTATACCATCTTTCCCCCAGGCAGTACAAAGTACTTGATAAACTTCATATTAATGATGTTAACATACTCCTGAGACTAAATAGATGGTAGGAAACATGTTCCCCAGCTTATAAATAAATGAACAAGCTCAAAGAGAGGGACAGAATTTTATTTCCCAGATACTTTGATCAGCTTCTTTCTTTTCCCCCCACTTAAAACACTATAAAATTTTACACTCTTTTCTTTCTCCTCTTTGTTTGTTTATTCACTCACCCAAGGAATCTGTATTAAGAGCAATGTTTCATGTATTATACTAGTTAGTTGTTTTCAGGGTAGTAAAACCAATACAAGGCATATTACCTGATCTTGAAAAGCTAATAATCACCAAAGGACCCAGTAATTCCACTACTGGGTATTTACCCAAAGAAAACAAAAACACTAATTTGAAAAGATATATGCACCTCTATGTTTACTGCAACATTATTTACAATAGCCAAGGTATGGAAGTAACCTAACTGTTCATCCATAGGTGAAAGGATAAAGAAAATGTAGTGTATACACACACACACGCGCGCGCGCGCACGCACAAGCATACCTAACACATACACTACACACACACACACACACACACACACACACACACACACACACTGGAATATTACTCAGCCATAAAAAAGAATGAGATCTTGACATTTGCAACAACATGGATGGATGAATCTAGAGGGTATAATGCTAAGTGAAGCAAGTCAAAGAAAGACAAATACCATATGATTTCACCTACACATGGAACTTAAGAAACAAAACAAATGAACAAAACAAAAAAGAGACAAACAAAAAACCAGACTCTTAAATACAGAGAACAAACTGGTGATTGCCAGAGGGGAGGTAAGTGGGGGGGGGGGGGTGACATAGGTGATGGGGTTTAAGAGTGCACTGATCATGAAGAGCCCTGATCAATGTACAGAAATGTTGAATCATTATACTGTACACCTGAAACTAATATTACACTGTATGTTATTTATACTCCTATTAAAAAAGACAGAAAAGCTAATAATTAGGATGAAAAGGAAAACATGCATGCAAAAAGCTAAAAGATGATTTTTTTAAGGAAATAATTCAGGGCAAATAAAAATCTGAAAATCTGGGAATTTAGATCAAGGGCCCACCCAGAAGGCCGGTGGTGGTAGAGGAAATGTTGGGACACAGGAGGTAGAGACTGAGGAGACAGGTGATCAGAGGGCTGTGTATCTGGACAGATATGGAAGAAGCTGTTCTAGGCAAGAGCAGTAGCATATAACCTGGCTGGGAGACATGGGATAAGCATGGGAGACAACGACTAGACCATATAGTCTAATAGGTTATTAGTAAATTAGTACTTTCTACATGCCTTGGATCATGCTCAAGGCATTACATACTGATCTGACTTGACCCTTACACTTTGCTCCAATTTTAAAGGCTCAGAAACGTGGACTCAGCAAGATGAACTAATGTGTCCTGGGTCACAGAGGCAGAAAGTGGAAGAAATAAGAGTCACACTGGCTATTTGACTCCAGAGGCCCTTGCTCTCAAACATCACGCTAGATGATTTCCCAACAGTGGGAGGTGACAGCTACCAGCTATTCGCTGGTGCTGGATAACAGAAGTCTTTGATGACAGTGGGTTCAGGCTTAACACAGTAGGGAATGGAAAACAACTGATGATTTTTAGAGAAGGGAAGTAACAAGAAAAACGACAACAACAACACAAAAAATGGGACTTTAGAAAGAGAAATTGGGCAATGGTTGCCCAGGATGAGCTAGAGGAGGAGACTTCTTCAGGTACCTAGACATAGAGGTTAATACTGCTTCCCAGGGCTCAGACGCAGCTTTGCCTTATTTCCCCAGCCTTTTCTCACACCACCCTCGGCCTTTGTTCTCAGTCCCCATCCAAACCAGTCCACTTTCCCTGTGCTGGTGGAAGTTATTCTCCCTTCCACCAAATATGTGTACACGTTCCAATTGGAAGAAATGAATTTTTCCTTCTACTCGTCCTTCAGATTTTTTATTTCAATGTAAGTTCACCTGAGAAGTCTTTCCTGGTGTTCCTGTTTATGTTAAATGCCCTGTTAGAGACCGTCAGGGCACCGTGCCCCTTCTCCTTTGTAACCTCTGTCACTGTTAGAGTTACCCATTGTTCGTGTGATGGGTTTATTAACAGCTGTTTGCCTGCATTAGAGTACATGCTTCTTGAGGGTAAGAGCCAGGTCTGCTCTTGCCTATCACTGTATTCCCAGAGCCTACGTCATTGCCTATCACACAGCAGGACCTTGACCTTTGTTGAAGTGTGGGCGAACAAATAAATGAATAATCAATGCACATCCTGGATCAAGATGATAGCAGTGGGAATGAAAAGGAAGGTAGGACACAAGAGTTGACTAAAGAATCCGGTGGCTGACTGGGGACTGGGCAAGGGAGATGCAGAGGCAGGGAAGGTCAGGGTTTAGGCAGGTTCAGTGATGGCTCTGTAGTTTCTCAAGCCTAGCTACCAGAAAAAAACAAACAGCCCACCATATTACCCTTTGTACTCACTGCCATCTTGGGTCAGTAGCCACCTGAAATTTTAATGTAAGAGCAAGAATCAGAAGCCAAAATGGGTGAGTAGTTTAGCCCAGAGCAAGGCAAGCCCTTAATCAGAGGATGTTACAAGGGCATCAGTGAGAAGTTAAGTCTCTGTGTGGAAGTGTGCCTCAAGTGGATTATCTGATTTTCTGTGCGCTAAAATATCCAGTCGACCCTCAACCCATCTTTAATAATGCTTCTGTGGTTTTCTTTACATTTGAGTGAAATCCAGTTCCTCTTCCTGATCCAAGAGGATTTCACAGTATCAATTGTCTCATATGGGAAACAACTCAGCATGGCGGAAAAAGCTCTCTGATGATATCCCCCAAGGCCTTAATCAAATATTACCTTTGTCACATAGCCCTGCCTGACCACCAAGACACTCCCATGCCCAAAAAGCATTAAATCTCCCTTACTAACCCAGGTCCTTCAGTAAATACTATGTATGTTATGCATAGTCATCTTATTTCTTCATGTTCAAGTGTCTTTTTCTATTCTAGACTGTGAGCTCTCTGAAAGTAAGGACCTCATCAGATTCGTATAGCTTGGGATGTAGAGCAGAGGCTGTGGAGATAAATTGCCTGAGTTCAAACCCTGGCTCTCCGACGTATTGGCGATACAAGCTTGGACGAGCAACTTAATCTCTCTCTGCATTTTAGTTTCCTTAGCTGGCACATGAGGATAACGGCAGTACCTACCTAACAGATTTACTGTGAAGGTTCTCATTCATTCATAGTCCATTCAGCAGTTATTTATTAAATGGGTACCACATTCCTTGCCATCTTCTGGGCACTAGGAATACACTCATAAACAAAATGGAAAAAAGTTCCTCCTCTTTTGGAGCTTACGTGGCACGGGAGGGGGAAAGAATTACAAGCAAATAAACACTATAATTTGAGACGGAAACAAGCTTGCCAGAGCTGACTTATACTGGCTCACAAGAGACGACCATGTGTATCTTCCCACCTTTGTATTCAGTAGCATCGTGTTGATAGCTTGAATCACTGAGTAAGTTATAGTGGAAGTATTTACACTATGGAAACTGGCAAAGACTACCAACCAGCACCCCCCACCTCTGTCCCACTATATCCAGGTATTAAACATTTACCAGAACGTAACTGGTTAAGAAGACACTAAGGTTGATTAGAAGGTGTGGGGTAACTCAATGTCCAGGATTCTCTGAAAAAGTGAAGTTTGTGCTGAGATCTGAAAGATAAGTATCCAGAAGTGATAAAGGGACGAGTAATATAGGCAGAGTGGACAGCTGGTTCAAAGGCCTGAAGGGATAATAAGCCTGGTTATGTTCCAGGAACAATAGCAATGAAAGCCACTGAGGCTGGGGCATAGGGAATGAGGGGGAGAATGAAATGAGGTGAGGTCAGGAAGGTGGGTCAGAGCAAGGCCACACACAGCCTTACAGACAAAGCACTTGCATTTATTCCAAGAGCCGTGGGAAGCTGTTGGTGGGTTTTCTGCAGGAGAGACTATTTAAAGGACTTTGCATGTACCTAACACCTAGGAAGTGCTCAATAAATGGTAGCTATTCCTGTTAATACTTACCTTGGTGTCCCTAGAAGCTCACCCATTGTCACCCACACATAGGAAGGATCCAGTTAATGGTTACTGAGTGATACATAAATGTATGGTCACAAAGAAGCCCCCTTTCCTCTCTGAGCCTCAGTTGCCTCATCAGAAAAATAAGTAATTTGTAAAAGATGGTTCCAAGGTCCCTTCTGTTCCCTGAGCTCTCCCACTGTATTACCATGGACTGGTTTTGTTAACCCAAGCTGGCAAAGGTTACCACAGCTGTGGTAGAGCCAATATTCTCAAACAAATATGCAATACCACTCTGGAGTCATCTCATTCCAGAACATGACATTCTTGCCCTGTACAACAGCATAAAACATAACAGACTTCATATTTCTGTTCTCATATTAGGGGAAGGAGAAAGAGAAAAAAAATAGGCACTCTCTAACGAGGCCATAAATATTGATGTCTTCCTCAGGCCCCCCCAGAGCTCTATCATTTTGGCAACTGGCTGATTAATAATAGATTAAATACTTTAGATTTGCTTACTCTGAGATCCGTGACTTTAGATGCATGTGCTGTGAAGGAACAGGTTGAGACGGGGCTCTGTGAATCACACAGACTTCCAGCACAAAGATACAGTGGGAGGGGACACAAATTGGGCATGACAACCAATATTTCCATGGAGTAATATCTCAAATGTAAAGCTTGGGCTGTATTTCCAAAAGTTAACTTCTTCACCCAAGAACCCACCCCCATGATAACCCAAGTGAGAGGACTGTGTTAGCACACACCATAGGGTAGTGTGCTGAGTAAGTGAACGTTGAGGAAGGAAGTCTTTCTACACCCCATCCAAATACCAGTCAGTGACCACACCTGGGAGAAAACTGGGATGCATGTCCATGACTGCTGAGGTAGACCAACTTGCCTTAAAATCTTATCCTCTGGAACTGAGACAGGTGATGGGACCAAAAGACCCACTCCTGCTCCTCTAGATGCCAACTGGCAAGTAAGTGGCCCTAGAAAGACATGAACAGCTGGAGATGCCCACTTAAATGTTGGTCTTTGTAGGTCAGTGAGAGGACCAGCAGGTCTGGGCATGAAGAGGGAGTTTGGCATAGTGGGAAAGGTGTTGAGGGGAATCATGATATCTGGCTTCCTAGTCTGACTCTATCACTGAGTCTCTGTGTGACCCTGGACTCCTTCCTTCCCTGGGCCTCAGTTTCCCATCTGTTCAGTGAAGGGATAGATAAGGGCAGTATTTCTCAATGAGAATCACCAATGGAACTTTTAAAGGATGCAGATTCTTACACTCTTTGTCATGGGTTGAATTGTGTCCCCTTAAAACATATGTTCATGTCCCAACACCCAGTACCTCAGAAAGTGGAAACAGGGTCATTACAGATGTAATTAGGATGAGGTTATACTGGAGTAGGGTGAACCTTAGTCCAAAATGAGTGGTGTCCTAATTATTAAATAGAAGAGAAGACGCACAGAAGACACACAAAGGGAAAACAGCATGTGATGCCTGGAACAGAGATCGAAGTATGGAAGCTGTAAGCCAATTACCAAAGGCAATGACCAGAAGGTGGGAAACAGCAAGGAAGGATTCTTACCTATAGTTTTTAAAGG
Source organism: Leopardus geoffroyi (assembly GCF_018350155.1). Classification (NCBI taxonomy): domain Eukaryota; kingdom Metazoa; phylum Chordata; class Mammalia; order Carnivora; family Felidae; genus Leopardus; species Leopardus geoffroyi. The sequence goes on from NC_059326.1 coordinate 193,603,576, forward strand.
AAGCATGGCTGTACTGACACTTTGATTTCAGACTTCTGGCCTCCAGAACTGTGAGATATTAAATGTTTGTTGTGTTAAGCCACCGTGTTTGTGGTACTTAGTTACAGTAGCCCTAGGAAATGAACACACCTTGCTTAGAAGCTTAGCAGTTAAAAAAAAAGTCAGGGTAAGGGCCTGGAAATGCAAATTTATAAAAAGCTCCCTAGAAAAATCTCGTGCACACTATGGCTTACACAGAGTGAATTAAGTAAGTCCCTTTCCAAGTCTGGAATTCTCTGATTCAGGTGGAAATCTGACTTCAGCTTCTGGCACTGGAGATATATCATGGAAAGCATAAACTTAGGAAAGAGATGCATTGGGAGTAGAAAGGGGTGCCTTCCTTACATTCTGTGGCAGAAAAATGGAGTCGTGCTGATGGTGGGAAACGAGACAGTTCCTCAAGGTGGCCCATCCTCTCTCTCGGATCACTTCATATCCCAAAACATAAACTGCTTAAAAGGAAAAGTTAACAGGAACTACCGAAAGGTCAAAAATCCCTTTGAGGTCCTTTTAATAAGAGCTATAAACTTTGTCGCCAGAAATGTGCCCACACTTTCACAGAGCTCCAGACACCCTCATCTCCATCTACTGACTTCCCAGGAATCCACGAACACCCACCAAGAACCCCTGGATGCTATAACTTGACAAAGGCCTAGCTGGGCACAGAGCTGCTAACCTAAAACCTTCAGAGGGAAATCAGGAAGGCCACTGTGGGTACCCTTCTCTGGCCCTGCCTTCTCCATCTGCCCAAGAAATATTTACTGGGCATCTACTCTCTGCTACCTCACTTTTGTTCTTATGTCTGGATTATATTCTAAACATCGTGGGAAGCCATGAGAGAATTTTCAAACAGCAGAATGAGGTGATCGGATCTACATTTTAAGAAGGAGCGGTAACTTTCTAAGGTTTTCTGATGTGGACTTTCTAGAAGGAAATAGCCTCCTGTCCTCCTACCATTGCTGTCAATGTGGACAGAATGTCAGTGTAACTAAACACAGCACTGTACTACCGTGACAAGTGATGATATCTCACAGATGTGCAGGGGGAGAGTAGGAAGCTGTCTGTGTGCTAAACTTGGAACTGAGCTGGTACCTAAGCTTCCGGGTTCCCTGTGAAATGCATAAACTACCTTTGTTATTTCTAAAGGGTTATCTGTTGAAACATCTTTAGGCAAAACCTGTCATAAATGTCTCTCCAAACTCATGCTCCATCTCGGTCGCCGCCCTATTAGAATGTTGACACGTGCAACATCAAAGTCAGAGACGTCCCGCTGAGCAGCATCGCAGCCAAGGTACCGGCAAGCTGCTCTGAATACAGATAACAGCAGGAGCCTAGGTGCTGGAGGGTGGCTCTCACCCCCTTCATTCTCCTCTCCCTGAATCCAAATTTCAGCTTCTAATGAGATGTTGCAGCCTGAGCTAGCTTCTCCGTGGCTGACCCCGTAGAAACTGGCACCAGAGTGTAATATTAATGAGATGGGCATCAGGCATCTGAGGAGGTTACAAAATAAAAGTGTATTCTCATCCATTATCCCATTGGAACCTCACATCCGTTCCAGGGGGTGGATGAGGTGGGTATTTGTAGCCATTTTACCAACAGAGAAGTTAGGCCCCAGAGCAGGCCCTTGACCGAGGTCAAAAGGCTCACACCTGGGCCCCAGATTCTCATTCATGTACATCCCAGTAAACTTCAGCTGCCTCTGAGCTACATCACTTTTTCAGCTCCAATTTGGGCAAGTTACTGTGTATAGCTGCCAAGGTGTACAGAAGGTCAGTGAAACTAGCAATCTCAATAAAGACGGCTATATGGACCAACATATCTGCATTTGAGGACTGGATGTGTGAGCTCAGTTATGTAACCTCCTTCTGTTTCAGTTAACTCCCCTGCAAAATATGGAATCAATAGTTTCAACTCTATTCAGTGGTTTCCGGGTGTAGGTGAGACAAAACAACCTCTTGTACCACTAAACTACCACTTATGACATGATAATGATGATGACAGAAGCAAGAACCGGCATTTAATGTGTACTAACCATATGCTGGGTCCCATGCTTACTCTATATGCGGGTTCATAGTGCCTCTTGCATGATTGCACCCTCAGTATACATCCATTGTATTGACTATTAAGCTTTCTAACACTGGAGATAATGTTCCAGGGCAGATAACAGAAAATGATCTGACTTTTTTTGTTACTGGAGGTAAAGGAAGGGGTATGGGAGAAGGAGGTGGCTCCAGGAAAATCACAGAGGATTTGTCTTATTTTTCCATATGGGGTACCCATATCTGGAACTAAGAAAACATGATGTATTCTATGGGTCAAAATGTAAGAGCCTTTTATATTACCAATATTTAACATTACAACCCAAATGGCCAAATATATCCAAAGAATGCTAAAGTTGGAAGGAATGCACAGATTCACCTTGCCCAAACCCCTAAGGGAGAGACAAGAAAAGCCTAAAGCAAATGCATGGTAGGCCCAAGGTCAGCCCCAAAGTCACAGAGACCTTTACATCCAATAAAGAAAACTCTCAATTAACTCAAGAGCTCTGTACCCACCGCTGTTTTCCCTCTGTAAATGTATCTAGCTGAGGACTACCTTGATTTGTTTTGTATCTTCTCCATTCACCGCAGCCCCCAGCTACTATGGGGTGGAAAGGCAGGGTGGCAGGAACTGCAGGGTAGTGGAAAGGACAGTTGCCCATGTGGGTTCTTCCTTGTAGCTCTGTTTCCCCATGTACAAAATGGGAGAGGGGTCTAGACTACATAGACCAAATGGTTTTTACAGTCTCAATATGCTTCAATGCTCAATATGCTCAATATGCTTCCTATTTATTTGATCCTGAAATTCAGGATCCCTGTCTTTACTTCCCAAGGCCCCCATAGGAGCTGAGGGGTCTTGACACACTATGCTGGCACAGGACATGGGAGCTCTGTGACCTGGTTTCACCTCCTCCACCACTTACATTATGACCTTGAGGCAAACCACTTAAACATTTCATGGCTATCTCCCCAATTAGAACACTCCCACTCTGCCTCTGTGTGCGAGTGTGAGCTCAATTAAAACAATAGATGGGGAAAAAGTGCTTTGAGAAAAGTAGCAAAGGTATATATACATATATATATATATATATATATATATATATATATACACACACACACACACACACACACACACACATGTGTATATATATCTATATGCATTACTAATCATTTGTTATCCTTATTATCATCACAATCAGTATTATTCTTCACAACTCCTTCGTAGGTTATGGGGGAGTCTATGACTAATGAGAACAAGCTTCTGTCTATTGTAAGAAGAGGGGTGAGAAGTGCACAGTTCTGGGCAGACAGGCTGACTTGACTCCCAGTCCTGCCCACCATTTTCTTCCCAGATATTTTTACTTTTTAGGGTTAAACAGCACGCTTGAGTCTGGTTGAGGTTGCTGGACCCAAAATAGAGAATAAGTCGGTACCATGGTGTAAAGAAACCAAACCCCAATTCTAAAAGACATAGGAAAGAAATATAAAATATCTTTTACTGGAATGGGGTTTTCAAAGTCTTTTGTGGCCGATTATGTTATCTGTTCCTTTGAGGGAGGCAGGGCTTTGGAGAAATGATGATTATTTATAGCATTGTACATGTGCATAACATTTAATAGTTTACAGAATATGTTTATACTGTTATCGTGCAATTCAATTCAAATAAATATTTATCAAGCTCTACTTGGAGAGACATATTATAAAATTGGACACCCAGTCTCTTGGAATGACCAGGAATTAGGAGTTTTATCACCATTTTCAGGAGAGGAAAGGGAGGCACAGAAAAGTTGAGTGACTGGGTCCAAGTCAAATTCTTAAAATGGCAATTAGATCACATGCCACTTGTATTTATAACTTTCCAGTGGCTTCTCATGCCCTTAAAATCCTAATTTCTTTCCAAGGCATGTTAGGCTCTGCCTGATCTGGTCCCTTCTCTCTCTTCCCATCTATCCTCTATCATTCTCTCCCTTGCTAAAAATGTTCCAGCTACCAGGTTGCCTCTCAGTTCCTCAAACTATACCACCAAGTTTTTTCCTACTTCAGGACGATTACACAAATCGTTACCTCTGACTAGAATATTTCCCCTCAATATTTTTTTGTAGAGCTAATTAATACCTTGTCAGCCTTTAAGATTGGGCTTGAATATTACCATCTTGGACAGGGTCTTCTCTGATCACCCTATTTAAGCAGTACCCTATTTAAGCAATACCCTCATGTTATCTTCTCTCCATATGCTGCTTTTTACTTTAGAGAATTTATGTCTTACATTTATTGCATGTATTTAGTCATTTTTGTTTGTGTGTTTTTTGTTTGTCCATCTAACCCCATTAGAAATGAGGTCAGGTGCCTTGACCCTCTTATTCACTGCTGTATCCCAAAGACTGGCAGAACCTGCTGCAAAGTAGGAACTCAGTCTATAATGAATAAATGCATGAATAAATGAATTTTATAAACTTTAGACACAGGTCTTGAACCAAGGTCTTCTGCCTTGTGGTTTTCTGGTCCTTCTCTTGTTTCTACATCATCTCCCTGCAACCCAAGCATTGATATTCTCAACTCTGTGCCTTGGAATGGAAATGGGCAAGAATTCTATTTTTCTCAAATAAGGGAGAAACTATCACACAGAAGGTGAGAGGGGACAGTTTTGGTGGTTGAGGACCTTGCTTCATGGGAAGTTTATTAGAATTCTTATATCACAAAATTACAGCACAGAGGCTTAGTGCGCATCCCCATGTGACAGACTGTAGGGTAGCCCAAAGGTAAGTAACTGAAGGGCATACCAGCTTTCTGTGTCCTGGGATGTCCATTGAGGCTGGGATTATCACTGCGATAAAATGATTAAATAATATGGCAGATACTCAGAGAAGCTATCAACTCACTCAGTTCCTGTCTCTCCCATTCATCCATCCATCCATCCATCCATCCATCCAGCCAGCCAGCCAGCCAGCCAGCTAGCCAGCCAGCCAGTCAAAGCTTACTATGTATCAGGCAACGTGGCCAACTATAAGTGACATCTCTATAACTCAAACAACCTACATTAGTACATGGGTTTTCCATGAAGGCCAAAGGTGACAACATAAATGAAACCCTTTACAGACTGTAAAGTCCAAAACATAGAGAAGGGATTATGATTATTAGTGGTATAATTTAGCAAGTGAAAAGCAAAGGTGGAAGGGAACATGATATAATTAAAAGCTAATCAGTCTGTTCATTTGGAGGATTATCTAGATACAGACTTCACTTTTTTAACAATTAATGTATATCAACAAAAATTTCAGTGAATGGGAAGAAAAGAAGTTTCTGTGATGTGTTGTGTTTCAATAAATAGTTTCCACTCCTCCCCAGAGGAACAACTCAGGAGACAGAAAACGCTGTTGAATGGAGGTGGCAAGGACTGGAATATTTAAAGCAGAAGCACAGAGCCCAAGCAGGGCATCAGAATAGTCAGAAACTCTGGATGTTTGCCCAGGCTATTGCCCCTATTTTTCATTCCCTCTCTCCCCTTTCTGGCCTCCCCTCCCAGTAGTAAGTCTCCAACCCGTTGTTTAAGGCTCAGCTTCTTCCTCATGTCTCCAGGGAAGTACTTTCTAATCTCCTCAGGATACTTGCATTTCTTCCTCTTCTCTTTAAATTCTTATAATGTGTATAAACCAAAACCTATAAATTGATAATTAATTCCATGCCTCTTAGATTTTGTGTGTGTGTGTGTGTGTGTGTGTGTGTGTGTGCATGTGTAGGGGGTTCATTTAGTCTAAGTTAATGCAGCTCAGCAGATACTGTCATCATCATCCCTGTCTTAAAGGTGGGAAAACTGAGGCTTGCAGAATTTAAGTGGAGTATCAAGGACGGGTGACCAGCAGGTGATAGAAGCAGGATTAGAAACCAGGCCTTGAGACTCCTAGTCCAGTTATCTTTATAGCACAACTCCCCATGTCTGAATCAATATGTTGACCTGATTTGAACTGGGCACAGCAGCTGGGTCTCTGGATGAAATGTAATTCTTCCTCAGGTGCTGGTAGTGTATATAAAGACCTGCTGGACACAAGGTCACACAGAGCCCTCCGAATCCAACATTCGTTTGTCTAATTGTCTAATTGTTGGGTGGTGGCCCTCAAGTCCAAGGAGAATCCCCAATTCATTTCTGACATTAAACTGCAAAGAACCAGGAAACAGAGTGTCCCTACACCCCTCCCGGTCATGGGAAGGGCCACTGGAAGCTCCACGACAACTAGATTAGAGTTCTAGTTCTACCTTGAGTTCTGAGTTCCAGTCCCAGCTCTGCTGAGACTCATGGGGGACTCTGGGAAAGCTCTGGCTCTCCCCCAGGCCTCAGTTTCTTACTTTCAAGTACCACCGATTTGGGGAGCTCTCTGACATCTCTCCTATTGCTGACGTTCAACAACCTTTCCCAGCCTTCAGGACTTGCTAGACCCTCAAGGGGTAAATTGCCAGAGTTTGAAGTGTTGGCCTGTGGATCTGCTGAATTCCCTACTCTTCGTAGTCCTAAAAATGGTAAACAGCATTACTAAACCGATGTTATGCAAGTTATTTATTTAACCCTATATAAGATCATTGAATTTGACTTATGTTAAGCACTAAAAATCAGGCCATAAAGAGTTCAGCAGGTAGGCAACCAATATTTAAGGCCTGGCTGAGGCTTTCTCGGTCCTTTTGCTTGACTAGGGTAGGGTGGGGTGGGACAGCTCCCCAAGTAACTCAGGTATATTCTTCTTTTTCTAAATGGCTCTCTCTCATCTTGACTTCCAAGGGAGCATTCTGTGTAGCACGACTGAGCTGAGAAAGATAAGGCCCCAGAGACCATCCTAGGATTAAATAGAGTCTCCTTGTGATTTAGAAGGTTGAGATTGCCAGCTCTAAATCAACATGAATTCTCCATTTAATTTGAATCAGTGGGTTTTACGAGTCTGTTTCCCTTTCAGTATATCAGTCAGGCTCACTGTCTCTCTGTTTGTTATTGTTTTGGTGTTGTATAGTAGAAAACTCATAGCCTGGCAAGCCTGAAAAGGACCTTAGCGATTTTCTAGAGCATGCCTTGGGTTGCACTGAGAAAGAAACAAACTGAGGCCAAGTATAGGGACGAGCTTTTGTCAAGGTCACTTGCCGAAGAGGCCTAGGGCACACGTTTCTTCTCTCATTCCTTTCTTCATTATATTTCTCCTACATGGTGTCTCCTTTGCTTTGCTTCAAACAAAGGCTCTTGTTTACTAGAATTATTTACCCTTTCTTTCCTCATTAGATAATCAATCACCCACTTCAGGGGTTCCTTTCACAACGGCACGTTGAAACTTCAATTAATCTGAGATCGGCTAGCGAGACACTTACCTTGAGTTATTTCTCTGATTAGCTTTAGGGAGAAATAGATACTCTGTCTCTCCTTCACTCCTTTCTGTGTTTCAAACACATCTAAGCTATAAAAATTAAGACTGCATTGTATTAAAATGAAAGAGTGGCCTATATTTAGCCTATCTAACAAAGATACTGATTATTGAAAGAAAAAAAAAATCGTCATCTACTTCTTTGAACACCCAAATTCAATTACTGGCCACTGTATATATATATATTTAACATAGCAGGTATTTATCATTTTTATTATTATTAAGAATAATAACAGAAACAACCACAAGCCAGAGTTTATACGACTTACAGTTTACCAAGGCTTTAAAATAAAGTCTCCCTCTTCCCATGCCATAACACGTAAAGCATGTTGACACAGAATGGCCTTCTTGCTGATGAAATAACTGAGGCTCAAAGAGATTAAACAACTTTCCCAAAGACATCCAGCTACCAAAACAATTCTGAAACTCAAATTGAGATCTCCTGTTCTCAACCCTCAGTTATTATCACCATGTCACGTCTCTGCACAACACTTTTCCTTGAATATTTTTGTTTTTGTTTTGTTTTTAAAATTTTTTTTCAACGTTTATTTATTTTTGGGGGGGACAGAGAGAGACAGAGCATGAACGGGGGAGGGGCAGAGAGAGAGGGAGACATAGAATCGGAAACAGGCTCCAGGCTCTGAGCCATCAGCCCAGAGCCTGACGCGGGGCTCGAACCCAGGGACCGCGAGATCGTGACCTGGCTGAAGTAGGACGCTTAACCGACTGTGCCACCCAGGCGCCCCGAGAATATTTTTGTTTTTAAGGAAGCTTGGTATTTGGTGAGATTTCTGGTCCTAGAAGGAGAGGATCTGAGTTTTAGGCCCTTCACCAGTTAGGTGATCTCTTCTTCCCCTAATGACCCAGCTCGTTTCTTAGATGCTTCTGTTAGATATTCATGGAAGGTGGGATCAGGACCAAATTTCAGTCTTGCTGGTTTCTTGCCTAAGGCTCCAGAGCACCTGGTACATGTCATCACAGTAATAGTGATTCTTGTGTTATACCATCAGGTGCTTTAGTTGTCTGTCTTTCCCATTACACCTGAAGTCCTCTGAGTGCGTAAACAACACCTTATTCACCTTTATGTATCTGGCACTTGGGACACAGCCTGGCACTTAGATGGTTTTTGAAGTATGTTTACTAAATGAATAAAGACTCCAGTCCACTACTCTCAATTGACATAAGAGATGATTTGCCCACAATTTCACAGGGAGCTGATGGCAGAACTGGAACTGGATCCCTCACCTTCAGGCTCTTTTCCGTGTATTTTCATGCATGAATAAGATGATATTATTTATTACTGCTAATGATGAGTGCAGCCAACATGCATCAGATGCTGGCTAAATGCTGGGGTGCTGTGCTAAGTGCTTTCTGAGTGTGATCCTATTTTATTCTTCCAACCACTCCAGGAGGTGAATTGTATTTTTATCCCTATTCAGTAGATAAATAAATGGCTTTAGGCTGAAATTAGCTTTAGATTTCTTCTCACCTTGCAAATATCCACCAGGCAGATCCCCACCCCAAAATAAAAGATAAAATAAAAATCAGTACTGGGACAGAGGCCGGAAGGACTTCTTCCTGTATAAATAAGACAGACGCGTTTCTGGCATCTTCAACAATAGATGCCCTGGTCAAGAAAGCACGGATGAGGAGATATGCTCATTAACTGCTAACTTCAGACCTCTTAGGTCTCATTTATTTGGGCTGTCACTCAAAATGGCCTTATTTTTTCTAGTCCTCTTGTGAGTGTCTCCTGCTGATGCTTATTTGTTTATCTGAAAGGCCAGACTCTCTGGGATGGGCTCATTAAGAAGACATTTCCTTTCATGAGGGCTGGGAGAATGGCAGGGACACAATAGCTCCCACATGCCCCCCTCTTGCCATGCCAACAACACAATAGAAGGCCCTCAGTCTAGAGCCAACCCAAACCCAAGTCAGCACAAAATGTCCTCTGCTGGATCCCAGCTGTGAGAAAGAATAAACATCTTCAAAGCCCTGACTACCCTCTCATCTCTGCCATGTAATCTTCCCCTAACCTTTGCATCCCACAATGATGCCCCCCTTCTTTGGAGGCACTGAGTAATACAAAACCATGCAATCAGAGTAACATAGTCATAGACATTTCCAGTCAAAAGGGACCATAGAGATGATTGAGACTAAGCATGGCAACACCCCGGCACTTCTGCCAGCCACTCCCTGATTTCCCATCCATGGCAGACAGCTTTAATCAACTGTGGCACTCTTCCCAGCTCAGCTTGGATGCTGCCTCAGAATCCTTTTCAAAAAGGCACTCTGGGCAGAAGAGGAAAGTAACTCTTCCATTCAGGATAGAAGGCATAGAGGGGCTAGAAAAGAAGCCCCCTGCTTACCAATCCAAGTGCTTTTTCCACCACTATATCTTTCTTGATGGTGTGTTCTTTTGGGGTCATCTCATATGAATAAGCCCTAACATCAATGGAAAATTTTCAGCTTCCTGAGGGTGGAACTTGGGTCATTTGTTAATCTCCTGGGTATGCATCATGCTGAGCAGTACATATGCTGCTTAGTTGACAAAAGAAGGGAAAAGACTCTGGATCCTGAGTGTAACAAAGGGAACACTTGAAAATTTCAAAAAGGGTTTATAGAAACCACCTTGGGTTAAGTAATCACATGCTATACAACCATTTGCTGGATGAAATACATTAGAGAGCCCTAAGGCATTCAGCATATTTCTCAGTGCCTTATTGGATCCCATCTATAGGTAATCAGTTCTAAGAAGTCCAAAAGGATCTTAGGTGAGTTCACTTCTCACCTACAATGGCAACCTCTCAAGTTTTTCACCCAAGGAGCCTAAAAGCAGAGAGAATGATGGCACAGATGACCTCAAGGGATCTGAGGCATAGCTCCCAGCAACACACAGGAAGCAAAACATTACTTTGAAATATCATGTTTTATCTTGAAAACTCACGTGAGTTTGGATTCTCCTCCAAAATAAAGCAATGCTTATTTAAAAAAAATGTTTTCTACAAAATTTTTAAGTTGACTGGATGCCGTGAAAATGTGCCATGTTTTTCCCAGGGCTTCATATACTCTTTAGCCAAGAGGTCAGCAAAAATTGCCCATGGGACAGATCTAACACAGCACCTGTTTTCCTATGGCCTGTGAGCTACTCATGGTTGTAAAATTTTTAAATGGTAAAAAAATATAGAAATAATATTTAGTGAGACATGAAAATTATAGGAAATTCACATTTTCATATCCATGAATGGCATTTCATTGGAACTTATTCGTTTATGTACTGTCCATGGTTGTTTCCATGATACAGTGATAGAAGTGAGTAGTTGTGACAGAGACAAAGCCTAAATAGTTATCTGGCCTTTTCCAAAAAAAAAAAAAAATGTCCCACCTCTGTCATGGTCTATCCCTGACTACTCCATGACCATAAATGTTCCCATCATGGGAAGATTCACTATGTAGATCTCAAGTGGGGGCACCTTTGTCCTTCAGGACACATTTGTCAATGTCTGGAGATATTTTCAATGGTCACAAATGGAGGGGAGAGGTTGCTGCTGGCATCTAATAGTGAGTAGAGGCCAGGATGCTGCCGCATATCCCTCAGTGGTAAGGGCAGCCCCCACAACAAAGACTTATCCAATCCAATTAAATGTCAATAGTGCTAAAATTGAGAAACCCTGGTATACACCATCTGGTGTTAAAGGCTGGTTCTCCTCCCCCTCCTTCATTTCTTTCCTCATCTCAATTAAACATACACTCTGACTATTAGTAAATCAGAAGGGATTACTCACTCAGGACTGAGAGACAGACACTCCATAAATATTTATGAAGGGTGAGGATGACTTGTCATTTTATTTGACTATAGGAATTATTAACAAATAGGTAATGATACTAATAATTCATTTTTATGGGGCACTTATTTATGTGCCGGGCATTAGGCTAAGTATTTTTACATTTATCCTCTCACTTGGTTTATCACTTCAGCCTTGCGAGGTGGGTACCATTATGACCCCCGTGGTGCAGGTGAGGGAACCGAGACCAGAAAAGTTACGTTACCAAAGATTACAAAGCTGCCAAGTTGTAAAGCAGTGATGTGCACCTAACAAGTCTGACGCCAGAAATTTAACTGTTTACCATGGTACCGTGAACTTCCTAAAATATTCATTAACTCCTCATTTCTGTGCTTTGATGTGGGCAAAAGAATTTACTTTGTTCATCCTGCAGCTCCACTATTATACACAAGAAAATAATTGCGGCTTCAAAAGCCTAGCCTTCAAGACACTGTCCTTAGCACAGATTTCTTTTGCTATAAAAGTGCTTTGTAAATTAAAAAAAAAAAAAAATGCTTTGTGAATTCAAATGCATTGAACCACGTAGAAGCTAGTGGATCAAGAAAACTCTGATAACTGCATGATCCATGTTCTAGAGGCTGCTTGTAAGAAATACAAGACTTATTGAGATGTTACAGCCAATTAGCATCTAAATAGGTTTCTTATTTCTCTCCCAGATATAATCAGAATTGAACACTCTTTATTAGAGGGATAACTCTGAAAGAGAAAGTAGATAGGTGTTTGAAGTAATGAATCTCAAAGACAGCATACTGCTCCCAATTTTGGCAAACCTGGCTTAGAGCAGAAATGGCAAATACATTTCTTTTTTACATGAATCAATGTGGTTTGTCTGATTGGTCGTGTTAATAGTTGAGTGAGAATGCTGAGTCCAGAAAAAGATCATTTGGGTTCAAATCCCAATTTTACCTCCTTTTAAAAATCCATTAGGCTGCTCTGAACCTATTAACCAAATATTAGTCCTAGGTTTATAAAGCCTGAACTCTAGTCTCAGCTCTGACACAAATCCATCATTTGTGATCTTGGGCAAGTTAGATCACTTTTCTGGGCCTCTGTTTCCCCAGTTGTAAAAAGGGGATAATGGCACCTTCCCTCTGTATCTCTTTAAGTTTATCCAGGACAAAGGAGCTAATATATACACAAAAAAGGTTTGTTACTATCAATGGCTACTCACAGGAATCTTCACCATCCAATCCCAGAAGTAGGAATTATCCCATATACAAAAAGCTGATAATACACTGAGCCCAGTGACCAGCACACAATATTGTCAAAAGCCTCAATGAGGAAGTACCAAGCAAACATGAAAATGTAACAAAGTACCGAATGAGGGTCTATGTTATCAGCATTTTGTAGAGGGGCTGCCTCAGGCTCAGCTGGGACATGCCAGCTGGGGCTATGCCTTCCCCAGTTGCTCTGAAAGCAGCTGGCCTTGAGCACCACAGCAGGGAGGTGGGAAGGGACACCTGTAGTCCCACACCCAGAGTAGAGCTTGGTTCCCCAGAATATAGTGGCTCTTGAAATAAAGGTTCATAGTTTTCATTTGGCCTAAAATTCTGGACCGCATCCAATGCTTACTGCCTGGCTGATCCAAAGCTGCCTACCCACAGTTGGTTTTATCAATAATGTTGTTTACATAACTGCTGAACTGTAGCCTAGACCCTTAGGGGACATAAATTAGTAGGAACGATATGCTTGCAAATCTGTGCATTACCCCACACCTTCATTAGACTCAGAAGCAAAACATTTACTGTCCACCTACTGTGTGCTCAGTGTCTTGTCAGATGCTAGAAGTAAGAGAAGGATAAAGATGTGGCCTCTGTCCTCCATGAGCCTACAGGCTAGTTGTGAGGCATGTGTCTTTTACCTGAAATTATAATGCAATTGAACAAAACCAGTAGAGTCAACAAGTACCACAGAACCTCAGAACAGGGGAGTCAAGAGTGACATGCATAGATGTGACATCCACGATGGATGTGGGGCTTCAGTAAAGCTGTGAAGGCAGTACAAAGTGGTGTTAAAGGCATTAAAATGTGAATGAAGAGGCGGGTGGACAATTTGGGACCCAGCTTTAATAGTCCAGGTGTAGAGTTGTGAGGGCCAAGACAAAGGTGGTGGCTGTAGAAATGGGAAGAAAAGGCTATGTGTTGTAATTATGGAAAACTCCATAGGACCTTGTGCGCGAAAACTTACTGGAAGCCAAGGAGAGAAGGGAATCAAGATGGTGTTATAATAAGAGCTTAATGATGATATAGGATCATTAATCTTCTGACTCAGTAAATCCTATCAAAAACTGTGTGAACCACTCAACTGCTTCTGATGATATTTTGATAAACTACATCAGTGTTTCTCAAGCTTGAATGTGCATACAAATTACTGGGGTCGGCGGGGGCGGGGGGGATGTTAAATATAGATTTTAATTCAGTAGGTTTGAGGTAAGGCCTGGACTCTGCATTTCTCACAAGTTCCCAGGTGACGTTGATGCTGTTGGTCTGTGAACCACACTTTCATTAGCAAAAGGCCAGAGTTTGTCTTCTTTATTTTCATGACAAACATGAACAGCAATATTAGTATTTTAAAAAAAGGTGGATTCACTATAGAGAACAAACTGATGGTTATCAGAGGGGAGGTGGGTGAGGGGATGGGTGAGATAGGTGATGGGGATGAAGGAGTGCACTTGAGTTGATGAGCACTGGGTGATGTATGGAATTGTTGAATCACTATATTGTATACCTGAAACTAATATAACACTGTATGTTAACTCTGCTGGAATTATTTTAAAAATAAGGTGGATTGAGGGAAAGGTCAGTTATATTAATGGGTACCTGCAATCGTCAATCAGTTAACAGGTGCGGACTGCTTTGCCTCCCTTATTTAATGGGAGGATTGGCAGGGTAGAAGTCAGGAGGCCAGAGTGTTAGTCCTAGCCCTATCACTATCTATTTGTGGGTCCTTGAGCAAGAAAACATGAGGCATGAACCTAAATTCACTATATTTGAGAGCACTTGCTAAAGACTGAATATTTGTGTCCTCTCAAAATTCATATGTTGAAACCTATCCCCAGTGTGATGGTACTAGGAGGCAGAGCTTTTGGGCGTGATTAGGTCATGTAAATGGAGCCCTCATGTATGAGATTTATGCCCTGACAAACCCCAGCGAGCTCCCTTGCCCCTTCTGCCATATTTGGACATGGTACTAATATGGCCATCTTTGAATCAGGAAGTGGGCTCTCACCAGACACCAATTCTGCCAGGTGCCTCAATCTTGAGCTTCCCAGCCTCCAGAACTGTGAGAAATAAATGTTTGTGTTTAAGCTACTCAGTCTATGGTATTTTTGTCATAGTAGCCAGAATGGACTAAGGAATGGGTACCGAGAAGCAGGGATGCTATTATAACAAATACCCAAAAACGTGGAGGTGGCTTTGGAGCTGGTTGATGGGTAGAGGCTAGAAGAATTCTGAAAAGCATGCTAGAAAAAACCAAAACCAAAACCAAAAACCTACATTGCTGTGAATGGACCTTTAAAGGTGATTCTGAGGCCTGGCTACACCCTTGGGGTGAAACAAGGATTACAGATAAAGCTAAGTTCTTCTTAGAGAACACCTAAGCAATCATGAACAGAATGGTAGTAGAAACCTGGATGGTAAAGCCCATGCTGATGAGGACTCAGATAGAAATCAGGGATAAGTTGTTGGAAACTGAATGAAAGGTGATCTTGGTGATAAAGTAGCAAAGAATTTGGCCACACTTTGTTCATGTTCCAGTGTTTTGTGAAAGGAGGAACTTGTAAATGATGAAAATGGATAATTAGCTGAAACAGTTTCTAAGCAAAATATTGAAGGTTCAGCTTGGGTCCTCCTGACTGTTTACAGTAAAATGTGAGAGGAGAAAAATGACTCATGAGAGGGATTGCTAAGCAAAAAGGAACTAGAATTTAGATATTTGAAAAATTCTCAGCTTATCCATGTTGCAAAAAATGAGAACACCGAAGGGTGTGGCCAAGCCTCAGTTTGATAAGATTAGTATGGATCAGCCACCAACAAAAGGAACTCTTCTCCAAGACAATGGAAGAATGATTCCCAGGGCTTTCAGAAATCACCAAGGCTGCCATTCCCATCAGAGGCCCAGAGCCTAAGGGCCTAGCTGAGGGTGCAGAGTAGCTTCAAAGGGTGGGGCCTCCTGTCCAGTTCAGTGAGCCAGGATGTCCCTGATCAGTGCCTCAAGGTTGGGGTGCCTGCACAGAGCTATGGCATGGGCTTTGCCCAGAAGAGCCATGGTAACATGGTTGTCTGCACCTAAATTTCAAAGGACAGGGTTTCTGCAGAGCCTGGGGCCCAGGACCCCAATCTGGGAGAACTGTGGACAGAAGATCCCAGCTCACAAGGGCTGTGGGCACAGGACCTGGTAGGGAGCTGCTACAGAGCCATCCTGTGGAGCTGGAGGTGACAATGCCACCCCAGTAGGCCTGCAAGGCAAGCACTGAGACAAAGAGGATTATTCTGGAGCTTAAGGTTTGATGTTGTTTGCCCCATTAGGTTTTGGACTTACCTGGGACTTGTCACTCCTTTCCTTTTTCCTATTTCTCTCTTTTGTAATGGGAATGTCTATTGTATTCCTGCCCCACCATTATATTTTGGGATCTCTTAACTTGTTTGGTTTTGTAAGTTCACAAGTGGAGGGCAATATGCCTCAGGATGAAACGTACCAAGAATCTCAGCCATATCTGACTTACATATTTAAATGAAACTTTGAGAATTTTGAATCGATGTTGAAACAAGTTAAGAATTTGGGGGCTATCAAGATGCAATGAGTTTTGGGGGGCCAGGGGTAGAATGTTATAGACTGAATATGTCCCCAAATTTCATAGGTTGAAACCTAACCTCTACTGTGATGGTATTTGGAGGTGGGTGTCTGAGAGGTGATTAAGTTATGAGGGCGCAGCTCTCCAGTGAGAGATTGATGCCCTATAAAAGATAGTCCCTCCCTGGCTCTCTTCCATCCTCTGGGTGCACAGAGAACACATCCATCTGTGAATTAGAAAGGAGTCTTGCACCAGACATTGAATCTGCCATTTCTTTGATTTTGGACTTCCAAGTCTCCAGAACTGTAAGAAATACATGTTTGTTATTTAAGCCTATGGTATTTTTGTTACAGCAGCCTGAATAGAAAAAGACAGTACCCATTCATCCCTAACTCACTGGCATCCAATGATACTTGGAATAAATCCCAAATTCCTTATTACTGTCTACTAGCTTTTTCATAACCTGGTCTCTGCCCACTTCTCAGATTGCATCCCCTACCAATCCTTTCCTCATTCAGTACACTGTAACTCCAAGGCCTTGTTTTTATTTCTTAAACACACAAGAATATCTTTATCTTGAGACTTTTGCACTTGACTTACCATCTGTCCTAAATGCCTACATCCAACACTGTCCCCTAAAATCAAATCCTTCCCCAGGTCTCCATTCAGAGATGCCTTCCTCAACCATCAACCTCAGTGGTTCTCAATGAGGGTAATTCCCCACCTCCCCGCCAGGGAATTTGTGGTAATATTTTTTATATGTTTTTGATTATCACAGCTGGGCCAGGTGGTGCTGTTGGCATCTAGTGGTAGAAGCCAGGGATACTGCTAAGTATCTTATAATGCACAGTATAATGTACAGTATTATCTGGCCTCAAATGCCAACAGTGTTGATCTACCTAAAGATGCTCCCCACCTTTCACTCTTACCCTATTAAAAACTTACTACCACATTATCCCCACTTTATTTTCTTAAAAATATTCACCACTGTCTAAAATTATTTGATATATTTCATTGTTTATCTTATCCTCTTCTTCTCCTGACTGGAACACTGGTTTCATGAGGGCAGGGATATTGTCCTATTTTGTTCACTAATGTATACCCAGTGCCTAGAACAATTCCTGACACACTGTGGGCACCTAATGAATGAGTGAATAAATGAATGAATGAAAACAGAAGCAAATATTGAACATAAAATGAAACAAGTACACAAAGCAACCAAAGAACATCAAAGTTAAAAACTGTGCTGCAAATGATACCATGAAGAAAATGAAAAGACAAAGCCACAGAGTGAAAGAAAGTATTTGCAGACATATGTCTGACAAGGGACCTGTATCTAGAATCTGTAAAGAACTCAGATAATTTAATAATAAAAAGACAGATGATCCAATTAAAAAATAGATGAGAAATTTGCATAGATAATTCTCAAAAAATATGCAGATAGCTAATAAGCACAAGAGATGATGTTCAACACCACTTGTCATAGAAAAATGCGAGTCAAGGGGCGTGTGATGGCTCAGTCAGTTAAGTGCCTGACTTCAGGTCAGGTCATGATCTCACATGACACGGGTTTGAGCCCCGTGTCAGGCGCTGTGATGACAGCTCGGAGCCTGGAGCCTGCTTCAGATTCTGTGTCTCCATCTCTCTCTGCCTCTCTTCTGCGCGCTCTCTCTCTCTCTCTCTCTTTCAAAAACAAATAAACATTAAAAAAATTAAAAAAAGAAAATGCCAATCAAAACCACAATGCGATATCACTTCACATCTACTAGAACGGCTATCGTCAAGAAGAAAAATAACAGCAAGTGTTAGGGAGGGTGTGGAGAAGCTGAAGCCCTCGTTTATCACTGGTAGGACTGAAAAATAGCACAACCACACTGGAAATAGTTTGTTCCTCAAAAAGTTAAACAGGGGTGCCTGGGTGGCTTGGTTGGTTAAGTGTCTGACTCTTGATTTCAGCTCAGGTCGTGATCTCACAGGCTTGAGATCAAGCCCTGCACTGGGCTCTGCACTGAGCATGCAGCCCTGCTTGAAATCCTCTCTTTCCCTGCCTCTTTCCTGCTCATGCCCTCTCTCTTTCTCTCTCTCAAAATAAATAAACAATCAAAGAAATTTTTTCAAGAAAGTTAAGAGTTACCATGTAACACAGCAATTCTACTACTT
The DNA here is from genome assembly GCF_018350155.1 of Leopardus geoffroyi. NCBI lineage: Eukaryota > Metazoa > Chordata > Mammalia > Carnivora > Felidae > Leopardus > Leopardus geoffroyi. The sequence goes on from NC_059326.1 coordinate 193,621,850, forward strand.
GGTACATACCCAACAAAAACGAAAACATGTGACCACATGGTGACTTACACAAGAATGTTCATAGCAACATTACTCATAACAGCCAAAAAATGGAAATAACCCAAATCGACTGAGGAATGGATAAACAAGATGTGGTATATCCATATAATGGAATATTATTTGGTCATAAAAAGGAATGAAGTACTAATGCATGCTACATTATGGATAAATCTTGAAAATATCATGCTAAATTAGAGAAGTCAGTCACAGCAAAGTACATATTGTATGATTCCATTTATATGAAATGTCCATAATAGGCAAATCTATAGAGACAGAATGTAGACTCGTGTTTGCTTAGGATTGAGAACATGGGAGGGCAACACGGAGTGAAACTAACCGGATACAAGGCTTATTTTTTTGTTTGGAGGAATATGTTCTAAAATTAGATTGTGGTGATGGATACATAAATCTGTGAATATAATACACGACATTGACTTCAACACTTACACGGGTGAATTGTATGGTATGTGACTGATGGTCCTAACAAAGCTTTTAAAAGAAAAAAGGACAGAGATAGAAACTGAAAGGACTGAGAGAAATTTTATTTCTATTTGAAAGGAACACTTTTGCTGTTTTATTCTTTTGGGAGAGGAGACAGTTGCTTAGAAATCCAGATAAGTTGAAGTCGTTTTCCTTGTTTAGTGTAGATTTTTGTTTCGTGGTGGCTTTGGAAGAATAATGATATGCAAGATCAAAGGCAAGTTCATTGGCCAAACAACATATGTTAAATTAGACCAGGTGATACGAATATCCGAACTGGCCAGCCAAAAGACTTCCTTATAGGACTACAAGTATTAGATAGGGCTGCTGGGAAAGTACTTCCTGAAACTAAAATAGGTGAATGTCTGAGAATGAAGGATGGCTCTACATCTTTAAAAATAAATCCTGTCAGGGACGCCTGGATGGCTCAGTCAGTTAGGGGTCTGACTTGAGCCCAGGTCATGATCTTGCAGTCCATGAGTTTGAGCCCCGCATTGGCCTCTGTGCTGACAGCTCAGAACCTGGAGCCTGCTTTGGATTCTGTGTCTCCCGCTCTGTCTTTGATCTTCTCTCTCTCTCTCCCTCCCTCCCTCTTTCTCTCAAAAATAAATAAACATTAAAAAAATAAAAAAATTAAAAAAACACAGTAAATCCTCTCAGCAATAGTTTATCAATGGGGGACTTGGAAATTTCCATATCCTCAGAGTTCTCCTCCAGAAAAAAAAGGAGCTGAAATTCTATCATTGAGTTTATCAGGTTGTATAAGAATTAAATGAGATCATGCCTGTGAAGGTACTTGGACAAAGGGACTGCTCAGTTTGGTAGCAGTGGTGAACCTGAAATGAGAGAGAGGCTGTTAGTCGGGTAATTTATTATTAAACTACATCTTCCTGATCCACTCGTTTCTACATATCACACAGACATGAAAATGAGGGAAGGTTATAATCTTTTATCTGTTGATTCTTTAAAGAAGTGCCAGGCAAACATGGCCAACTGTGGTCTCCTCTGCCCCCATTTCTCTCTGTTTTTTCTCCATCCTGACAATCTACTTTCCAATGTTGATAAAACTTTCCAGGAGGCATCAGGATGGCATGGTGTCTGCTATAATTTTAGTCATGCTAAGGCTTGGCACGTGGTCACCATGTGAAGAGGTACAAGCCATCCGGGGAAGCCATGTGTTGGTATTCCAGCTGACAGCTTCAGCAAAGCCTTCATGAAAGTGAGTGAGCTTTCAGAAGATCTCAGCTTCCAGTTTTCAAGACTTCCAGCTGAGATCTCAGACATTGTTCTGTCTGAATCTCTGGCCCACGGAACCATTAGAGATAATAAATAATTATTGTTGTTGTAAGCCACTAAGTTTTGGGGTAATTTGTTACACAGTGTTGGTAACTAATACACACAACCTGCCTGATTCCAAACCCCATGTGCTTAATCACTATGTGTGTTAACAAAAACCAAACCAAAACAAAAATATTTCCAGTCAGAACTAGACTCCCCATTAAGACTTCTCTACTGGGAAAGGCAGCATTGTCTGAGGACTCTAGGGTATAGTCCACATGACTGAATATTTATCCTGGCAAATGGACAGCACTGCAGTAACAGGGTAGTCTCTCAAAGATTCAGGTTTAGGCACCCTGAACCTAGCCATCTCTGAAGTATTGACAAAGCTGAAACTAGACCTGACCAAGGTGAGGACTAATCTGTGCAAAGGTCACAACTTGATCTTGGCATACTCTTAAACCAGTGGTCATGGATTATACAACATACACAGAACAGCCCCTCAATTTAACTGTTCAAAAACCAGCAGTGTAAGTTTCTATGTGTAAAAGCAATGTACATTGCATGCACAAATATAAAATTTTATTAATTAGCGTTTAGTGTTCTCAACAATGCTATTTATAGCATATCTGCTTTTTTTTTCTTTTGTCCCAGAGAGCCAAGACACTAATGGAAAGAGACCAATTTGAGAAGAAAGAGTGTTTTTTTGTTTTGTTTTGTTTTTTGCAATCCAGGCTTTTTGTTCCCCGTGAAGGGGAGAAAAAGGACAGAAATGAGTGAGGGGTGGTAACAATGGACCTCCTTAATGCCTTGCTCCTCCTTTAAGATGGACTGACTGCACATCCCAGAGAAAAGAATTTTTTGATCTGCTCCACAACCAATATTCTACATAGTTGACGGAAAGCGTAGACTGCAGTGGGAGGTGAAAGCAGCAGAGAACAATGACAAGTTACAGTTTGGGTTATTTCATTTTTTTCCCCAAACTATTCAAGGCCTCTCAGGCATAGACTAACTCGACTTCCTCTTTCTCTATTCCATCCTTCACCCTCTTTGCTGTAAGGAGAAGAAAGGTTTGTAAGGAGAAACAAAAAAACAACAGCTGCATCTGAATGCTTGGAGAACAAAACAATTGGTACCTTTCATATCTCTGAAGGGTAGGCTCCATTATCTCATGTCAGAATTGGAGCGTGCGGCTAGAAAATCAGCTCTCAGAGGGCACAAAGCCAATGCTCCCTTCATGACTGACTTAAAAGGGAAAAGGCAAAGCTCTGCTTTTAAGAAGAAAAAAAAAAAAAAAGAAGAGCAAGCAAGATTCCAAGTTATTATATTTTATATACTTTGGAAAGCACTCTTTTAAGGAAGTAGAAATGGAGAGTTGTAAAAATAATGAAATTGGAAGCCTTGGGTTTGAATCCATGGCTTATGTGTTACCAACCATGAGACCCTGAGATCTTTTCATCCTGTCTCCTTATCTCAGTTGTCTGAGTCCAGTGAAGATTCACTCATTCACTCACACAATCACTCATTCACTTATTTGTTGAGTGAGTAATCAAGCTTCACATACAATCTTTGCCTTCAACAAACTCACAATTCAAGATATTTCCCTCATCTCATCACAGGGTTGTTCTGAGAATAAAATGGACTTTACATTTTTTTTAAGCTTATTTATTTTTGAGAGAGAGAGAGAGTGAGGGAGCCAGGAGGGGCAGAGAGAGAGGGGGACACAGAATCCGAAGCAGGCTCCAGGCTCCGAGCTGTCAGCACAGAGCCCAACACGGGGCTCGAACTCACAGACCGTGAGATCATGACCTGAGCCGAAGTCAGACACTTGACCGACTGAGTCACCCAGGCACCCCTCCAGTGGACTTTAAAGATGTGCATGAATTACAAATCAGCACAGCAAAGTAAAGGACTCTAGGAATAGTTGAAATGTACTTGCAAGACCTGTTAAATCTTGGGCATTTTGCAAAACTGACACAGAAATCACAGATTCTCTTTCCCCATCTAAAGCCAAAAGAGGTCTTGCTAATTGGACATAGCATTGTAATGAGTCGGACGTGTCTCAAGTGTTCTTCCTGAGTCTCAGATCTTGCAACTTCCTCACATGCACCCCAGCCATAGTAGGTATCAATGGCTTGCCAAATCTTCATGGGGCATAGCTCTGCTCTGTCATTCCCCTGCTCATAAGCATTTCAATGTTTCCTCTCTTCCTATAAAACCAAGCCCGTTCTCAACTTGGCCCTCAAAACTCCCACCTCAAGGGAGTACATTTATGTATATATCAATTGACCTCTTTACCATTTGTAGTCATTACTGTGTTCTCCTGTCTCTGCTCTCACTCAAGCAGTTTCTTCTACAGAAATACCCTTTGGCCCCAAATCCCCACCTACGTATTTCCTTTCAAGGTCAAGCTCAAATTTTGTTGAATCTTTCACCTATCCTCACTCTGCTCCTGACTGTCCTCATTGCCCCTCCTTAGACCCACAATAGTACTTTGCATACAACTCTTTCTTGGCTGATAGTAACCACTATAATGACAAAAATAATAGCAGCTAGACTGTATTGAGACCTACAGTGTGCCAGGCATTATGGTAAATAAATGCTTTACATTAATTATCTTTTCAATTCTTGCAAATACTGTAAGCCAAAGTAACATTTTATCCCTTTGCACAGAGGAGACAGGCCTAACAATGAACTTGATTTCCCACAGAGTAACTGGCAATTATATGGATGGGCTTTGGCATCACAGGCACCTGAGTTAGAGTTCAGGCTCTACAAGTTACCAGCTTCTTGACCTTTAACATCTGTCTCAATGTAATCCTCAGTTTCCTTATTGGTTAAAAAAAAGAAAACAAGGATAGTCTCAAGTTATTTTAATGATTATATAAGATGATTCATTTAAAACTCATAGCAAGATGCTGACCATAGAGGAGGTTTAGAGAGAAAGTTGCTATCATCACCCCCAACTAAAAAGGCTGCTTGGGGGCCAGGATCTGATGTCTTAGTGGACTCCTTATCCCCTCCCCACATGTTTAATAAATGCCAGCTGAATATATCAAGGCTATTTGAAAAACTTTTGACTATTCTAAGCCTGTCCTGAAGACATGTTACATAAATACAGGATCCAACCAAAAATCCCTGTTCCTTGGTCTTAAATCCACCCTTCTTGTTTTGCTAAGGAATGTGCTGCCTCAAACTTGTCCTGGTTACTATCCTCCCCATACATGCAGGTCTGCTGCTTTGGCTTAATTACTTTCATGGGAGCTTCTTCAGAACTCCACTTAGTAGTACATAATTTTGCCTAGCTAAGTGTTGGGGAGCTTCAAAACGAAAGGCCCACAGCTTATGTCCAAAGCCTTCATGGCACTTTCCAAATAGCTGGTTTAGGGGAGAGTCAGTGGAGGTCACTACAGGGGAGGCAATGAGGGAGTGGGGACTGAGGAGGCAGGTAAAGGCCAGGCTATTTAAGGTCTTACAGGTCTTGTTAAGGCTTTGGGGCTTTATTCCAAGGACTTTGGAAAGCTACTCAAGATTTTAAGTAAGAGAGGTTGAAGTAATTTACCCACATCCAATGAGGTTCTGGTAGCAAAACCAGGATTGAAAATCTGGTCTCCCATTTTAATCTGCCATGTCTTGATAAACATCTTTCTTGGCATCCCTACTCCCAGGTATAGACATTAATGAACAAAAATGAGAGCACCTGGGTAGAACGCTTGTGTACTGTATTTGTGCCTCTGCAGGAATCAGGGCAAGACTGAATGATAAGTCCTTAGAGGGACTGAGGTTAGTGTCTAAGCCAGTGCTCCAAAGGAGTGGGGAGAAAGCTTGCATTACACTGATTGGGAAATGCAGGATGAAGAAGCAAAGCTTAGCCAACAAACCTATTGTCAATGGATCGGTTGCCGAAGTCCTGGAAAATGAAAGAAAATTAGTCATGTCACATAGTGAAAGACTAGACTATGGTGGAGACAGCCTCTCAACCCTTATCCAATGCCTATTTTACTAAACTAGATAATAGTCTATGTGAGAAGTCAGGCCACTAGCTTAAGGAGACTGACACATATAAAAGAAAGCAGCAACAAGATCAGTGGCTTTAAACCATTTTGGGAAGCTGACAATAGCTATGAACCACCTCACCGGCAAAGAAGAAAAATATACATATATTATTTACCCAAGATGAATTAAGAAATATATGTGAAAAACCTATTCATGAATATTCATAATAACTTCATTCATAAATGCTTCAAGTTGTATACAACCTAAATGTCCATCAGCTGAAATGGATAAACAAATTGTGATACATCCATACAACAGAATATTTGCTTAGCTATAAAAAGGAACAAACTAGTAACACATCCAACACATGAATGAATCTCAGAAGCATTGTGCTAAGTGAAAGAAGTCAGATTGAAAAGGCTATGTCCTGTCTGACTCCATTTATATGTCATTCTGGAAAAGGCAAAATTACAGGAAGTGAAGAAAGATCAGTGGTTGTCAGGGATGAGGTTGGTGAAGGAACACAAAGGTGCTTAAGGGAACTTTTTGGAGTAATTAAAATATTTTTTATCTTGATTATAGTGGTGGTTATATGAATATATATATATGTGTGTGTGTGTGTGTGTATATATATATATGTGTATATATATATATATACACTTGACCGACAAATATATATATATATATTTGTCAAAATCCATAGAACTGTAACCCTGATAGGGATGACTTTTACTCATGTAAACTATATTGAAATAAATCTAATTTTAGAGATATTATCCATAGGATTATGGAGAGTACACTGACCCATATTCAGACCTCAGGAAAATAACCCCTGCTCTAGGGTCAAACAAACTTTGAAGTAGAAAGGCCTCCCAAAACATGTAGACCACACCTACTTATTTCAAAGGTAGCAAAAGTGCGAAGCAAGAAAGTAACAATGCTGTCTCCAGGATTACGTCTCTTACCAGCGATGTTCATTCTTGCAACTTATATTAGTGGCACCCTTACTGAATTCTAAACACTATGCTAGATTCAAGACCTAGCTGGGTAGCCCAAATGATAAGAAAAATGAGGCTTACTGTCTGGAAGATCAGGGACTGTAGCTCAGTTTTTTGACTCTAGTTTATCCCCAGTAGACTACAAAGGCTCCAGGGAATATTTAGTTCCCAGATCTTGCTGGAGCACTAGACTGGGAGCCAGAAGACTTATATATGGATTAAGTGAGCTGTAGGGAAGAATGAACTTTTGAGACATCAACTGATTTCTGAGTCTCTCCTCTGTTGGCCACAAGTAGACGGGGAAATACGTGAACTCCTCAAAGAAACAACTTCGACTCCCGCACTGTGCTAAGATCAAGAATTTCCCCAGAATCATGGACCAGTACAATGATGAAAGGCCCTCCAAAATGGTAGCTATAACAAGGAGTTGCATAATAATAGTGCAGTGAAGGAGAGCAGAATGGGCTTGAGGGCCAGACGGACCTGGGTTTAAACCCTGGCCCTGTACTGCCTGTGTCACTATGGACAAGCCACTCAAAAGGTTTAAGCCTTAGGTTCTTTATGTAAAATGAGAAGAACAATGATCCCTATGCCTCCCAGGATTTGTATGAGGGTTGACAGGATAAGGCATATGTTGACATACTATCATTTCTTAATGAATGGGAATGGTTGCTACTCTAAATGCCATCATCATCAATATCATCATTATAGTGTCTACATTTACTTTCTGTATCACTTGAAAGATTCCTCCTCATCAAAAAAGTCAGGTTGTTACTTAGTCACCAGACAGGGCAATTTCAACCTCTTTCCCTTTGGATCAAATCATTTGGCATTCAGCAGGGGAAGGGTTATTGAATTGTTGACATATACACCTGAGTCCCTTTCAGCAGACTGTCAGACTGGCCGAAACTCCAGCCTGGACAGGCCAATTCACATGCACAGAAGTCTCCAGATAGGGCTCTGCTGGAGGAAGGGGTTATACAACAGTACGTCACAATTCCTTCAGGGCAGCAGTAGTGGTGAAAGCACATTCAATATGAAACATCATAAATTATTAACCATTTATGTATACCTATTGTTTTTATGGTACAGATTTCCAAAAATAATGTGCCTCAATTTTTTCTGCATTAGTAGGGATGCAGAGAATTGGAATTTGCTCTCTGGATTTAGTGATACTCAGTGAGGGGCTCCTCTAAATGTATATCTAAATCTAGTGGGGAGCAGCAGGGTGTGAGGCTTTTCTGATAATACAAAGGAGTTATTAATTCTTCTCTAAAAAGTGGCGAACTTTGTTGTAGTGAGACGTCAAAATCTACAAACTGAGAGAAGTTTATCCCATTTCACACTCTCCTGTAATAAGCACCGCTCTCTGCTAAGAAAATGGCTACATCACTGAAAACCAGGGATTCCATGCTGCATATCCTGGCAGCATAGGGATCATGCATGATCTCTGTCATGATTTAACAAATGGAGAGGCTCCTTCCAAACTCAGTGGAAGCCTGGCACAGTCTTGGTTTCAACTGGTTCCTAGGCTGCAGCATTTGGTTCAAAAGAAAATAGCCATTATACTAGCACATGGGGAAGGAAGGACATTTACCTACGTACCGTATTTCTCTACATCTGGCCCTTCACCTACATCAAAATCACTTTGATGAGTTTTCTTAAAAACGTCAATTCCTGGCTCCCACCGTAGACTTACCCACTTAGGATCTCTGGGAGTGGGGCCTAGAAAAATAGAGGGTCAAAGGATTCTGACACACATCATGTTTTGATAAGACTTTGAGATGCACTGATCTGGAAGAATGAATCCATCATGGTGGCATTTTCAGCTCAGAGAAATGGCCAGCCTTAAAGAAATCTTTTGGCCCCAGGAAACGTCCCAGCTTTAACCTAATTTTCAACTTCAAATTAAACTGTTGAGAGAATTACCTCTTTGGCTTAATCATATAACCAGGCAGTTAGACCTGGCTGACTGCTTCGTTCTCACCTGAAAGAAAGGCTGCCACAAAACTTAAAACTCAAAGAACCTCTCAGAGTTTTAGACCACATACAAAGGCAGATGGAACTCTCCTTCTCTCAAGGTATTGGCTCTTTTATTTCATAGTTACGTCATCTTGATCAATAACCCAAAGGGACAGTTAAGAATCTGCTTCTTAACCTCCACCCCACCTACCGCAACAAAAGATAGGAATCACTGGGGTGGAATAATGTCCTGTTGGCTCTCTTTTAGTCAGGAAGGCATAAGAGAATGCAAGTATATGAGGATTTTTTTATAGAAATATCCTCAACACTACTATCATTTTGGTTTTTATTTTAATTTTTTGTTAATGTTTATTTATTTTTGAGAGAGAGGGAGACAGAGTATGAGAGGGCAAGGGGCAGGGAGAGAGAGGGAGACACAGAATCTGAAGCAGGCTCCAGGCTCTGAGCTGTCAGCACAGAGCCCAATGCGGGGCTCGAACTCATGAACTACGAGATCATGACCTGAGCCAAAGTCGGACACTTAACTGACTGAGCCACCCAGGTGCCCCTCATTTTGGTTTTTAAAAGTAAATTCTTAAAAAACAGGAAATTCTTTTTTTTTTTTTAATTTTTTTTTTCAACGTTTATTTATTTTTGGGACAGAGAGAGACAGAGCATGAACGGGGGAGGGGCAGAGAGAGAGGGAGACACAGAATCGGAAACAGGCTCCAGGCTCTGAGCCATCAGCCCAGAGCCCGACGCGGGGCTCGAACTCACGGACCGCGAGATCGTGACCTGGCTGAAGTCGGACGCTTAACCGACTGCGCCACCCAGGCACCCCAACAGGAAATTCTTCCTAAGCTTAGATACTTAACTATTACAAGTAAAGCATTATTTCGGCATCCTTTTAAACCTATGGGCAAGAACAGATTAGAGCATTCATATAGTTTTGCTATGGAAAATGTGGTCCCAGGACCAGCAGCCTTGGTTTGTAAGAAATGCCAGACATCAGGCTCTATTCACACCTACTGAACTAGAAACTGCATTTTTAACATGATCGTCAGATGATTCATAGGCACAATAACATTTGAGAAGGACTCCCCTGTGGTACAGGTTCTCAAATGTATCCACATACTGGAATCATCCAGGGAATTAAAAAATACAGATGGCTGGGCCCTCCCTCAGAGATCCTTTCGTAAGTGGGATTGCGTACAGCCTGGGTTTAGGGATTTGTAGAAGCTACAAAGTGATTCTGATGCGTGGCAGTGTTTAGAAATCCCTACTCTAAGGAACCTCTGCAGCTCCCAAACTCTATGGGTCTGTAAACCTGTCTAGAAGAGTAAAATTAAGCCACTAATTCACAACCTTCAGGAACCAGGCAAACCAGGTAACTGAGTGACACAAGCCAGTGTGGACAGTGGCAAACTGGAGAGCACGGACCCTGTGCAAAGCAGGTGGCCAGCACTCGGTCCTTCAATGTTGCCTTGAACAATGGGAGTCCACTGCTACCCAATCCTCTGATATTTTTGTTTTAAGAACCCAGAAATCCAAATTTTTTAGGTAAACTCATTTTTAGTGGGAAATCCAGTTCACAAACTCACTTTTCTTTTTGAAAAATATTCTATTTCACCCCATCCACAGGGTGAATATGATCCATGGAACCAGTTTAAGATCTTTGACTGAGAAAAAAACATCACACCACAAAACACAAGCAGACAATTCCAAAGCATGGTTTATCCTGAAAAGAGCACAAGACCGCTTCAGCGAGGATGAGGTGGGCTCTCTTTACCCTGTTGTCTGAGGGAATTAGGATGGTTGCTGTTCTTTCTCCTTCAAAGAGAAAACGTACTCTTCAAAATATATCGGGATCATGGAAAGGCAATCGTCTTAGCATGACTGGAACCAGGTCCCGGAAGTTGCTGCTCCCCAAAGAAGTGCAAAGAACAGAGTGTGCAAAGGACACCGTGAAGCATGAAAGCGAAGAGGCCAAGAAGGGGGGTGGGGTGCAGGAAGGGGATGGGCTAGGAAAGCAGGGTGGTTGCTGTAGTCTTCATGAGACAAGAGTGTACTGTACACACGGGGATATGAATAACGTAAAAAGACTCCGCTTCTGGGAGAAGGAGGCTTCTAAAGGTGATTTACAGTTCTGATGGCTGAGACCGTCCATTTCAGATGCTGGAGTGAACATCTGGCTCTATTTACATAGGTATCCATTCTCTTACACCAACTGAAATCCCATCCAACCTAGCTAGGGCCTCTAAAGGCTATGGGGATATATGGTCATAGAGGCAGAAGTAGGGAGGGGAGCTACATTAAGGATGCAGTTTGTGGCAAAGTTTAAGAGACAAGAAAGGGAAAAGAAAAAGTCCTTTAGGGATCATAGGCTGGATTACTAAGGAAAAAAAAAATGGAAAAAGACTTGATCTTATTCCAGTGAGTCATATCATTCTAACTCATTCTAATAAATTTCTTATGTCTCTCTGGTGAGACTAGAAGCTATATGAGGACAAATCAAATCAACACATTCATTAACTACATATGACTGAGCAAGGCTAATAGAGTGTAGGGACAGCTAAAGAAAATATTATGTCTTCTACTTGTGCATATCCCCTGTAGAGTCTATTAAGGGGCTAGAAACAGCATAAAATGTAATAAACAGTTACATTACTCTTGTGCCAATTGTGAATACAAGCTCAGAAAACCACAGTGCCCTAAAGACGTGGTTTTCAAAGTGCCGTCCTCAGACTGACCACATTAATATCACTTGGAAGCTTGTTAGGGATATAAATTCTTGGGTCGTCCCAAGACCTACTGATTCAGAACCTATGAAGGTGGGGTCTAGAAATCTGCTTTCACAAGCATTTCCAGATGATTCTACGGCAGACCCTGTATTATCTTAGTTAATTTTCATAACAACCTATGGAGGTGGACAAGTAGGATTTACAATCCTCATCTTAGAACTGAGAAACAGTCGATCTCATCCATTCAAGATCAGACTTTTAGTAGGAAAATAAAGACACCAGGCTTTTATTACTTCGATCTGGAGAACAGAAATTTAAAATTTGTAGCTGTAATTGATTTGGGTTCAGTCGTAAATATATATGCTTATTTTTTTCCACCTTAACAACTGTATCAACCTGTTAGAAGGAGTTCAAAATCCATGATAACAATTCATCCATCCAGCTGTGCCCTTTATTTTATTTTTTTATCTGGGTGGTTCTAATATTACCCTCCCTTAACAAATTATTTTTCATGTTTTAAAGCTCACTCCCACAACTGCTTCCACTGTGAAGCCTCCTTCCACTCACCCCTGGCGAGGAGGCAGTGTTCTGTTTCAGTTACACAACTCACTCCTCAGTCTTTCAGTCCAGCTGTGTTCCCGTGTCTACTCCCCACAGCTCACTATTAACCCTCTGGGGGCAATGAACACCTCTTAGCATCTCTACTTGCCCCTAACACCTGTCATAGAGTAACCCTTTGGAGCTGGAAAGGAACAAAGAAGAAACAGATGCCAACTCCTGTCATTATGGAGGATCAACTGTATCAGGGGTCTTAGGCTAAGCTTTCTATATACCTCATTTTGTTTTAATACTCGGCACAGTCTTGTAAGCTACATATTTTATTTTTAATTTTAAAGACTAGAGAATTGGGGCTTCAAAGAGGCTGAAGAAATGAACAGCCAACTTACTACTACTAACTTCAAACAGTAAGTGGTAGAGCTGAAATTCTTGACAAGTATATTATGATGCCTCTCTCCTTAGTTAATGGCTAGAAAATCAAAGCCTCGGCAGAGAACAGAATTCTCTTAGTCGCACAGAGAGGGACTGAAGCCAGGTCTAACATGTAGACCTCAGTTTGCTTTACCACCACCCTGGTTTCCTTCCCTTGAGCATCATAGCAGGGGAGGGAAAACATATTTTTGGAATTTCTCGATCACTTGGAGAGTCACTGTAATCCTACAAATGAATGGTCTGGCAAATTTGTTTTCTGGCAAATTTTTGTTTGTTTGTTTTTTTTAATTTCTTTTAATGTTTATTCATTTTTGAGAGAGAGAGAAGAGAGACAGAGAGACAGAGAGAGACAGAGAGTGAGGAGGGGAGGGCAGAGAGAGAGGGAGGCACAGAACCTGAAGCAGGCTCCAGGCTCTGCACTGTCAGCACAGAGCCTGACGCAGGGCTCGAACTCACAGACCGCGAGATCATGACCTGAGCCAAAGTCGGATGCTTAGACAACTGAGACACCCAGGCGCCCCTTTCTGGCAAATTTTTGGTGAGAAACCAGGTGCATTTTCTTTTCCAAAGATACCAGAGTCCATCATTTGGCTGGTTTAGCTCACTTTTTGGATGCTGGGTTGCTCTGAATTCTTTTGAACCCTTCCCTTCTGACCTCACACCTCCAACAAACTATCTCCATCTTGCTCTTCCTCAAGTCTATGGGACTTTTCGTCCCACGGCTGCAGTCTGATTCTGATACTATGTCTGGGATGGTATTAGATTTTTCACAGTTTAAACTGATGGCTTTTTCTTTCTATTTCCTGGTGAAAATTCAGTGGCACCTGCTAACCTCTGTTCTGGGAGGTGGCGCAGAAATCTCAAGGACGCACAGGTAATAATGCCCCAGTATTGTGTAGAGCTCAATTTCAACCTGAAAATAAACTTAGTGAGTCTGATCCCTCATATATCATAGTGCTGGTCATGTCTGGCATTGAACAGTGATGGGAGCAGCAAATGTGGATGGGCGCTAATTCAGTTATCCAACCAGGCTGAGAGAAGAGAACTTATTTTCTGGCCCGCTGAATGCTAACTCAGGGTTCTTCAGAGCGGTTTATGACCTAAATATCCCACTTTTGAGCTTTGGTAAGTTGTAGGCTGTTTATTCAAGAATGTTGCTTTTAAAATACACAGATGTTTTAAATATCTAACAATAAGTTTCTGTTGAACACATTATGCTATATTACATCAAGAAGTTCTATGCAGCCATTTAAGTGTGAGTGTGGATATCTACTAATTGAAGTGAAAGAAGCTAGTAAGATAGTCAGTGAATATTGAAGAAGGAAAAACTTTACATACTCCAATGATGTCAGTCTTACAAAGTAAAAATTAAAAACAAAACCCAACATGTGGATAGTAAATCTAAAAGGATATATACCAACGTATTGACAGGGGTATTTCAGATAACCTTGTATAGGTGCTTTGATTTCTCCCTCCTTCTTTTCTTATCTGTTTTTTTGTAGTTTCCCACAATAAACATGTCACTTGTGTAATTTGAAAGAATACTATGTTTAATCACAATTATCTCCAAGCAACAATCAGCCTAGCCATCAGTCCTGAAGTTAGAGTGTTGTATAAAAAGTTGCCTGGTAGAGAGATTCCTGTGTCTAGAGAAAACTAACGTATAGTCCCAAGTTTGCCCCTAACTGCTGTTGTACGTTTAAACACTGAAACCCTTCGTGTCTGGTCTCAGTTTACTTCTAAGTAAAATGGTGATAATGGCATTCACCCCAAAGCTACTGTGAAGATTAGATTATGGGTTCCATTTCAGGACTGTGTTTTGGAATAAAAAAAAAAGACTTAAAAAATGCTGGATTCCACCTCAGGCCATCCCAGCACATTCAGGGCTTGCAAGAAAGTGCTGAGCTAATTCTTATGGACCGATTGTCATGGTGTCTCTCGTTCCTGAACACACGGGCTTATGTGATGTGACACAGAATGAACTTTGTTAATTGAAAATCATTGCACTCCTGGGCACCTGGCTGGCTCAGTCTGTTAAGCGTCCATCTCTTGATTTCAGCTCAGGTCATATGTAGTCTCACAGTTCATGAGTTCAAGCCTGGCTTTGGGCTTTATGCTGACTGTAGAACCTGCTTGGGATTCTCTCTCCCTCTCTCTCTACCCCTTCCTGGCTTGTGCTCGCTTTCCCTCTCTCAATAAATAAATAAATAGATAGATAGGTAAACAAACAAACAAACAAATTGAAAATCCTTGTACTCTTAGCCTGGGGGAAGAATGAATACATCTGCCACAGACTGGGGGTCCCGCCAAGGTTATAACCAGGCCCAAAGTGCTCAAGGAAGAGTAAGAATTCATGCAAGTAATGTATATTATGTTTTAATGAAAAGTTAAGGGGAGAAGAGCCTGGGTGGCTCAGTTGGTTAAGCGTCTGACTCTTGATTTCAGCTCGGGTCTTGACCTCAGGGTTGTGAGCTCGGCCCCATTGTTGGGCTCTGAGCTAGGCACGAAGCCCACTTAAAACAAAAACAAAAACAAAAAATGTTAAGTGTTATTTGTTTACCAGAGAATAATGTCACAGTAAACTGAGACACGGGGCATGTCAAAAACCCCAGTTTATATTTTATTTTTTTATTTTTTTTCTAAGTTTATATTCTAAAAGGGCTGTAGTGATAACTGCCCCTGACCTTCACCCAACATAGCCATCCTCTCTATACCTTACCCCTGGCCACCTCTGCTTCGGTATCTTTGGGGTCCAGGGGCTCAGTACTTCCCCTTTCAGCTCATTCACTCTTCGGATAACATGTCTTCTGCTATTACCCCCGATTCTTCCACAGGTCTGAACTCTGCCATGTGGAGCCACATAAAAGTCCCACCAGCTTTTCTGTCAATGGCTTTAAACTGTGTTCTAAGTAATCCGCCATTAGTAAAGTATCACCATTTATAAATTAGAGCGTATTTTTAGCTTATCCTTCTCTGATTTACTTTCCAATCTACATCCATAAATGGAGAGAAAAGAGTTGAGCTACAACTTCCAGAGAGGATAACTAGTTGCGTCTGTCATGAGAGCTGGGAGGGATGAAAGGTTGTAGATTACTGTAGCTACACAGCATTTTATTTGCTCAGAGTCAGCTAGCTTTCCTCATCACTATCTAATATTCATTAAGTGCCCGCTGTGCCTGGGGTATTGGATGATGTGGTTAAAAGAGAGAGAGGTATGAGGCCCAATCATGAAATCATGGAGAGTTGGGTTAGATGGTCATGAGGGTTTTTATATTAAAAAGAAATAATTTCAAGAGTGTTCATGTGTTGATTCATTCATTGATTCAAATATTTATCAGACAGAACAAAATGCCAACATGGTGAATGGAAGAGACAAGTATATTATCTTCATGGAAATTACATTCTGGTCTCTGTTTACAAATTTTGATGATTTAGTTCCCTGCCCTTCAACCAGAATAAGAGTTTGGTTTAGAGGATCCTCATAGGTTACTGGTCCAAGCATTGACTCATCACTCGAACACACCCACTAATGAGGGAATGTCACAGCTCTGAACTAGGCAAATGAGGTAATCAGGAGTGTCAGTTGTGGGGTCAGACCTGAGTTCAGGGCCGGGCTCTGGCACATAGGAACCGTGTTTCCTTGGATCAGTTACCAAGGCTCGCTCTAAATCTCTTCATCTTTGCACTACTTTCCCTCCCTGCTTCCCAAGGCTCTGGTGAAGATTCAGTGAGGTCATACGCACGGAGCACCCATCACCGTATCTCACTGAGTAGCTGCTGCTGTGTTACTATTGCATTATCATAAGCAGAAATTAGCAACGTAAATAAGTATTACTGAATTCCTCCATATAGGGGAAACTTATGAGAAATCTTTACATCATCTGATAAGCAAGTGAACGAAACCCCTTCTAAAATACTTGATAAAGGACCCAAAACATAATCTCTGTTACAAGTAGCCACACTAGAGTCCCTATGACTTCCACCCAGTTGTCTTTTCTCTCTCTCTTCCCTGGTGTTCCCTTAGTGATCTCTCCTCTGGACATGAGTTTATTTCTTCAACTCCTCCTCATTGGAGGGAGTCAAAACCTGCCTCCACTTTGGCGTGCTTCTACCATCACGTGTCAATAAGATAAGCAACTCATATTCTACAAATTCATCCTCACACACCAATGACCAGGTTAAATACCTGAGATTTTTTGCATGTTGAAATGCATTTCCAGTGACATGCATCTCAGTAAGTAATCCCATTCTTTGGAACACCTATTGGAAAAAGGGCTTTTCCACCTTCATTGTCTTCCCAATAGGAAGGGGTTATTCACAAAATTGGATAGATTTCAGGATAATCATGAGAACACATTTACTGGTAAGTGGGGCCATCATGTATTTCAACAGCAGCCAGCAGACAAAGGTGTGTGGGCCAAATCTGGTGGCCTGCTTTTATAAATAAACTTTTATTTGAATATAGCTATACCCATTCATTTATATATTGCCTTTTCCTCTCCAACAGCAGAAGTGAGTAGTTGGCAACAGGGATTGAATGGTCCACAAAGCCAAAAATATTTACTATTTAGCCTTTTACATAAGAAGTTTGCTGACCTCTGCCTACCAAGCTTAGCACGTAGTTAGCACCTATGTCACTACAGTGGTGAATTAACCCAGGGCCTGAACAACAAGGATGAGCCTGACATTCTCTCTCTGGCATCCTCTGCAAATTTCCCTGGGCCGATCCTAAAATGGATAGATGGCTATGGTTTATAGCAGAATACAACTACTCCTGTATCCCAGACTGCCACACCATCGTAAAGTCACTCAAGCTTCACCCCAATCCTGAAAAAAAACACCCAGTCTATAATTTGTCTTATTTAACAACCACCATCCTGCATTACACACACATCCCTCAACCACGTTGAACCTTCCCTTTTATTTTCTCTGCAACATCTGGTGTAACCCAGTTATACTGAACTATCATAGCTATCATCCTTCCTTAATTTTGCAAGCTTTCAACTTCTTTCAATGTGTCTGATGATTCCTGGATCTTTGATCCATTTCTCAGATGAATGCCCTTCTGTAGGGCCTCTGTCATGAATCTGTATCTTTTGCTGTTTCCATCATGGTGTGTGGCAATGGAGGAGGGATGGATTCAGTGTCTCCTGAGAGCTCGGGACACCCTCTGTAAACATGAGAGAACCAAAGATTTGGGGCTGAGAACTCACATTATAGATCATTATGAAAGAGGAAGCTAAAGGTTAGAAGCAGGCTTCTGCAGTCACAGAGCCATTTCCTAGACAACTTGAACTTCAGCCTCAGGCCCCAGCCTGGAGCTCTATTCCACACACTATCCCATTACATTTTGGATTGTAAGGATAAGTCACATTTTTTCAGTAATTTCATTTTCTCTGGCTTTCTTCTAATACTGGCCACACTGCCACCAATATACTTCCCAGAACCCTTCCCATGACTCTTCCATGTAACTAGCTAGTTTTTCCTACTTTCACCTGACCTTGGAACCTTCTAGAGATCCTGCCTCTAGGTTTATCTAAATTAAATCTCTACTCTTAACCGTTTGTTTACTTATTCCTCTAAGCTCTTCAGTTCGGTTGATAGTTTCTTTCATCATCTTCTCCTGGGCTTGCAATCCTGTGTAATTTGGCATTTTCCATAAATTTGAATAATGTACAACTAGCTTCATCTTGGATCATTATAGATTTTCATAAACAGTGCCAATATCATTATAGATCCCTGTAGAGCTGGGCTGAGCTAATTCTTTTCCTTTTATTGTGGTGAGAACCCCTAATTTTGCCTTTGTCTTTCCCAGCTGGGAGAAATAAGAAGGCCATGAGTGTAGATGACCTGTCTAGCCTCATCTTGCCCATGGATGGTTGAGTGGTGAATAGAGGCTACTTCTCTCCAGCCTGCTGCCTGTTGCCAGGGGAACCATGCTTCCAGATAATGATCTCTTTCCTCTAGGACATCACACCTTGACTGAGGCTTCAGGAAAAGGGCTAGGGGAAGGCACCAGGGAAAATACTGAATTCTACTCTTCATTCTTTCATTGGCAATAGATCTTGGGGTTCCTGCATTAGCTCATTCCTAGCGTTTTCATTACAGTGATCTTGCTGTTTCTGAATATTCCTAATTTTACTTTTAAGCTGTCCTGTGGGATGTGAGAACACTCTCCCTCAGACTGCACAGCTATCTGACTCACCTCATTCATGCCCTGCTCAAATGTTACCTTATCGGTGGCTTTCCTTGACCACTCTGTTTAACAGAATGACACTCCTACTCACACAGTCTCCAGTTCCCTCCATGCTTTGCTTTCCCCCACGTCACTACATGTTCTACTTTTTGCTTATTGTCTGTCACTGGACTGAGAGCTCCAGGAGGGCAGGTGATTTATTTAATTCATTAATCAATTTATTTTTATTAACAAATAATTGACATAGAACATTGAATAAGTTTAAGGTGCACACTGTGTTGATTTGATACATTTATTACAATATGATTACCATTATAGTGTTAGCTAACCTCTATTACATCACATAATGATTTCTTTTTTGTGGTGGGAATAATTAAGCTCTAGTCTCTTAGAAACTTTGAGGTTTATAATATAGTATTGTTGTCAGGTCAGTACTTTAGTCCATTTTGCTCACTGTATTCCCAGAGCCTAGAGCCAAATAATGAAAGAGTAATTATGGAGCTGTGGCTGCTGATTTGGTCTTTATACATGGAGAGGATTTGACAATTTTCAGAGAGTTTTCACTTCCTTTATCTCATCTGATTTTCATAAAACCTAAAATTATAATACAAATCAAAACCACAATGAGATACCACCTTACACCTGTCAGAATGGCTTACATTAACAACTCAGGCAACAACATATATTGGCGAGGATGAGGAGAAAGAGGATCTCTGTTGCATTGTTGGTGGGAATGCAAGCTGGTGCAGCCACTCTGGAAAACAGGATGGAGGTTCCTCAAAAAACTAAAACTAGAACTAGCCTACGACCCAGCAATTGCACTACTAGGCATTTATCCAAGGGATACAGGCGTGCTGTTTTGAAGGGACACATGCACCCCCATGTTTATGGCAGCACTCTCAACAATAGCCAAAGTACGGACAGAGCCCAAATGCCCATCGATGGATGAATGGATAAAGAAGATGTGGTATATATATATATATATATATACACACACACACACACACACACACACACACAATGGAGTATTACTTGGTAATCAAAAAGAATGAAATCTTGCCATTTGCAACTACGTGGATGGAACTGGAGGGTATGATGCTAAGTGAAATTAGTCAGTCAGAGAAAGACAAAAACCATATGACTTCACTCAAATGAGGACTTTAAGAGACAAAACAGATGAATATAAGGGAAGGGAAACAAAAATAATATAAAAACAGGGAGGGGAACAAAACAGAAGAGACTCATAAATATGGAGAACAAACTGAGGGTCACTGGAGGGGTTGTGGGAGGGGGGATGGGGTAAACGGGCAAGGGGCATTAAGGAATCTACTCCTGAAATCATTGTTGCACTATATGCTAACTAATTTCAATGTAAATTTTAAAAAATAAAGAAGAAAATTAAAAAAGAAAAGAAAAGAAAAAAGAAAAGAAAACCCTAAAACTATTATCACTATTGTCAGAAAAGGAATCTTAACATCAGAAAACAAGTCAATTCTTTCCTTCTTTCTTTCCTTCCTCCCTCTCTCCCTTCCTCACTCCCTCCCTCTCTCCCCCTCCCTTCCTCCCTCCCTCCCTCCCTCCCTCCGTCCCTCCCTCAGCCCTCCCTTCCTCCTTCATTTAAATAACTAACAATTGAGTGCTTTCCATATACATGATGCTGTCACATAGCCTGCGCCAAGTTCTGACTTTGACTTAATTTCTTAAGCATAGGGTCTTAGGTCAATTACTCAACACCTGAAACCTCACTTGAATGAAAATTCACTTGAAAGATGGAAGATACAAAGAGTACCTGGAAGGTGTCAAGAGGATGAAATTAGATATGTGCAAGCACTCAATACAATACAATGCCTGGCACTGTTAGCTGTTAACTAAATGGTAGCTGCTGCTTCTCCGTGCTCACTATTGTCACTACCACCATCACCACCATCATCATATCACTGCCACCGCCATCACATCATTGCCCTGTCACCACCTACCATCACCAACATCACTTCACCACCTCTACTGCAACTTCCTGTGCCAGTGTGTGCCAGGCATTGTGTTAGGCACTGTGGCTACAGAACAAAGACAAAAATAGCGATGACCTATACTTTGTGCTAATTGTCGTATACATCCTTAATCCTCACAGGAAACCTATGAAAAGCGTATTACTTTACACAAGCGGAAGACAGCAGAACTCTGAATTGCAGCTATGTCTGCCTGATTATAATGTCCTTGTTCACAATCACTACACTGTACTCATATAATTTAGAGAGAGGGGTATTTATATAACTATTATGTTACAGTGTGATAACCGAAGAAAAATAGAGAGGTGCTATGTAAGCATATGGGAAGGCCCCCTCACTAGACTGAGGGAAGAGAGAGTGGTTGAAGAAGGCTTCTCAGAGGAGATGTCATGAGTTGAATCTTGGAAAATGCAAGGGAGTTAGCTGAGGCCTCGTGACTAGCCAATGGCAGAGCAAAGAGTGAGCTCTGTGACCGCTAGTTTGCTCCACTCCACGTTCTCTGTAAAATCCCACTCTGCAACACAAAAATTTTTTTATCTAGTCCCTGATCTCCAGTTGCTCATAAAGACTACTGTTGGCAAAGTGGCGGTTTCACCCTACAGCTAATGAAGAATGCTTTGCCAAGTGCTGTCAGCTGCTCTCAAGCCATTCCCCATGGGATACCATTTATTATACATCTGAAGCAAGTCCATCATCACGATGTGACAACTCCCGATCCCATGCAATTCCTCCCGAAAGAAGGAAGAATTGTAGTTCATGCTGATTCCACAGCTGTTCAGTAGTACACAGGAAAAGAGAGTACTTGGGTATCTCTCAGAATATATACAAAGTGGAGAATGTGAGGAAGGCACAGATTTTGACTTTTATATGTTCTGTTTCTTGGTATCAGAGAAAATGAATTTGTTCTATGAATTCTCTTCCAGATGGTCAAAGGTTGCTTAATGCCATTGCCTGAACATCAAGGACTCTGGAAGAGACACTCAAGTGAAGCCTAGAGTAGAATGGGCTCAGGTCCAAGACTTTGTCACCGCAGGAAGGCAGGGTGGCCCTAAGGGACAGAGTAATGTAGGCCGAAGAAAAGTAGGTACAGTGGATCATGTGAATGCCTAGTTCATTGGTCAGTCTTCTTAGTAACTAGCAGAGATCTTAACACAGGGTAGGTATTTCAAAAATAATTGATAGATGAACTAATCAATAAGTTGATCAATAAGCCAACTGGTCAACCATGGGAGTCAAAGCAGAGAGGTCAGGCTAGTCATGGCCTGAGTGGCTATGAAAGTTGGTTTGAGATGTCTGGTGTTTAGTCTCTGAATGATGACATGTTTCACCAGAGGAAAGTCCATTCCATCTCAATCCGGGCATCACAAGGATGTGTAGTTCATTCAAGCCAGGAAAACCTGGCTACAGTCTCCTTTCTGCCCACTGGGCGGTCACAGAACTCTTTCTTCTTCTTGCCTCTCTAGCAGAGCCTGCTCTGATTTTGCAACAAGTCTCACTGAATGTTTTTGGAAATGCTTGGTCCTGCTGGAAGGTGTGTGCTGTTATGGAAAGGTGGACAGAGGCATCACTGGCTCCTCCCCATGTACACAGCTGGCTTTCCACAGGGGAAAACTCATCGCCCAGACCACACCGTCCTCTTGCTATCTCCACCTTCACTCTCACCATGCACCTGGGTTCAACATGGTTTTTCAGAGCAAACTTCGAACAAAGCAACACAATATCATATTTGCCAACTTGGAAGGTTCTGCAACCTGCCAGTTCTGACCTTCTCACTGGTCAAATGGGGAAACTGAAGGGGCAGGGTGAGTCCAAACTTACACTGTAAATTGGGCCTAGAACCCACATCTCTGGATTCCTATTCACAGGTCAGTTTTGCTCTTGAGTGTTCCACACAGACTTTAAGACTATAGTCTTGAACCTTTGTACACCCCAGTATCCCCTGGATTAAGTGGTAATAAAAGTAAAAATCTCCAGAGACTCTTAGAGCCTAGAAATCAGTACTTTTTGACAAGTATACCCTAATAATTTAGGTACAGGGTGGTCCATGGACCACATTTGAAAAACTTGGGTTTCAAGGAATTTTCTACCTTCACTTATCAACCTCATCTTACAGATGAACAAACTAAGGCTCAGTAAGGTGAGGTGGCCATATAGCAATTTAATTGCAAGGGCAAGACTAGAACCCAAGTGTGGAGAGTGAGATTCTCCAAGGCAGGGATGACATTAAAGAGCCGACTCACAATGAGAAAGTACATTCATTTTCAATTTCCTTTTAATCCTTTGATCAAGTAAAAAAGAAAATCTCAGTTTTGTGCTGTCTTTAAGACTTCTCTAACAATTATTAATCTCCACAGCCTACCACTATCTTTTTATTTTAAACAAAAAGGGAGCAAGAGTCCGGCTCAGAACCCTTTGTAGGTGATGGCTAGAATATGATATAGTTCTATCATCTTTTTACTTTTATAGTTTCTACCTATCAATGGCAGATGATACTAGTTTGTTTTCTTTGTTGTAGTTCATAGGTCTCATTTTTAAATAAAAGTATAATTGTATATAAAGAGGCAAATGAATGCACACATATGATAAACACACAAAGACAGGGGAAGGACAGAAGCTTAAGAAACGGTGATCTAAGCAAACCTCATGAGAGAGTAACAGAGTGGACAGAAACAAGGGAATTAGCCAGTGGTCCAGGCAGCGCTCAGTCCCAGGCAGTCTCATGGCAAGGAAGACATCTGACATGATAATTTTAGAATACACCAGGCCTGGGTTTCATGAGGAAGGATCACCTATGCTAGGAATAACATATTTTAGTAGTACAGCTTACAGGTTAGGTGGACTTTAGACTTAGGGGGAAATCACAATCATAAATAATCCAGGGGAACCAGGGGAAAATAATAGAAAGATTACACATATATCATATTCAGGTACCTGTAGGATGTGGCTCCTAATTGTTTAGGGGAATGGAACGTGGCTTATAAAATTTATTTATTTTAGGGGCGCCTGGATGGCTCAGCCGGTTATGCATCCGACCACAGCTCATGATGTCACAATTCGTGAGTTTGAGCCCCTCATTGGGCTCTGTGCCGACAGCTCAGAGCCTGGAGCCTGCTTCAGATTTTGCATCCCCATCTCTCTCTTCCCCTCCCCACTCATACTCTGTCATTAAGCAATTTAAAATTTATTTTGAGAGAGAGAGAGAGAGAGAGAGAGAGAGAGAGAAAGCACACAGTGGGGGGAAGGGCAGAGAGAGAGAGAGAGAGAGAGAGAGAGAGAGAATCCCAGGCAGGCTCCTGACTGTCAGCATGAGCCCAATGTGGGGCTCAATGTCACGAACCAGGAGATCATGACCTGAGCAGAAATCAAGAGTCAACACTTAACTGACTGACCCACCCACATGCCCCAGAATATGACTTTCAAATGAACTGGTGGAGACTCAATCTGAAGAGAGGGACAGGGATACACTGTGTGAACACAAGTGTCACACAGAAAGGCTGGCAGGTGGCAGTGGGGTGGGGCTCATAATCTGCAAGTTCAAGTGGAACAAAGCCCAAATCTCCTGGATATCAGAGGCCTCCCTGAGGGATGCTAATATTGATTTGTGTGAATGTCGTGTGAGCTAACCAAGAGCCATGTTCTGATACCATGGGGTGAACCTGCAGGCAGGCCGGGCCTAGAGGGGGCAGGGGACAGGGTGATGGCTGAGCAATCAGTCGCTGGGGGAATAGACACATTTTAAAAGAGCATGCCACTTTGACAACCTGCTCTATTCATTCTCTGCTTCATGCTGCTTCCCCTAGATCTTACTGTCCTAGTCATAATATATCACCTTAAAATGTCATGGGGTATACCCTTTAAATGAACAAACTTTATGGTATGTAAATTATATCAATAAGACTATTTAAAAATGCCATGGGAATGGGGCCTCTTCTGCACAATGTGCTCAGGGAAGCATGATTCCCCCACCATTCACCATCTCTGGATATTTCAGGAGCACCAGCTCACCTCATCTTTTCTTTCCTGTCAATACTCATCCTGCCGTTGTTGAGTCCCTCCCATCGGTTTCCTCCTACCTCCGTGGTCCTCACTGTCCCTCAGCACTTTGGGTGATGATGAAAACAGATCAATGTCTCAGTCTTCCCAGACCCTGAACCAGATGTTTTTGCCATTCACTGCACCACCTCTGGATCTCTTCTCTCCTCTGTAGATTCCCTCTTTTCCAGCAACACTCTGAACTGTCATTCGTCAAATCGCAGAGCTAGTGAGAGCACAAGGTGTTAGATGGGGCTAGGATAAGAAGCCTCAGTTTTCCGGTGATTATTAAAGGAACAAAACAAAACAACAACAAAGCAACCTGTTGTCCTTTGATTTCTATCAACTTGCAGAAAAAAAGGCTGGGAATGTGTTTGGTTCATAGCACTGGCACCTCCGTCCTCAACTTGAACTCATGACTCTACTGGTTGAATATACATTTGGGTACAGTGTTTATCTATCTATTAAAAAAAATTTAATGCTTATTTTTCAGAGAGAGAGAGACAGACAGAGCATGAGTGGGGAAGGAGCAGAGAGAGCGGGGGGACACAGAATCCGAAGTAGGCTCCAGGCTCTGAGTTGTCAGCACAGAGTCCGAAGCAGGGTTCAAACTCATGAATTGTGAAATCATGACCTAAGCTGAAGTTGGACATTTAACCGACGGAGCCACCCAGGCACCTCCCCTCCCCCACAATGTTTATCTATCTTGAAACCACTGACTCCCTGGTGCTGACACCAGGGCCCTCATGCTATTATGAAGTCCCTTATAGACGTGATTACAGAGGTAGACTGCCAGAGACCTAAAACACAATTGCAATTTATTTCTGTGAATCACCTTTCACACGAAAGACATCACAGACAATGCATCAGCAGCAGCACTGAGGGGGACCCAGGCAATGAGAGGCAGAAAGCAGGAGACACACAATAGCTTGACTGGAAGACTGTGGAGTTGGGGTGGGGGAGGGAGATCTAGGGGCATGCAGAGAATGAAGAATGCTTTTGCCAATCAGACTCCATGGGGCCCTTCTCTAGGCCGGTCTGCAGGGGAGAAATCATTAGTTTTCCACAGGGCCTTGATATTCAGGGCTGGGTCTCTGGGTTGCTGCCGAATTCCAGAGCTGGGGTTTGCTTTGCAAAGCTTGTTTATGTTCCTCTTATGTGTCAGGAGCCAGGGATGCAGAGTGAAGCAGACATCCTCTCTTTCCTCACACAGTTTAGAATATACTGGCACACACTGTAGGGGGGTTGAAAGAGGACAGTAGGTATCACTGGAAGGTTTGAAGGCTACCTGGTTCCCAAGGTGTCCCACTGCTCTTAAATTATCAGGTGTGCTGCCCACCAATCAGGCCTGGGGAACCTCTCTCTCTGAGATGAGTAGCATTGATATTTTTATTTTACAGTTTGAGGAATCTGAGGCTTGGAGAGAGTAATTAACTTACCCCAGCTCTGTCTCTTAGCAGAACTAGTATTAAAACTCAGACCTTCTGATCTCAGGACCCTTGAGCTTGAGCCAAAAAGGTGACCTGTCTCGATGAAGCATTGGCAGTAGCAATGGAGAAGAGAGAACTGACTGGAAATATTAAAGAGGTAGAAAAATAAGCCTGCTGCCCTTTCTCTGCAACCTCAAGCTAGTTAAGAGGTTAGCAGGAAGAGGTGGTGTGACGGAATGAAGCAAAATGTTTCTAAAAGGAATGTGAACCCCAAATTAAGGTTTTTCTTCAAAACCACGTTGGTTGAAATTTTCACTCAGCCCAGAGGATCCTAACAGCCAGTGCTGAAGAAACAGAGTGCAAATTAATGGACTCTATTCAACAAAATTTGGTAGGGTGTCTATTATGTGAAATGAACTGTACTTAGATGCCTGGGCTGGGGGAGGAGTTGGGGAGGAAGAAGGCAAGTGACAGAAGATCCCCGGATGAACATGATAAGGTCTCTTCCCCCCAAAGGAGCTGCCAGTCTAAGGAGAGAGACAGTCATGCATACAAATCTTGCTCATGTAGGACAGAATAATAAGAGGTATCATGGAGGGAGGCTTATTCTTGTGGGGTCGGGGGTCCAGGAAAGCTTAGTGGTGGGAATTAGATCTAAAGTTATCTTTGAGGGAAAATTAAAAGTCTTAAGTGGAGAGAGGGAAGGGTGAAGACAAAGAGAACATAAAGACATTGCTGGCAAACTGAGTAGCTTGATCTGAGGTGCAGAAGCAACAGAGTAAGAAGGCAGATGTGGCTCTGGTAGAGAACTCAGATGTGAGCTGTGGCAGGGCTCAGGAGGAATATGGAATGACGAATGTGATAGGACGGGGTCAGAGTCTGCTGAGCCTTGAATGTTATGGTGAAGACTTGAATTCATCATGAGTGTAACAATGGGTGGTATCGTAGATCTGTTTTAAGGTGGTGATCTGGACGGCATAAATAGGAATAGATTTGGTTGGTGGCAGGAAAAGCCTAGAAGCAGAGGCCAGTTAGGAGCTTTCGTCAGTACTGCCAGCTGCAGTTGTTGGAAGGATGACAGAGTCAAATGTTGGTGACAGTTCAAAGATATGGATAAGGGGTAAAGAAGACTCAAAAGACTCCGATTCTCTTTCCGGGTGGCTCAGTGGACTACGGCACCATTTCTGAGTTTGGGGAGAAAGGACAGAAGAAAGTGGAGGTAAAAATTATCACCTTGGATTTAGACATGAATAATCAATGACCAGCTGGCCTTTGTAGACACTTATTTAATATTGGGAATGGATGCTTTAGGTAGGGCTCCCTGGAGACCAAGAAGTAAAAGCTGCTTATATTCATATTACTCACCTTCCAAACACTGATTCGATGAAACAATTTGAATAATTTACGTACGTCTCTACCACTAATCTGTTTGGCTGGCTAGAGAATGATGTTCCCAAATCAAAAGTGAACACGTTCAATCCACCATATATGCCAATTAACCCACTGATACAATAGATACAATAGATACAAACCACACCTCTGACCGCCCTAGATCATCTATCCAATGCGCTAAAAGACTACCCCAATTCTTAGATGTGCAATGAAATGAACAATAGTGATAGATGGTGGGTCAGTAGCAGTACTCTGTGCACATGTTCAACACTCTAAATTTACAGAGCAGTTTGCATCCACTCGCCTGACCCTAACAGCCCATTAAAAATGGCCTATGCTTCTTTAGAATGTAAAATCTATGTGCCATTCTCCATCCCATAGAGCTTTTGATACACTCTACTAAGATGGATATATGAACCCAGTGGAGAAATTTCTTGGTTCATAAAGAACCTACCCTCTGCTGAGCCAGAAAGCCTTCTTGAAATGTTATTTCCAAGTATTAAGGCAAAAAAAACCCAACAGATATAATAATTTTCTAACTGTGAAACCATGTGATAAGGTTGAATAAGCTTTTTCAAATATGCTACGCCCCTTCCCCTGAAGACACTGATATGTATCCCACAGAGGTCAGACATTGATCTGACCCCTTGATTAAGACTGGCCAGAGCTATGAGTTCTCTTTCATAGAAGCCCAAGAAAAAGCATGGCTTACCTGGGGTCACACTACTTGCAATGATGATCCCGAGGTTCCGGCCACAACCTGACACCGTCTTCCCATGAGCAACTGACAATATATTACCATCTGTGTATTTACCAGTTACATTTCCAGGCGAGAAATCTTTATTATTCCATTACTGAAGGGGTTTATGAAACGAAACTGAACATGCAAGATTTTCCAAGTTGCTATTACTAAGGTTTACTGAAGCGTTTTCTCTTTTAGTTGGCCATTTTGCTTTCCTCACACACTTTTTTCAGCTTGAATTTCTAAGGACTACCCCCCTCCCAGGATCTGCCAGTAGATCCAGACTACTTCACAGCTCCTTCTCCCTGGAGGAGCATTTATCAGTCAGTCTTTCAGCTAAACCTTCACTTGACAACACATACTAAAGTCAGGTAACCACTGTTCTCCAAGACAGGCTGGCCTGCTAATTTTACCCCTTGGAATTTAAGCTTAGGAGTAAAGTTAGGAGTAGAGGTACAGAAAAGGAGAAGTGAGTGTCTTCTCTCAGCTTGCTTTGAGACATGATAAACATTTCAAGGTTTGGTGACTGTTCAAGGCAAGCACCAGGGAAATCCCCAAACCTTCAGAGGACTCCCTGTCACAAATCAAGGGTAGAAATACCTTGACCTGGGGGCAAAGGGTCCTTGGCCAGTCCCTACACTATGGAATTTGACAGACTTTGATTCTATTCCTAGGTCTTCATGGGTGACCCTGGTAAGTCCTTCTTCAGTGAGCTTCAGAGAGCTACTCAGTTCTAAATAGGTATTATAATAGTCGAGATCTGAAGACTGTTGTAGGCATTAAGTGAGATTATGCACAGGATGTGTTTAGCAGAGTATCTAGCACTTGTATGGCAGCTGTTTTGACTGTTGCCACTTTCTAGCCAAATATCTTCTGCCTTTTTACTTTTTTGCCTGTGTACATTCAGTGTTTCTCCCTAGAATGGCCTTTTGCATCAGTATTGCCAAGATTAGAAATCCAACCATCCTTCAAGGATCAGCTCAAATGCTCCCTCTCCAACACAGCCTTCTCTGCTACCCCTTCCCCAAACCCATGAGCATCTTGCACCTTGAGCACTGATTGGTACTGTTCTGACCTTCTCATGTCATGGTGTACTTTTTCTTTGAGTCAGCAATTCAACCCCTCGAGGTACTTGAGGGGAGGGGTCATTGCCCTATACTATTTATTCATTTCCACTGAGCTCTGATCTTCTCCAACTGTCACACTCATCACATCTTATTGTGATTTAATATCTATCTCCCCAGCAGAGAATGGAGTTGTATCCCCAGTGCTTAGCAAATGGCGGGCATCCAGTGGACACTGGTTGAAGGAAGGAATGAGTGAAAGGTTCTGTCAATATTTTTCTGTCTCCCACAGTGCCCAACACATACTAGATCCCTAATATTTGTCTAAAGACAAACTCATTATGTGCAATGAGGGGATTCACAGACTCAAATGTCTTTGGGCACCAAGTGGGTAGCCAGAATGAGTGAAAAGGCCTAAGAATTTCATAATATGAAAAACATTGAACAATAGCTAACTACAAGAGGAACATATTCCTTTTCTAGAAGAACTCACATGCAATTTTTTAAAAAAAACACTGCTTGTCAAGCAAAAACACATTTATGGGACAAATTGTTCCTGCTGTCTACTCTTCTTCTATGACCTTTGTGCTAGGAACTGAGTGAGGTTCCTGACCCACAATGCTTAGAAACTTATATTAAATAGAGACAGTACATATTTGTCATGGATGGGGAGCATGTGTGTGGGGTATCCCTTCTGTTCTTTTGGGGCCTCATCTGACCTTTATGAAAGCCTCTCCTGGCATCCACGAGAATCTTCAACTATATTCCTGCTTAAAACTCCTTTTATGTAAATTCTCAGATAAATAGCAAGTTATAACTTTTCCACATTCATTTATAAGTGGTCAGGAAATAATTATTATATGAGTCCTTTCTGGGTAATTTATCAGTTCAAAGTAGCAATCCCTTCAACCAAATGGAGAGGTAGTAACAGGGAGGATTATAGCCTGGAGAATAGGTAAATTTCATTACAGGAGAAAATCTTAGACAGTAGGAAGCCTTCATGGTGTAGATATGTCCACTCACATCACATAGCACTTCCAAATAAGCTTTCTCTTCTTGTAGTGAGACAGATCGGGGCTCAATAGTCTCCAAGACTCTCTGAGAGTGGTGGATAAACAGGTCAATGCATCTAGGAGCAGATTTTGCAGAGGAAATTAGTAAAGGTAGAAATATTAGAAATGGATTCATTTTTTACAATTAGGTTTCTGGTGAGAGGCTGCCATTTTTTTTTGTTGCAGCCCCTCCAAATCTGTTGTGAGCCGATGTACAAGTATGGGTCCAGCACGTGTAAAGGAGCACTCTATGTTCAGAAGCAGCGACCCCAGTTCTCTTCCCTAGAACCATCTGATAGGAGGACCCCCAAGCCTGTGGCCCATACAGGAGGGCAGACATGCCAGGAGAAATGGACCAGAAGGAGAACAGACAGATCCTGCCCTCACTCCCACTCCACTCCACAGGAGGCCCTGGTAGGACACATAACCCCGTGATTCCTGCCAAAGAACAGGCAAAGAGAATCAGGGACCTAGCTCTATCATTACGAGTATATAAACCACTCCCTTTTCTGGGACCTAATTGTTTATCTGTGTTAAATATGGGGCAGGGCAGGGTAGGAAGGGTTGGATTTGATAAACTCTAAGGGTTCTTTTAGTTCTGACCCTTCACAACTCAATGTTTTCTAGCTAGGCTATTGTTTATGGGGTATAAGTAGCAGGGGATAAATGACCTTAGGACTTTTGAGATACCTCAGGAGAAATCTAGAAACTCATTTTGGTTCTGAGCGAAACTGTTCATTTGGTCTTTAACTCGCACTACCACGAATATTTTAATTTCCCCAATAGAAGTGCATAATGATCTTCTACTCTCTTCTGACCATTAAACTTTGTCTTTTCTCCTAGTAGCCACCACTCTCCAATACTCACACATACACAGGTGCACACATGTGTTACACACACACCATGTCAATTCTTGCCTCCATGTCAACCCTGGTTACCCCCAATTTGGAATGCCCTGAACACTGAGAGCCAGATACTACTCATCCTGCAAACACTGGAAACTTTTCTCTGACTGCCCCCATCTACCACAATCTTCCTCTCCTCTGAATTCGTATCAGACTCACATGGTTTGTAGCCAAGTTCTTACACGGCTCTGTTCAACCTACCATGGCCTCTCAGGCCTTCTAGCACCTGGCTTTGTTTGCCTCAATGACACCGTTGCCTACTACTCTTCCCTCCTTGTGCTCAGTTTGTTTTAGTCATGTGGGTCTTCTTTCTAGTCTTCAAATGCTCGTTCCTGTTGGTGCCCCATACCATGCACTTGCTACCCTCAGTTCCCAAATCTTGGCATGATTAACAACTCGTCATTACAGATCCTTAAGTCAAATTTTACCACCTCGCTCCCTGACTGCCCTTCCTGAATGGCCAACTTTTCTCTCCTCTAACACTCTATTCTATTCCTTTTAACGTTTGTCTCCTAGTACTTAATCACTATCTGAGTTTTATAATTAATGGGTTTATCTACAATTCATCTTTCTTCTGACTCAACCCCAAGAGACTATAAACATTAGGAGAACAGAGGGCTGCCTTGATCATCTCTCTGTTCCTCATTTCTAGAACAGTCCCCAGCATATTGCAGGTGAACATTTTCTAAATAAATGATTGAATGCCCTCAATCACTCATGTGTTTATGAATTAGATGCCTAGAAAGATTGTAGCTTTCTCAAGAGCAGCGCCTTATCTACATTTAGGTGGGAGCATATAAATACATATGGATCATTTCAAGTGAGAAAATTTGATAACTACTAGTCTAGGACTATCTCAAGGCTAAATTATTCAAGAAATCACAAATGGGCCAAGGAAGAAAAATATGAAGTAATCAGACTAGTGACTTTAGCAGAAAGTTTGCCAGACAAAGGATTCAAGGTTAGTAATCAGCAAGTGGCCATGAGAAAACTACTCAGCTTTGCAGGTTTCAGTTTCTTGTAAAATGGATATAGTAATAAGTGCAGTGAAACTTAACAGGATAAAGAGTGGGAAAATCCTATACAAGTTGCTATAAGATGGAGTGAGTGGTTATAGGTCCATTAATCATCTGTCTTGTGGGCAAATAGATTGGTGATTGTGCCTCGTTAGGCCATGGTATTAAAGCCCGCTTGTGGGGGTGCCTGGATGGCTCAGATGGTTAAGCTTCCAACTTTGGTTCAGGTCGTGATCTTGCAGTTTGTGGGTTCAAGCCTGCTTCAGGCTCTGAGCTGACAGCTCGGATGGGGTAGATGGAAGAGGACCTGCAACACTGTTGGCGTCCCACCTGAGCACTCACAAATCAAAGTCAGACATGGTCAAGCATTCCAGAGATTGCACGGAGCTCCTTTGCTCCCCCCACTGCAGGCAGGCAGATGGTTGGGCCATAGGGTGCTAGACAGGAACCCTGAAGAAAGGTAAATGGATTCCTACTCCTCTCTGGCTTAAGTCCTAGCCCTAAGCAGGTGCTTAACAGCTCTGGGTGTATCACCTTTTAAGAGAATCCCTAGGACAGCAACTTCCCCTGGCTGCCAGTGAGGAAACCTATGGGAAGTTATTCAGACAGGGAGAGAGCTGGTTAGATTCTAGAGATACATTTTTTTTTTTAATATATGAAATTTATTGTCAAATTTGTTTCCATACAACACCCAGTGCTCATCCCAAAAGGTGCCCTCCTCAATACCCATCACCCACCCTCCCCTCCCTCCCACCCCCCATCAACCCTCAGTTTGTTCTCAGTTTTTAAGAGTCTCTTATGCTTTGGCTCTCTCCCACTCTAACCTCTTTTTTTTTTTTTTCCTTCCCCTCCTCCATGGGTACAGAACAAACTCTCTGGGGTTTCATTCCTATGAGTGCATCAGTTCTCAGGAATAAAAGAATGCCCCTTGTTTTACAAAAGGGAGAAACAGAGGTAAGGGGAGACGTGAACTTGGTAACAGGCACACATCAAGATTGAGAACTGGGCCCTGAGCTTGAATTCAGGTCTTTGGACTCTCAGTGTTAAAATTATTTTTACCACCACGTGCTCCCTCTCTGATTCACATCATAAGGCACATACTTCTGCCCCATCGGTCAGCTGTCTGAAAGGAGTCCCATTGTCATGGGTGGGACCAAGCAAGAGCACAGACATCCTGAATTAATAATGGGTTAGGTTAAATATTCACTAGACTATAAGCTCTCAAGGCCCCCAGATCATTGTTTTGTTTTGTGAAATGAAGCCATATATCCCAGAGGTTAAGAGACAAAACTTTGATTTCAGACCAACCTGGACTCCAGTCTCAGTCCTACTAGTTAAGATTTACGTTAATTTGGGTAAGTGACTTATCATCTCTGAACATTAGCTACTAAATACTATCACTATCTTTATATCAGCAACTCGAAGCAAAGCATAACATCTCAATAATTAGTAGGTGCTCAATAAACACTCATTATAATGAGTTGCCCATCACTACCTTTCTGGCTACCCTTCTGATTTGCCACTGTCCTGTAACCCTTATCTCTATTTCGGTAGATCTAGTCGATTCGACCTGGTTCTGTGGGCAGAGTTTTCCAGGAGGCAAAAGGAATGTATTTCATCCATCAGCATCTCTCTCTTTATGTTTATTGCACACCAGGTGAGTCAATTCTATATTGTGTTGACATGTCAGGTGTGCCGTCCAACCTACGGTGAAGATGAATCTGGAACATTTAAAATAATCTCTCTTCTCTTCAGACCAGGGAAGTGAGGTTTTGTCAATGGACTTCTTATCCCCCAAAGGCTCTATTCCTCTCCCCTTTTTAATACTGAAATCAGAGAGGTTTACTGACCACATGCAGTCCTTCTTTTTCGACAAATAATCAGTTGGCACCCCCTGTTAATAGACCTGGTGGGTTCTAATGGTGGAAATACAGTTGCGAGGGAGACAGACATGGTCCATAACTTAATTGAGCTTACTATGTGGTAGAGAAAGATGAGGAGCAAGCAATTACATAAGCAGTGGTCTGATTTCCATGGTAAGTGCTTCTAAGGAAAAGCGTAAGATGCTTATGGACTCACGTGAAGAACCTAGCCTGGGTAGGGAGTCAGAGAAGGGCTCCCTGAAGAAATGGCACTGATGCAGAGCTGGAGGGATGAAGAGGGGTTCGCAAGGTGAAGAGGGGAGGTGGAGGTGAGTGCTCTGAACAGACAGACCCACCATGTGGGGCCCTGAGGTGGAAGGAGCTCTGCAGGGCTGAGGTGGGGAGAGGGCAGTGGTGCGAGGCTGCCATGGTGGGTGGGGCATGCAGGCCCTGTTAAAGGGTTGGATGCTTGCAAGAGGAGGCCCTCAGAGGGCTCCAGGGAGAGGAAGTGACATGATCGGGGACTTTAGAGATTAAAGGTTCTGCTCCCATTCATATTTCACAGACTAAAAAAAAAAGTAGCACTCAGAAAACCAGGAAAGGGCTTTCTCGAGGTCAAGCTAGTAAGTGGCAACAAAAGATACGAACTAGATCTCCCATTTCCAAGTCCAGTACTCCTCTTGATATCCCACACAGCCTCCCTCTGCTCTAAGTTTCCTTGAAATGGTAAAGGCTTTGATTTGCCCAAGACAGGTAAGCTCTCATGACCTGCGTGTGGGAGACCATCTCCTGAGAAACCTCCCCACAGCTGCCTGTTGGCACCCACTGGGCCTCAGGGCGTTTGCAAATATACTGCAGTGTATCCCGGGGCTCTGAGGATGACCAGCCGGCAAGCTAAATCATTCCACGGTGTTTAGGGATTGGCCTCCAGTGTGGTTCCAAATTCTGTTCCCCACAGTTGGCTAGGGAAAGACAGCTTTCCTGTTTCTGGGAAAAGAAAAAAACAGGAGACCATGGGCTTTTAGCATCCCACCCGTGCCGAGTTAGACCCAAGACAGAAAAGCGAGCAACTAGTCTTAGTAATGGCTTAGAGTGAAGACGGTTTGTCTTTCTCCCAGAGAGAGGCAGAGTCTCCAACTCCTCCTGGGAGATCCCTTTCTTCAAGGTGGGCCCTGCTGGCTTCTGCTCAAAACAGCTCCTCCACTGGCAGAGGAGAGGGAGAAACACCTCCCACCGCCCCCACCCCTGCCCTCACAAACACCTACTTTCACAAGCCAGCATTCCCGCCGGGCTCCTGCCTGGCAAGTCCTCTCATCCCCAAGGGCCTGCTAGGCTTTCCTCTAAGCCCTATAGATACAAATGCACCACACGTGCCTCGTTAGGTGATTCTGTTCCCCTTTGGCCTCAGCATGGGCTCACCAGACACATTATCCCAGCAGCAGAGTGACGGGGGCGCTTTCCACCCTCACAGCCCCATGCCTCCTACTCTTTCTCAGGCAAATCAGAAAACAGGCCAATTTTCAAAGCTCCCTCCTGCACATGGTGATTTTGGCGATCCAACAAAGTTCGGGAAAGCTTTTTCAAAAGAACAAAAGCTGTTCAAAATTCAACACATTGTTATTCAGAAGAAAAAAATAAAGGTTCTGTTCATCAAGCCCAGACCACCTTCCCCCACCATCCTCCTCATTTATGGAAACCTTGTGTGTCGCTAGATTCTCAACCCCCCTGCGAAGGCTTGCCTGAGCTCCTCAGTCCCTAAGAATTTCCCTTTCTTTTAACTCCATAAATACTTTTCTGGGCCAAGCCCTAGCACCTTTAGAGCCTCAGCCTCCTCATTTGTAAAAGGAGTTATACCACCTACCTCATAGGCACTTCAGAGACACAGAATGTAAAGAACCTGGGGCCATCATGAGCACTTGAGTTGGCATTCAGGTAAAAGGTGTCCCAGTCACCTACTCTTCAGAATTCCTACTTTATGGGGTGAATTCTGTCTCTGCAGCTCCACCTAGGCAGGATTTCTTTTGGGCCTCTGTAACCCCTGGTAGGAAACAGTAGACCCTGAATTCCGGATAAACTAGTAGGAAAGAATGGCTTACCCAGCGTCTCCCGTCAGCACCTTCACTTAAAATGGCTGCAAAATGGTCTCTATGACCAAGAGAGACAAGAGGAATATTGTGCTCATCCAACCTAATGGACAGCAAGGGAACACCAGCCATCCGTCCTCAGAGAAGATGGCTAGGGACTGCTGGTCTGACTGCCAAGACAAAGCGGCAGGAAAGAAAGCCTTAATTGGTTTGCCCTGCCAATGCCTCATCTTAATTTCATCTCCACTCTCCATGAAGGGCAAGTCCCCACTTAACACCTGGAGAAACATGGGAGGGCCTAGAAGGAACCAAGTTTCCCATTTCCTGGGCAACAGAAATGTGCAGGCATGGCTGGAGGTCGGGATGAAGGGAGTTCACATATCGTTTGGACACAGCAAACAATTTGCAATAAGAAAGCCCGGGTTCTAGGCTCATCTTTGCCTGGGATTTGTTGCACGATCCCTGGCAAGTCATTTTCCTTCTCTGGCCCTTTGTTTGCCCAGACAAAGGATGAAGGCATGGATAAAATCAAAGGTGACATAAAATTTGGTGTATTTTGTTCAGCTGGCAAAATGTTTCAAAAAATTTGAATCACTTACCAATATTAAACACTTGAGTACTTTCAAATAAAAATTCAGGTTTTCAGCTTCCCTTGAAAAATCCCGAGGTTCAGCATTCACGGGTGGCCACAGGAGGCCGGAGGCCAGTGGTAGCTGCCCCCGTTTGGTTGGGATATGTATTCTTCAGTTCCCATGATCCTCACATCACTCTCTCAGGCTCCTCAACATAGAGGCTGTCTTGTGTGTCTGCCATTTATCATTACTCTTATTTTTGTGGGGTCACTCCATCACATTATTAGTCCAGCCCCAATGGGCATTTGGATTTGGGACCCCTGACCTGAGGATCTTGGTTTAGCTTTTTGGTGTTTCCTGTTCTGGAAATAGTCTGTAGAGTCAATGCCTGCAATCAAATATCAGCACTACATCCATACTTGTGTCGTATGACCTTGAGCAAGCACCTTCAGTTCATGAGCTAATGAGGGAAAAAACAGTCCTCACTGCATAAAGGTATGGCAAGGATTAAGTCACACAATTTTTAAAAACACTTAGGCTAGGATATGGAAGATTCTAGGAAGGGTTTAGTAAATGCTAATAATGGTTGTTAGTAACATCCGAATTTTAAAACATCATGAAGCTGACTTTTCACACGTCCAGGCTTGTCAGGTCCAATGTGTGTCCAACTACACAAGCCCCAGCATCCAATGTTCCTCTTTGAAAGATTTCACAGAACATTGTCAGAGATCACCTCATGGGTCCCTTGCAGCTCCAAAGTTCTATGACCTTCACCACGGGTCTCAAGGCAAATGCACAGAGGGGCCAGGCAAGTGTCATGAATAAGGGAGGTAGGCTAAGCTGGGAAGCCTGTGTATCCTTCAAAAGACAGTCACATTTAGTGTTTTTAAAGCACTGCTTGCCCACTGCAGGCCAGCCTAAGCTCTTAGGCCATTTTGACCCCAATGGATCTTCAAGGATGAGGCGGCTACAGAGGGAAATTGGGGGTATGGGTGTCTTGGAAACGTCACAGGGAGAGATGGTACTTAGGAAAAGCCAGGCAGTTCAGGGAGTTTTATCGGACCCGAACTCTGGATCCATTCCTTGTTATGCCAAAAGTTCATTTTCCTCTCTTGAAATCCCTTCACCTCTTCTCAAGAAACTTCTGTCTCAGCTTTCTGAGAGCCATGGCCTCATTTAAAATGTTGTGAAAGAAGGTGATGGAAGCATCGGGTTTCTAGGCTGGTGAATGTTTTATTTTTATTTCTTCGTTGACATGGTTTAACCTTTGCTTTCGGCAGCTAACGTATTGCTCAAATAAAGTGAAAAGAGGGGCTAGGGCGAGGAACCACAAGGGCTCTTGGGAATGACTTTGCTGAGGGGAAAACATGCTTTCAGCCGTTCTTCTCACCACAATCTGTGAGATTCAGTTCTGCAAGTCTGCATTCTACTATTCCCTAACACACATGAGGGGATGCCAAGGCCAGAAGAGAATGACATACCTTGCACCTACCCGGCAATTCAGCTCAGGGCAGAAGTAGGAGGCCAAGATAGGCAATGTCAAAACACGGATTCTCATCAGTTTTTGAAGAGAGAATCTCCAAGTATGGACTTCTAGTCTGGACCTTGCCCCGTACTTACTACGTGACCCCCGGCATACTGTCAGACTACCAGAGTTTCAGTCTCCAGGACGGGGAAGTGTAGATAATACGGTACTTCCTTACAGGGGTGTTCAGAACATAAAATGAGATTGTATATCTCAAGTGCCTGCAATGTATAGACTGGCCAATACATGGGGGTATTTACTACTATTACAATTGAAACTACTACTGCCTCTACCCAGTAATTTTCTGCCAACTGGTCCTCCGTCTTTTACTTACATATACCCCTAGTGATGGAGAGGTCAGGACCTGTTGAGGCAGTCCATTCTTTCGCTGAATATAACAATTTTCTTCCTTGGGTAGAAACAAAATATGTCTCTGAGGTCTGCAACATCTTCCTTAAGTTACACCTTAAAGTCATCAGGCTGTCCTGAGAATCTGCTCTGTGCCCCAAACTGTGTAAGGTTTGGTTGGGGAGATAGAGAAAGAAAAAGACACAGTCCTAGCCTGGGGTTCAGAGTTGGACTTTAGAAGTATGATGAATACATAGAAAGCAGCCCTCACCTTGGTTTGCTGGGCCACAAAGGATTCCTTGAGGGAGGAGGGGCCCAGGCAGGACCATGGTCTATGAGGACCCATGTGATCTGCTCCTTCCTGCTCCAACTATGTGGGCTTCCTTTCTGTCTCTTGAATCTTCCCGACTTGGACCCGCCTGAAAGCCTTTGCGCTTACAGTCCCCTCTGCCTAGAATGTTCTTCCCTGTTTTTAGCCCAGGACTGATTCTTGTTTTACCATCCTCTGCTTGACCCTCTCTGAGCATCCTAACTGAAGGATCCATCCCAGTCCAGCCCAGCATCTCCATCACATCACTCAGTTTTATTTTCTTCTTGCCTTTTAATATGATCTGATGCGAGCAGTTATCTGTTGATTTGCCTATTGCATGTCTCTCTGCAACACAAATAAGAGCACAGATTCTGTCTGCTCACCAATGCATTCTCACCCCCCCACCCCCACCCGGCATAGTATATGGCCCATCATGGGTGCTCAATACCTATTTGCCGAATATTTCTTGAAAGATGTGAGAGACTGGACCGAGTCCCTTCCAAGTCCAGACATATCTTCCCATCTCCATCTCCCATCACAAAGCCTTTCCCTCCCAGGGGGATGGCTCCCCACCAGAGAGGGTGCCCCTCAGAGGCACAGGGAGACGGAGTATCCCTGTCTGGATGTCAACACCACTGGGCTCGACCGCCAAGCAAATTGCTTTTGATTCCGTGTGGCACCTGGAAGCCAAATAGATTGTAACAGCACAGCGGAAACTGTCCGCTGCCCGGTAATGAATTAGTTGTTAGCAGAGGGAGCAACACGCTCAATCCCATTTGCGATCCGCAGGGCTCACAGCTGCTTCTCATTTTCATAATGCAAGGGTAGGAGAAACAAAGGAAAGATGAACCCCTGCAGGGGGAGACACCAAGGCGGAGGCAGCCCAGGCCATGAGGAGGCAGGCTCTGCCGCGGTCTGCTTAAGGCTGGGAGGGTGAGCTGGGGCATGGCAAAGAAGTCATCCGCCATCCATAGACTTGTTTAAAACTCACCCAAAATTTTTCAACATCTCTCACAAAGCAGTGTCTCCTAGTGATTAAATGCAGGGGAGTCAGGCAAGGCTAAGTTCCAACTCTGACTTACCAGCATTAGCTGTGGGACCTTACGTGAGCTATCTAACCTCTCTGTGCCAGGGTTTCTTCACCGATACGATGAACGTAATGGCAGTAGCCATCTTCCAGGGCTGCTGTAAAAATGGACTGACACAGCACAGAAGACAATCCACAGAGCCAAGCACAGCACATGTGCTGTCATGCTGTTGCCGTGACAATTAGTATTGGCATTAGTATTACTCATACCACCTCGGCTTCACAACATCCCCGTAGGGTGGGCAGAGCAGAGGTTACTATTCCATTCAAAAATTAAGGAACTGGAAACTGAGGCTCAGAAAGGGGAAGCGAGTTACCCAAGGTAATCCAGCAGAGGGCCTGAAGGGTGTTCGTCTCAAGGCGTGAACTCCAGAAAACTGCTCTTTTCACACAAGTATCATCTCCAAGCAAAGCAGAAGTTTCAGGAGTTTGAATAGGCTTTGCTCAAAGCCTCAGGATATCCCGTTACCCCCAAGACCAGGCTCATGTCACGAACAATCCTCAGAGCTGGTGAACGTCACTGAGTTTTTCTCTGGGACCCCCAGCAGGCCATCCCCTAGCGCATGCGGCCCTGACTTTTGGCGTCTGGGTATTCGTATGTGTTTTTCCTCAACTGCTTGTCAAAAGCAGCTCCAGAAGAGTTTCTGATGCTTGTCACAACAGCCTTGATGAGATGAGGTCAACTCCTACTTTCCCAGGGCTGATACTGTTTTAAGTTTCAACTCTCCTTTTGAGAAAGTATTTGAAACAAGATGAGGTAGCTCACTGGGCTGAGGTAGCTCACCAGTTGACAGGCACCCTAGAGGCCTGGCCTCTGAGGATACACTGAGTTCTGGGCCAAAGAACAGAACCTAAGTCCCTGAGGGAGGAGCCCACGAGTCTGATGTCTACTGGTAGCTCTGCTCTGAAAGATGATCATTTGTTAGCTTAAGTCCTACTCTCCTGGCGCCTCCATGAGACTGGTGTTCTGGAACGATGTTTCCCGAAGGGACAGCCCTGTCCTATGATACAAGATGGTAATTCACCCCTGGACTGCAAGCACAGATGCCTCTTTCTGTGAAGCAGAAATGACTGGAATGAAGACAACTCAGTCAAAACAAGCAATGATTCCCATTAACGCAAAATAGGCAAACATGACCCTAATGAAAAACTTTGCCATAATTGTTTCTGTTGGCAGACAGTAGACCATACTCCATGGTTCTGGTCAGGACACTACTGATCAGGTTCTTGAGGTGGGGGAGACTCAATCATCTTTGCACATCTGCTTTGGCGGGCCAACCTACACAAGGTCACATAGCCGCAAAGTACAGGGGGACGAATCAAACCAGGTGGGGGCAGTGGGGTAAATGACAGGCAATTGAGAGACTGGCCAGGAGCAAGAGAGATGGGACCTGCAGATGGATGGAGTAGAGGGAATTGCCTTATTTTCTGGATGGATGTGGTGTCTTTACTGTGATAGGAGATGCTGGATGAGGGCCAGCCTTGGAAAATAGCCAGAAAGACTGCAGCCAGCAGTCAGGAATTGCAGCAATGAACTGTTGCTGAAAAGAGAAGGAAACATTTAGTCCAGTGGTCCTCAAAATGTGGTGCCTAGACAGTAGCATTAGCATCATTCTGAAGTTGTTGGAAATGTAGATTCTGGGACCACCCCAGACCCATTACATCAGAAACTCTGAAGTTGAGCCCGGCAAAGCTGTGGGTTTGAACAAGTCCTCTAGGTGGGTCTGATGCACTTGATGCTTTGAGAAGCTCAGTTTAGTCCTCTGAGCCCGTGCCCCAGAAGTGAGGGCTAGGATATTGAGGCCGCAGGTGTTCAGAGGCAGGCAAGGAAGAAGTCACCAGCTTAAAGTTGGAAGAGATTTACCCTTTATACACGAGCGGGTACAGGACACGGTTTAAAGTTAGAAAAAGGGGCACCTGGGTGGTTCAGTCCATTGAGTGTCTGACTCTTGGCTTTGGCTCAGATCATAAAATCACAGTTTGTGGGTTCGAGCCTGGCACCAGGCTCCATGCTGATGGCTTAGAGCTTGCTTGGGATTCTCTGTCTCCCTCTCGCACCTCCCCCGCTCATGCTCTCTCGCTCGCTCTCAAAATAAATAAATAAACCTAAAAAAACAAGCCTGATGACATTTTAAATAAATACATAGATAGATAATAAAGTTAGAAAGGGAACAATTCCAAGCAGCCACCAAGTGCTAGTCTTTCTCATGGCCCCTTCCCTACAGTGGTTCACATAATCACTCCAACAAACCTAGGGAGTAGCATTACTATAGTCCGCTTTGCAGATGAGGAAACTGAGGCTCTTAGTGTAGAGTCCTGATGGGCCTGGGCCCAGAGCAGATGCCAACTATGTCGGTCCAAAGCAGCTGATCTTTCTGCTTTGCTGCACTGTGTGTACATTTCACCCTCTCTGTGTTTCAATGTGATCCTAGGCAGGTAAGATGTGTTATAGATTAAGAAAGCATGTGAAAGGTCCTTTTAATATGCTCAACATACTGGGTTATAGGCACACAAACTTAAGCAAAATGTATCATCTGCAATAATAACATTCCTGCTGAGGTAACTTTGCAGAGTTTCCTTGCATTAGGTTTCAAAGACTAGAAGAAATTTAAAGACATGTCAGGGACTGATAGAAGATGTTAATTTTCAATATTTTCATGCAAGTGTGTTCTAAAACAAAAGAAAACATCCCACAATCTACCACCATCATATTTCATAATAGAAAAGGCATTTGAATAGCAGAAAAGAAAAAGCACCTAATCTCAGAATAAAGGAGTCTCATAAAATATACATTTTGCTTTACCATATTGGCCTCATTTTTCTGATTTGCTGCAGTTACAAAAATATTTCTCCAAATTATAATGCAGTGATTTCTCAACATGGCTCCACGGACCAAGGTCTGTGTAGAAGTTTCCCCAATTCTCAAGTCCAGTTTTAGGGAGTGACTATGGTATAATTTCCAGAACAATTCAGCAGCCATCTTATTGATCCTCTCCATCAGAGGGCAGGAATTATTACCCTCATTGTACGATTAAGGAAATAGACCCAGTAGCAAGTTTGGAAGCCACGGCTCAAACCCAGACCTGTTGGATGGGACCCAGTCATCTTTTTAGCACATAACAGTCCACTCTTTAACTTCCACAGGACTGGCATTGTTTTACAGTGCTGAGTGACTGTTGCTAAGTAGCTAATAGGAAAGTTGGCTCCCATCCTGGCCGTTCTACACCTCGATCACAGCTAACAAAGTTTCATCAGTCAAAGTGCCAGTTGTGTACCTAAAAAGACTTCTCCATTTACTGAG
The DNA here is from genome assembly GCF_018350155.1 of Leopardus geoffroyi. NCBI lineage: Eukaryota > Metazoa > Chordata > Mammalia > Carnivora > Felidae > Leopardus > Leopardus geoffroyi. The sequence goes on from NC_059326.1 coordinate 193,665,258, forward strand.
CTGAGTATTTTCCAACCAGACCAGCAAAGGGAGGGATGGCATCTAGAGAATTCCAAGCCTGGTTCTTTCAGTTAGCCGGGAGAGAGGGTCATGGTGGTTTGGATTCCAGCTACAGTGATAACCATGAATGCTTGATTTATAAAATGCCGATGACAGGTTTCCACACTTTTCCTTTGATAAAACCCGCTTCGGGTTCGAGGAAAGGATGGATGGAAATTACCCTTCTCTCCCAAGCCTTTCCTTCCATTGGAGGGAAAGCCACCTGGAGTTGATTGTGAACAACCCGACCTGATTGTGAACAACAAGGAATACTATGTAGAGCCCATCTAGGTCCTCCCACTGAAGTATCAAAGGGAACCTAGAACTCGGTCAGTGAAAAGAACTAGACTAGGGTTTCTCAACCTCAGCACTACTGACATTTTGGACCAGATAATTCTTTGTTGTAGGGGTTCGTCCTGTACATATAGGACAGTTAGCAGCACCTGTTCCTCCTACTGAGATGCCAGTAGTCTCTTCCCTCCCCCAAGTTGTGACCATCAAAAATGTCTCAGACATTGCCATGTGTCCCCTGGGGAGGGGAAGAAGGCAAAATCACCCTCAGTCGAGGACCACTGCACTAGACTGAAAAGAAAGAAGGAGAAAGTAAATAATTTTGGCAACTGGATAAGTGGACTCTTTGGTAAGCATTGTGTACACTTCTAATAAACTGCTAAGCTCTGGAATTCAATAGGTGATGTATGTCCCATGGGCTGAACCTCAGTTAAGTAAATAGTCGAATCCTTGAGACAGCCGAAACTGACATCACTAAGACCCAATGTGTCTGTTCACTATTTACCCAAGAAGAGCCTTGCCAAAAGATAGCAAATATTTTCCCGGGACTTCTATCAACTGCCAGATGGGTTTATGGGTGATCTTTGACTTTGAGGACAACGCTATCCTCTGGAGACCTCTAGAATCTTACTATTACAGGTCCACTGGAGATACAATTAAGATTTTTTTTTGTTTTTTATAAATCAACAAAGGTTGTTGGCCACCAGTGTACAGAACCCTGACCAAGATGCTAAACAGAAGGCCCTGGGCATGAAGAGAAAATCAAATATCATCAGAGAACCCTTCCCTAAAGAATTGTTGCCATCTTCACTCCAAACCCAGTACCATTTAGAAAAGCACACACTATACCAACAAAGTGGACACAGATTAATCCAGTTCTAATGAATTGATTTTTTTTTAGGAATATTCTGAATTAAATGAATTAGCTACACAGGGAGGCTGCTCCAAAAAAGACCATCCCTTTTATATGTGTTACCTTGCACAATCTATCTGGAAGGACTTGTACTCAATCAAGAAGGTTCCTAGACAAGGTCTCCCAGAACATAACCTGTAGACCCCAGGATCACCTTCATTTAGGAAGTTTGTTATAATGCATATTTTTAGACTCAATGTCAGTAATTCTGATTCATTAAATGTAGATTCCAACAGTCGGCATTTTAAATAACCTCCCTTGCTTCTTCTTCATACTTAAGTTGGAGAATTGTTGAGTAAGACTTCCTTTTCAAAGAGCATTTAATTTCCAAGGTTCCTGTCTTCATAGGACTTATGGTTTTTGGAGACAACTAGCTTGTGGTAAGGGTTGCTGGTGATTAATAACCATTCATTCAACAAATACTCACTGAACTGCCCATTACATGCCAGATTGTGTTCTAGGAAAACAGGGAATCAGCAATTATGGTAAGAGTCATCTGCTATATGCTGAGCACCACAACTTGCTTTTACTTCTTTCCTTGTAACATCCTTATGAAGTAGGTGCAATCACTTTCATGTCACAGGAGAGAAGACGGAAGCTCAGGGAGGCGGCTGACCTACACAAGGTCTCAAGGCCAGTAAATGACAGACCTGAAACTTAGACCAACATCTGTCTGATGTTGTATTCTGTGTCCTTTCCACAACAGCAACAACACAAGCATAAAAAGATAAAAGAAAAAATAAGTTCAAAGCAGTCTGAGTTCAATGCCAAATGAGTAGTACCGTTCCTGAATACTGAGGACGTTCAGCCCTGAATGAAATCATTGCAGGCTATGGTGGAGGAAGAGTCTTCTTAGAGGCAGCAGTGAACTGAATAATAAAGGATATATGAATTCAGAAAGGGAAGAAGCATCTGGAAGGGGAAATCATACAATAAGGAATGGTGTGCATCAAAGTATGAGATAGGAATGTGCAAGACTAATTTGGGGGACTGTGAATTGGTCTTCTCAGCTAACCAGAGCCAACATGTTAGGGAGAGAAAGTTCCAAAGGAAGTTGTAAATAGATCATGGAGTTCTCTCGATTATTACGCTTGGGTGTCTGAACTTCACCCCATAAGACAATAAGAATTCACTGTAAGAAGACATGATAGAGAGAGATGTGGAGAGTAAAACAGATTGATAGTGGTCTGCAGGATAGATCAGCAGAAGAAGAAGAACCAGAATCAAGTGGGAATCAGGTAAAAAGTATTTATATGAGGTAGTTACCACAGGAAACAATTCCTGAATTCAGGAGAATTCATACCTAGCATGTACAGACTTCTTACTATGTTCTTAACTTCTTAACTATGTTCTATGTTATTAAGGCCTTGTTCTTAATAATTTAAATAAATTAATTAGTTTGATCCCATATAATTCCCTCTAAGATGACATTAGGACTGTTCCCAATTGCCTCGTTGTCCTTCTAGTCGCATGGTATGATTGCCCTCCCGCTGCTCCCCTCTTTTGAAGCTTGGTCATGCCTTGTGGCTTATTTGGTCCAATGACTGTGAGCGGAAGTGAGGTCTGTTACCTCTGGCACAAAGCTTTGAGAGCGAGTGTGTGTTCTGTCACATATATTTCCCTGTCATGGTTATCTTGGAAGCATTTGTCAGGAAGGTGACTCTCTCAGTTTGGGTCCCTGGGTAACTATGACGAACAAAGCCTGTGCTAGACTTGCAGCATGAGCAAGAAAGAAATTCATGTTCTAGTGGCCCGCTGCCATCTGGGAGTCATTGCTACTGTACTATAACTAACCCGATCTCTACTGTCAGACCACCTGAGTTCAAAACCCTCACTCCACCATTTGCCAAATTTGGCAGGTTACAACCTTTCACCCTCACTGACTTCATCTTCAAAATGGGAATCACTACAGCGGTTACTTCACAGGGACATTGCGAAAATAACTTTTTGTGCCGCGTTGCAGGCGGTATTTCAAACACTTTCTGTGTGTCATCTTACTTGTTCCTCACGACGACTGTTTTACAGATGAAGAAACTGAGGTACAAACAGGATTATGGCACTTGCCAGAGATCACCCGGCTAATAAGCAGTGGGGCCAGGATGCCAACTTAAGGCAGTTCAGTTGTAGAGTCCCCATGCTTATCCCCTGGTAACACCCAGCCTACCATAAGCACAGAGTCACGTTTTCCACTAGGCCCCCTGTCTGGGGCCTAGGATCTTTTGAAGGGCCTAAAAAGTATTTCTCACCAGAAAAAGAAATATATTGTTTTTAAATAATAATATAATATTTATGTATATTAATACTTATTATATATTCTATTTATATTACATAAAATCATATAATATTTAATATAGATATTAATATTTATGTAATAATATAACATAATAATAAAATATTAAAAGCTTAACTGCAACATCAAATTAATAAATATTTAAATGTCTATAAAATTGGTCATCATGTCAGCTCTCCCACAACACCAACCACTCGAATCAAGTAAATGAGATTTTAATGTGAGATATGGGTGCATGGTAGTATCTTTGACATGATGGGGGAGGTAGGACTTTTCAAAGTGTCCAGGGCCTAAAATGTGCCTTAAAATGACCCCTTGAATAGCGTTCAATAAAGTATTAGCTGTCGTGTGATTTTCATTATTGTCTTTAGCTTTGGCCAACAGAGACACTTCAGAAGCTGTTCCAAATTCTGCAACAAAACGACTGGTCCCTTGAGCCACTCCCAAATGTCTGTCAGCAGCTCACTGCTGAAGCTGGTCCTTATTCAGACTCAGGGGAGAGCAGCAAGGTTGAGTTTCTACCTTTTTGCTCAGAGATCTAGTTCCTCTCACCTACTGAGCCAGAGGTAGATGCTGTAGCCCTACCAAAGCCCCCCCCCCCCGCCCCCCCAGACTATCAGCTGGCTGGGAATGGAGTTACGTGAAATGCACCTTTGGAACTACAGCAAAACATCAGGGGCCTCTGGAAACTGTAGCTGCCTGATAACACCCCTATCTCCAGTGTCTGTTTCTTGAGTCCCTGGTGCTTTGTGCATTTTATGGCATGTACTAAATCACCCTGCATGAACCCTTCCTCCTGGAGGGTGACTCTCACTCTTAAACCTTGACTCAACACCTAGGGTCTGCCGCTTACTTAGCCTGGAGTATTACTGTGTTCATTCCCTGCAGTGTCTTGAATCTGGAGACACTCTCCCTCCCCGACGCCAAGCTCACAGTTTCTGATCCCGGGCCCCGACTTTTGTTCCCACTTTGCACTTCATCCATGTTATCGTCATACCTTGTATCTGCAGAGTCTTTGTGACTTCCCCAGTCAATGTGGAACTCTGGTGCAGTGATTTAATAGTAATACATTCTGGGGTCAAACTGGCCTGAGTCCGAAACCTTGCTCTATCATTTCCTGAGGGCTGACCTTAGTAAGTTACTAAAGCTCTGTTTTTTATACTCTGAACTTTGGAGCCTAAAACAGTACCTGCCCCATAAGATGCTTTGAGAATTCCGTGAAATAAGCCAGTGAAAGGGAGTAGGAGATAGAATTATTCAACAGATGTTAGCCATTAATGTTATTCTTACTATTACAAATTCTCACTTTTGATTTTCAAAGATCTCCGTGAAGCGGGAAAGTTAGGAATTCTGGTTTTTATTTCATGAAGGACAAAGCAGAGGGCCTGACAGGTAGAGGCTTGCCCAAAGTCACAGGGTATAGAAGGGGTGGGACTACAGAGCCTCTGGCACTGAATATAGAAGGATGCCACCTTTCAGTCCTCCCTTTGCTTGAGCACATCTTTCTCACCACCCCTTCTATATTCATGGGATCCCAAGAAGAGGGTTTTGAAGGGGTCCTCATTTATTCCAGCTACTTTTGTAGCTGGCTCCATGTGTTTTTGATCAGAACCGAATTATCCTTTCTTCGTATGCACCAAGCTCAAACCTCAGGGGACTGCAGAGACTCTTGGATCTGGCACCTTTTGAATTGATAAATACAGTTGACTCCTGAACAACATGGGGGTTAGGGATGCTGATGCCCCACACGGTCAAAAATCCACGTATAACTTTTGACTCCTCAAAAACATAATGACTAATAGCCTACAGTTGACTAGAAGCCTTATTGACAACATGAACAGTCAATTAACGCATATTTTGAATTTGTATGATATACGGTATTCTTACAATAAAATGAGCTAGAAAAAAGAAAATGTTATTAAGAAAATTATAAGGAAGAAGAAATACACTTATCATGCATTTACTAAAAAACCTCCACAGGGGCGCCTGGGTGGCGCAGTCGGTTAAGCGTCCGACTTCAGCCAGGTCACGATCTCGCGGTCCGTGAGTTCGAGCCCCGCGTCGGGCTCTGGGCTGATGGCTCAGAGCCTGGAGCCTGTTTCCGATTCTGTGTCTCCCTCTCTCTCTGCCCCTCCCCCGTTCATGCTCTGTCTCTCTCTGTCCCAAAAATAAATAAACGTTGAAAAATAAATAAACATTTTTTAAAAAACCTCCACGTCTAGGTGGACCTCATAGTTCAAACCTGTGTTGTTCAAGGGTTGAATGTAATTTGCCCTTCGTGCTTCAAGGTCCACTGTGGGTGGCACTGCATTGCTCAGGACCTCTCTGAGGAAGCTAGCAACTCGTGGGCAGTCACAGCCACTTCTGTCCCCTTCACCTCTGTGAGGTGTATAAGCCTGAATGAATAAATGACTGGAGAGTTAAAAAAAAAAAAAAGTTCAGAATGAGGTGAAATAAAGAAACCTTACTTAGACCAGATGGAAGTCTGGAAGCCTCAAATCTAGTGGTTTTATTAAATGAAACTGAACTTGACACATCTATCATAGAGCCTGGCCCACACAGGCTCTCAACACACATCAGCTATTATCACTACTAAGCTAACAGGCCATGAGACCTCAAACACATCTCTTCCCCTCCCTTGCCACTGGCAAGATTAACAATACTTCCAGTCCTATTCTATTCTGAATGACTGGAGAGATTATTAAGAGAGAAAATGGGTGTGAAAATGCCCTGAAAATGTAACAAGTGTAGTCAGAATTTACGGTATTATTATTTTTACTCATTATTATGATTATATAATGATCTTTCGTCCCCGGCAGTTAGTCTGACATGAAGTTTTGCTCAATAACCAGTTGACTGCATTTGGAGGAGAGCTTCTGAGGATGGTCCCCTGTCTTGGGCTCTGTTCCCTTCTCTTTGCCTGGTGAGGCACGTATCTCCAGGTTAATGGGGTCACAGATTCCACCCCGCTCAGATCAGCAGTCTTCATGGGGGCTGCTCATCTGGGCAATGTTCTGCTGTTATAGGTCCTGGGCACCAGGTACAAACAAGGTAAATGACTCAGTTCAGGTCACAATGTGGCTTCTTGAACTCTGGACCCAAAAGCAACCCACACTCACAGAATGTGAGCTGAGATGGCGCTAACTGAGGAAAAGTCTTGATCTGTTCTAATCAATTATCCCAGAAAAAAAAAAAAAAGTCATCCAGCAGGCAGTGGTTCTCAAACTTTAGCAAGTGCTTTCATCTTCAACTGGAAAGCATATTAAAACAGATTTCTGGGCCCCACCACAGAAGTTCTGATTCAAGAGGTCGTGGCTGGGGTCTGAGAATGGGCATTTCTAACAAAGTGCCAGGTGATGAAGTTACTGCTGGTCCAGGAGAAACATACTTTGAGACTCAGTGGCCTCATGCCCAAGAGCGCAGGCTCTGGAATGGAGTTAGGGTGCCCAAATCTGACTCTGCTGCTTAACATCTGTCCCCAGCTGCAAGTTACTTGAATGTCTTTGTATCTCCATTTCTGCATGTGTCAAATGTGTTGTTACATACTTTAAATGTAATCATACTAACTTATAGAGTTACTGGGGCAATTACAGGAAACATACATGCAAAATATTTCGCATAGTGCTGAGAACATAGTAAGTATTCACAGTCAGCCACTGTTACCATTATGATTGTGCCATTCACTTCTCACCCTGAAACTATTTGGCATCTAGGTTTCCCTTTTTAGACTATAAGCAGCTTCAGAGCTATGGTCCTGTCTCATTCATGTCTGTATTCCCCAGGGCTGAGTTCAATGCCAGGCTCAAAAAAAAGAATATACTATAGAAATTCATCCATTCACTCAGTCATTTATTCATACAATTGATAAATGTATACTGAGCACTTTCCCTGTGCATGGCCCAGGCTAGACACTGAGGGTACAATAAGCAAGAACCAGATCATATTCTCTTGGTGCTTATCTTGACTGGGGAATAGAGACATTAAATAATGCAACAAGCAACTAGACAAAGGAGTTACTAGTTAGGAAAGATGCTTTGAAGGAAATAAAAAGTGCTGAACTGGAGGGCAGTTCGGGATTTAGTTCAGGTAGACTGCTCAGGGAAGTTCTCTCTGAGGAAGTAACAAGAGCTGAGAGGGGAATAATGAGCCCAAGGCCAACCTGATGGGATCTAATGGGACAGAAGCACCAAGCCATGGCCCAGGGGCAGGAAGCAGCTGGCCTGTTCCAGAAACAAAAGGTGAGCTGGAAGGCAGGAATCTAGTGCTAAGAGAGGGGCCGAAGAGGTAGGGTTGGGGAGGGACAGGTTCCTAGAGAGCCTTGTAGGCCAAGGTATGGAGACGGCACTTTTTAAAGCAGTGAATGACATGTTCAGCTTAATACTTTTGAAAAGTTGCATTAGCTTCAGGGTGGTCCACAGCCTCGAAGGAGACAAGCGGGTAAGGTGGGGGGTTAATGCAGGGGCACGCAAGGAGGAGGATGCTGGCGTGAAATAGGAGGCGGGAGTGGAGACAGAAAAAATAAAAAGTGTTTGGATTTAGAGTATAATTTATAGCTAGCACTGATGGAGTTGCTGATGGACTAGATGTGGGGGTACATGAACAAGGGACGGAGGACGGCGAGGGGGACTTAATGAACACATCTCCAGCTGTGATCTCTTCATAAGAAGCTGCCACAGCTCCTTAGCTTCCATCTGCTCACATCTCCGTCCCTGGCTGCCAAATTCAATCCTCCCTTTCTTAGGGCTCAGGGGCCCTTCCAAGGCTCCTCAAGGGTCCCTGTCCTGATTTCTGAAGCTCTGCAGGCCAGCACTGGTGGTTACTATCCCAGAAGCCCGGATGTCCTGCTCCCTGCAAGACAAGGGGGAAGCAAGCCCTCTGGGGGGGCATTAGCAGAGCAGCCAGTCAGGCAGCAGATGACAACGGAAAGCCGCATGTGCAGGCACTCTGGGGATCGGGGATGCTGGCAGGAAACTGAAAACAAATTCTGCTGAATGTTAAGAGAGACATGCCGTCTTGCTGCTTTGGGCCTCCTGGTGCTGGTGGAGATGGCAAGACCAATGACAAAAGCAGAGGGCATCTTCTGAGCCTACGTGGTTTCTGGGGTTGCTGGAGACAATGCGCTCTTTGATGGATGTTACAAATAAGGGAGGCTGACCCCAGAGCTTGTTTCCCTCCAAGTCCTGCATCTCACGCACCCAATCTCTCTTCCTTTATGACCATTCCTGGGATCCAGCCACTCAGGCCAAGCTGAGGTTTTCGTTACTCTGCTTCTCATCACTGAATGTTGTCGTCAGTAGAATATTTTTCATCAGACGTAGATCACGCTCGGTTTTTATGTTTGCTTTTTATTTTTTCGTTTTTTTTTTCTTTTCTTCTCTTCAGTTGGCATGGGAACGCTGCAAGTGCCAGTTCAGGGAGGATCCATCAACGTCATCATAACACTCCCCCATGCCGCCCAACTGCTTTGATATGTTCAAAGTGCACACACAGTTCTCCCTCATGGAGGCAAATCTGGAAGCAGCCAGCCTTGTTGTTTCCCCAGCTGATAGGCTTTCCAGCTCACATGATTCCAGAGGTAGAAGGGAACCCAGAGGCCAGCCCAAAGCCCCAGAGAAGGGAGAATCTGAAGCAAGGTCACACAGCAGGTCAGCAGGGGACAGACGACTCAAATCCAGATCATTACACAGTCCTGGATGCTCTATGACCTTTCAGGATCGTCTTGAACTTTTCTAGAAGGGTCTTTGTTTGCTCATTGAAAAAATCAGACCATCTGCTCTCTTTCATAACAAGGGCTGCTGTGGGGATCAAGTAAGATTCATGTGATTGGTTCCCATAAATGGTGGGCATGTCTTTTAATGCTAAGACTGCAAACATGAGTCTTGCAGACAGATGCTCATAAATACTTATTAAACTGACGGAAAGTTAAGGAGATTGTTACATGTTTATGCCTCAGAAGTAGATGTGGTGGATTCCCATTCATCTAATAAACTGTTAACTCGTTCATTCATCCAGCCAATGACCATCCTTCAAATACTGAATGCCTAATGAAGGCAGTGCTACTTTTGTTTATAACTGGTTAAAAAACACACCAACCTTGTCACAGACAAATGTGAGATCCAGCAAGAAGAAAAATCTTGTAAGAAACTCATCACAACACGATGGGTTATGAATATAAATGGCTGGAGAAGGCAGAGCACTACTCCCTTGGGAGTGTGGGACTCACGACCTGCACAGCCAGGAAACCCTCCCCTGAGTTCCATGGATTTGCAACTGGGGCTTACAAAGTGAGTAGGAGTCTCCCAGGCCAGCAGATCCAAGGCCTAGAGGTATATTACAGCAGGGTGTTTTGGGACACGCTGCAGGTCTTTTGTCAGTACTGAAGCAAGATAGACCTAGTATTTATTTGGTATAACAGGCTCTGCATTCAAATTTCATAGGAAATTTTTAATCCCATACAGGTAAAGGGGCTGTTCATTCCATGTGTGATAGGGACTGTTATTAACCCCACTGGACAGCTATAAAACTGAAACTCAGAGCTACTGCATCATTTTACCCAGGGTTTCACAGGTGAGAAGTGGCAGATGTTGGATTCATGAGATATTTGACACCAAAGTCTGGGTTTATAGTCATTACTCTTTATGGTCTCTGTTAAACAGGAACATATGGGGAAACTGAGGCTGTGGGAGTCATCAGGGTCATGGAGGAGAATTGAGAAAAAAGAGGATCTGTGAGTTACTCAAGATAACATCACTAATCAGTGACAGAACTGAGGCTTACGTCCCATTGTCCCATTTCCATCTGTCTTCTGGCCCATCCCATAGCTCACGGACTAGGGACAAATTAAGAGACCAAGGTAGAAGATGTCAGAAAAAATCAGCCATCTTCCTGAGAAACACCAAATATCCTGTGCCTCTCCTCCACTGCTCTGCTTGTGTTAGGTTTTCCTGGGGATCTGTGTTGGCGGGGGAATTCAGAGTATTTGTGGATAACAGATGTGCATATTTTCTTGGTCTAGTGAGATGAAGAGAAGTGGGAGGAGGTTGGGCACAGGGCCAGCCCTTAGCAGAACTGTCAAATCCTAGGTCTAGTCTACAAGATTCCCTCTAGCTCTCAAATGCATGCCCCCACCCAACCCTTTTGCTTAAACTTCTGTTTGCTTCCTATCTACCATCCAAGTAGTTCCACTGACAATGGAGGAAATACCTCAATTACCAGTTGTATTAGTCTGCATACAGTCTGTATTGGACTTTCATAACAAAATACCATAGACTGGGTGACTTAAGCAATAGAAATGTCTTTTCTCACAGTTCTAGAGGCTAGAAGTCTGAAATTAGGGTGCCAGCCAGCATGATTGGGTTCTGGTGGGAGCCCTCCTGCTGGCCACAGATGTCCACCATTTCACTGTGTGCTCATATGGGTTTTCCTCTGTGTGTGTGTATGGGGAGAGAGGGAGAGACAGAGAGAGAGAGGAATGGAGGAAGCAAGAGAGAGAGAAAGAGCGTGAGTATATGTGCAAGTGAGCACACAAGCTCTCTGGTATGTCTCCTTATAAGGGTACTAAACCCACCAAGAATGCCCTACCCTTATGACCTCGTCCAGACCTAATTTTCCTCCAAAGATCCCATATCCAAATACCAATTGGGGTTAAGAACTCAACATATGAATTTTGAAGGGACACAATTCACTCTAGCACCAATTCATGGAATCAGTTCCCTGAACAGAAAGATTATGTCTTTATTGGTCAGAGATGCTGGAAAGGGCAAGTTTCAAACCAACCTATGACTTCCTAACAGTGATCCCACAGGCACTAGGTCATCGGGGTAAAGACGGTAAGGTGCTTCTGATAAAAGAGTCAGGTTTCCAATAGCCAGGCTGATTGGGAAATGCCCAGAATCAGATAAAGGGAACTCTCTCCACTGCTAACTAGTCCACACTCCTAGAATGGCCTCTGCCATACTAAGCCAAGATCTGTCAAGCCAAACCTCCCATCCATTCATTGGTTTTTGTTTAGCCTCCTAAGCCACAGTGAAAAAATGCAACCCTTTTTCAAAGATGGCTCTTTAGATGTTTGGGGTGAAGACTGAGCCATACTCAGTCCAAGACTTTCTTTCTCACAGCTTCCTACTAATCCTCACTGGAAATGCTTTCCAGATCCTTGACCATCTGAATGTGGTCTTTAAGTATGGCACCATTATTCCTGTGACCTGCCTATGTAGTCCGAAGTCCAATCACCCACGACGGAGAGGACCCAGTCATGGGATTTCTTTATAATACCTGTAAGAATAGACTTGGTTCCATCAGGTAATGACCTGGGGCAGACACCCCCTCTAATCCTGTTGCCCTCTCTACTGTATGTCAGCACAGCTCAGCCTCTGAATGAAGCCGGACTTTTTTTTTTTTAATATTAATTTTACGGGTTGCATTACAACCAATTCGTTTCAACTTGTCTCATTTTAAAACAGATTTGGGGCTTATTTATTTTTTTTAAATAGTAGTATAGAGGCTGGGTGTTATTCCTGGATGTTCTTCCTAAACGTAGGTTACCCAGGGCTGAGAAAAGGGAGCACAGTGGCAATTTGGCAAGTGCTGCCCTGGAGTCTGCCAGTTCTTTCTGAAATCACCAGCAATTCCTTGTTCTGGGTAAAACTGTTTGGAGAACTGGCTCCAAAACTTGATGGGATGCCAGGAAGAGTAGAATAAGGCCTTTCTTGGTGATCAAAAGTCCTGTGTTAGAATCATGACCCAGAGACTAACTCAGTGCAGAGAAAGGCCTTTGTCCTCTCTGGGCCTTAGCTTCACCATATGTAAAACAGAGGATCAGACGAGGCATTGAGTCTTACAAGGTATTAATAGGTAATTCACTACAAAGGGGGACTACTATGTTTAGGAAATACATACCCTCCTCTGAGCAATGAACAAAGCATATTAGTATAGCAAAGGGACTTCAAAATCCAGAAGAATAGTCTCTCCCTACTTTGTTTTAATCCATCATTATTACATTTTTGACCATGTGTTTTTCCCTATTCACCCCAACTTCCAGGGCAAACCTATCAGTAGCCTCAGAACAGCAAAGCTGTAACAGGAAATGCAGACCAGATGGGTTCCTAAAGCCCTTTAAAAACTAATCCTTTTGGCTCTATCATGTAGAAATATGGATTTTCTGTGTTATCTGACATCAGGTAACTTTATTATCATGGAGGATTATTCTAATAAGTGCTAAATGAAACTATTTTTATTCCTATAAAAAGAGGACCTTTTGAGTGTCAGCTAAGAAACTTTAATTTATTATTCTATCGCTGAAATGCCTTTTTGTGACCTTCAAAGCATTGTTTAGTCTGAAACTGGTCCACTTCTTCAAATGTATCTTCCAGGCTCCCCAGAAACCTCCACCCAAATCTTCACACTCACCGTGTTAACTCTCCTCTTTGTTCAGGAAGCCTGTTCTGTCGATTTCACCATTCTCATCTATGATACTGGACCATCCATGTTCAAAACACTCCCTGGGCTGATCAGATACTTGTGATCAAGGCAACCTTAAACTGGGATCAACACAGTTACCTTACTAAGGCAGGAAGGCAGAAGAGTACATTTCAGAAATTGTCTCAATTACAAATGCTTTTTTAAAAAATTGAAGTTCTTATTAAATCCGCTGTTTTATCTTAAAATTCACTTTCCCAGAGCAGTTCATCCCTCCAACATTTCCGTCAACATTGCCCTATATTTCATTCCAGCAGAAACTAGCTATATATGTAGTTAAAGCATTTTGCTTTCTTTTCCCAAATAAGTGCAGGACCAGATTTAAATTTTATTTTATTTTATTATTTTAAGGCAGCTGACTCTAAGCAAGACCTGGAGAACTAAAAGGAATCATCTTGGCAGATGGTAAAAGGAAACAAGTAGCAAAGTGGCTCTATTTTGGGGTTTTGTTGTTGCTGTCATTTCCAGATCAAAGAAGCTTTAGATCTAGATATTTCCTAACTAAATTACAAAATCCCATCCAGAGCACTTTTATTCTCCATGCCCCTCATTTCAACAAGAACACAGGATTTTCTGATGAAGACTCCGGAGGGCATTTCAAAAAAAGCTTGTCATCGCAAACAATTAAATTGAACAAACAATAATGGTTCCCATTTGGGGGGCACTTACTATGCCAGGCCCTGAGCTAAGCACTTTTCACGTTTATCTCTTGCAATCCTTACACCAACTCTGAGAAGAATGTGTTATTACTGCCACTTGACAAAATAAGAAACAAAGGCTTTGCCAGGTGAAGACACTTGCAAAGATCACACGGGATTCAAAACTGGGAAAACGTCTCCAAAGTCTCTGCTCTTAACCATTAGACTTACCTTGGAAATATTTATTGGGCATCGGCCCCAAGAATTTGGACTTCATTAAATACAAACTTGTCTCCCCTGCTCCACTCAAAGAGCTCAGGGTCTTGATAGTAGATGTGACCTCTTCCCATATACAGAAGGTAGAAAGTTAAAGGGACCGATAAAAGCAGTACGAAATAAAAGGGAGCTAGTAAAATAACGGAAGTAGAGATTAGTTATAATTGAAGAAATGAGACATAATTTCATAGAAAAGTAGTAATATCTGAGAAGCACCTTAGAAAGTAGATATGGTTTCTTTACCATATACTCTATATTCAATCCATCACCACGTCCTGTTGTTAACAGCTTTAAAATAAATTACAAATCTACCTCTTTTATTTGCTCTGCTGCCAGCTTGGGTCAAACCACCATCTCTCATGTAGACTATTGCAGGAGCCTCTTAGCTATTCTCCCTGTGTCCCTTCTGTGGTGCACTGGGTTACTGTTATAGAGTTACATATTTGCAATGTGACTTGTAATCCTTCTTAGATGGTACAGTCTATTTCTCTGTCCCAGGAGTGTTAGGTTTGGTCACATGCCTTGCTTGAACCAATGGAATAATAGAAGGCATGACATAAGCAAAGGCTTTAATTATACTTGCATGATAAGGCTTAGACTCTTGTGCTTCTATGATCCTCCATGAGAATAGCAAGGGTTTGTATGTGCTGCCCCTTTACCCTCACTTCCAAAACAAAGACACATGGGGCATGTCTAAACCCTCCTGGAGTCCACCTTATCATCCTAGAACAGGTGATCCATAGTCAATCTGCAGACTACGATTGTTTAAAAAGTTTTTGTATAAGCTACGAGGATTTTGATGTTATTTGTTATGCAGCAATAACTGACTAATACACACCATTTTCATATCAATTTATCACTTTCCCCTTCTCTACAGAGGAATCATTTTTTAAAATATAAATCAAATAATATACTCCTAAGCTTAATATCTATTAGGATTTTTATTACTTAAAATCAAACTCAGTTCCTTGTGGTAGCCTACAAAACAGTCTGTCTAACTCTTTTTTCAGTATGATTTAGCCCACCGATCTTCTTTTTGTTCTTGAAATCCATAAATTAACTCTCACTTTAAAGTCTTTACACTTACTACTCTTTTTGTCCGGAAAGTTCTAGAGACTAAGTCTGTGCTAATATGATATCTATTAGCCACATGTGGATATTTAAATTTAAATTAACTAAAATTACGTAACATTAAAGATTTAGTTCCTTACTCATACTAACCACATTTCAAATGTTCAACAGGCACATGTGGCTAGTGGCTACCATATTAGATAGCACAGATATAGAATGTCTCCCATCACTACAGAAAGTTCTATTGATTATAACATGGTTCAGTTAAAATATTGCCCCTGCAGATAAGCCTACCTTGACTACCTACTTAAAGTAGCTCTCTAGCCTACTGTCTGTTCCATGACTCTATTTGGCCATATATGTGGCATTTACCAACTATTTGAAATCATTATATGTATTTATTTGTTCACTAGAATGTAGACCCCAGGAATTCAGGGATTTTGTTGATTTTGTTCTCTGATCCATCCTGAGAGTCTAATAAAGAGTGACTGTTTAGTAAATAGGAGTTGAATAAATGAGCAAAGTATTCTCGGTGGGAAGGTCTATGCTAAGTGGAAGCAGAAGCATGAACAAAAGCAGAGCAGTGAGAGATTGGGGGGCACATTTGTAGCAACACTGGGTAGGATACTCTGGCTGGAACATAGAGTATGGACTGTTAGATAAATCTCAAAAGGTAGGCAAACCATTTTGAAAAGTTTATTATTGAAAGACTCATATTCTGGGCTGAATTTGAACTTAAAAAATGTGGGGAGCTATCGACAATTTTTTTATGACAGAGAACGTTCATGATTATAAAGTTGCTAGTCTTCAAGAAATTGAACTACCTGCTGTGTGACAAGTGGATCATAGCACGGAGAGACTTAGTCAGGAAGCTAAAAGATACAATCTGATGAGAAAGGAAGAAAAAGGTCAAGACTCATTGTAGTGGGCAAAACCATACATCACATGTTTTGGATGGAGAGAGAATGATCTGGTGGATCACACAGACACTGGCATTTTGAGACTGAGTAACTCAACAGAAATAGAGCGAGGGAAGAGCAATGGGTTTGGCAGAAAAGATGCCAAAATCTGTTTTTGACATATTGGACCCAAAATGTAGACGCTAGCATCTTGGGGAAAAAGTAGATATTGGGGGCGGGGAGGAGAAAAAGGGGTCAGAGAGAGCCCCAGTGTTGCTGGTGGGAAGAACACAGCATCACAAGGCTAAGGATTCTTAGGCAGAGATGTGAGGATCCTCACAGGTGTTCAGCTATGAGAAGCAAAAACAGAATACAGCTGGAATTGTTGGTGAGCAATACATAATAACCCTAGAAACCATAGTTTAAGGTATTCAGAATGATCTTGGAGAAAGGAAATAAAGATAGTATCGCTTAAGTAATTTTCCCAAAGCTAGTAAATACCCGGTTTCTAGACTTCGTGTGCATCCTTACAAGCTCCCCATTCCCAAAGCCTCCAGCTTTTTAGTGTCTGGAGTACAGATTAAATGGAGGGATCACATTGTCAGGTGTTCTCTGTCTTCCCTTGAAGCTAGGGCACTCCATAGGCTTTACCAGATGGGTTAGGGATGGCTGGAGCTTATTCTGCTTGCTTGAGACTCTGCCGTAATTGACCACCTCAATTAACGAATGGAGTTTGGCACGGAGATAAGATGAAGCACTTTGATTTGACATTTCCTTCAACACATAATTTAAATCTCAGAATCCTTAAGTTTCATAATCACATACTTGGAAAGAATCTAGAAACCATCTAGTTCATTTCTCTCCTCTGTGAAAGAATGAATATATGTATACACACACACACACACACACACACACACACACACACATGCACACACACACACCTCCTGCCATCCTTAGAGGCAACAGCAACAACTCTGAACTATTCTGAAAAGACAGCCAATGCCATCACCTCTCTGATAGGGATACCCTAGGAGCCTTACTATCTGCCTCTACTATGCTCAGTGGCTTCCACATCCTGTGGCTTTCTTGCCTTGGTAGCAAGTGCTCCTTTGTCAGCCTTTAACTTGCACGTATAACATGATGCAGAGAAACTAGCATCTGCCCTAGGACAACTGAGTGACCCAATTTGCAAGGCATTTTTTCAGGGCCCCTCGTTCTCCACTGCCTAGACCAAGATTCTCAACCTAACTTACCCATTGTGGCTGGTTTTTCACATTCCACAGCATATCATACTCCTGTCTGGGTGGCCCATTTTTTTAAATGTTTATTTATTTATTTTGAGGAAGAGAGAGAGCATGTGTGCACGCATGCATGTGAGCAGGGGCGGGGCAGAGAGAGGGAGAGAGAGAGAGAGGGAAGCAGAGAGAATCCCAAGCAAGCTCTGCACTGTCAGCATGGAGCCCGACATGGGGCTTGATATCACAGACAGTGAGATCGCTTCATGAGATCAGGCCCCGAGCCAAAATCAAGAGTCAGATGCTCAACCGACTAAGCCACCCAGGCACCCCTGGCAGGCTCATTTCTAACTTTAATATTTGAGCTCAAGTATCACCTCCCTAGAAAGGCCTTCTTTGACCACTTAAAGTAGGTATTGTCTTCTACCATAGTGATTTGTCACCACATTCTATCTTCTTTATAACCATAGTAACAATTTCTATTATTTTTTATTTATTAATGTATTTATTGTCTACCTCCCTATAGAACATATGCCCTGTGGAAAGGAGGATCATTATCTATCATTTTCCAGTGTTCCCTCAGTGACTAGTAAAATGTGGAACATATAGTGGTTGCTTGTATTGGTCAGATATTGCTGTATAACAAACCATCCCCAAATTTAGTGGTATATAACAATAAGCATTTATTGTTATCTTCCAGGTCTGCAGGTCAGCCAGGACAGCTCTGCTTCAGTCATTCGTTTGTGGGTTGACTGCAGCACCTCTGCTTTTTTTGTTTGTTTGTTTGTTTTTTATGGTTTTTTTTTTCTTTGTATTTCTCTTTCTTCTGGGACCAGCAGACTCTCTGAGGCATGTTTTCTTGTTGGCCTCTGCTTGAAACATACCTAACAACATTCCAGTTGCAAAAGCAAGTCATATGACCAAACATAACATTAATGGAGCAGGAAGATATACTCTTCCCAAGGAGTTTGGGGGAAGAGATGAATAATTACCAAATAATAATCAAATCTACCACAATATTTCATAAGTATCAATAATTGAATAAAGGAATGCCCTCATCTAGATCAGTTAACGTCTCTAGTTAAGCAAACCAGCTTCCAGTCCTTATAATCCTATAATCCTGTCTCATCAGTATTAGTTTTAGAATTTCAGTCCAATGTGAATCCATGACCTGGCAGAAAAGAACCATACCACCCTGTTCTCCTTGAACAGAAACTAACTTAAGAACTCTGCCTGTTTAACAGAGGTTAAAACCTCCTTCATTTCATCCTGGCTCACTCTGTCCCCCTCTTCAGGCATAGGGAAGCCTTCATTCCTGCCAAAAACTAGGAGGGATGGAACCAATTAGAAGAACCTACCATCTGGTGGTGTGGGCTCATCAGGTTTGCAGCCAGGATTCCAACTGGGACTGTTAAAGAGTTTGTGCACAATAGTTTGAGTGTCTGAGTAGAGCAGGAAATGTCTTAGTCACTGGGAGAGAGTATAGGTGCCTCAAAATCACCAGATATCTTAAGGCTAACAGCTCCAACATTCTGTCAAAGAGAAGTCTGAAAAGACCACCCCTAGCCATGTGGGTGGACAAACTTCTAAAAATTGTTCCATGAACACAGGTTTGTTCCTGGCTGAAATGGGATTATCAAAGTCTTCTCAGTTTTGACTTACTTATGCATCTGCCTGGGTTTCAAACCTTTTGCCTACACTGACTTATGATCTTGCCTACCCCACTAGAATCCCTTGTATGCTCTTCTCTCTCTTTTCTTTTTAATGTTTATTTATGTATTTTGAGAAAGGGGGAGGGCAGAGGAAGAGAAAGAGAGAGAATTCCAAGCAGGCTCTGAGCTGTCAGCAAAAAGCCCAAAGTGAGGCTTGATCCCACAAACGATGAGATTATAACCTGAACTGAAATCAAGAGTCAGATGCTTAACCAATTGAGTCATACAAATATATATATATATATACACACACACACACACACACACACACACACACACACACACATATTTAGTATCTGAGAATAAAGCCAATGTAGTGAAAAACTAAGACTGAAAATCCAGACGGTATATCTCAGTCCTCATAACATTATTCAAGCCCCTGAATCTACCTGCACATGAAGTCAAAACTATTCAGTTGGTTAAGTTTCTGTCACTTGCTACCAAGAGAGTCCTGACTGCTCAGTGCCCAAATGGGGTTGCCCCTTTTCTCTATAAGCAATAATCTCTTAAGCTAAGGACACTGGCCCACATGTTTAGCCCAGTCTTGTGGCCTAAGTCATAAGTGAAAAGACATGCTTTTAGATTTAGCACTGTTGCATATCTGGACCCTGGGTAAACTTAGCCTCCTTAAGATTTCAAATTTCCCCATCTACAAAATATATTCATTCATAGATAATGACCACCCTCATAGGAAAACACTAAAGACTAATTAGTCACATTGTACTCGTGGTACATTCATGTTAATAGATAAGAAGCCTAGTTAATTATATTACCCTGCATTTCCCTAGCACTTCTGATTTTTCAAAGCTCTTTCATATAAGTAATGACATTTGCCTCTTCTAATAACCCTGAGAATCTGGTATTATAACCCCATATTATACATCTGGAAACTATGCTGGGCACAGAGATATCTCAAGGTCATATAGTAAGTCAATTCCAACACTGAACAAATTATTTCAATTCCTGTATACACTAATTATTCTATTAAATCTCATTGGAAATTGTCCTACTGGTCTATAATGCTCTTAAAATCAGAATAATATATACAAATGATTAAACTTTTATTGGGATGATCATCATAGCATTGTTTGTAGGAAAATATTTGGAAATATAAACTAGATATTCAATAAAAGGAGACAAATTAACTAAATTGTACATATGTACAACAGGCTTTTAGGAAGACATTAAAAATAAATATGTAATATTCATGGAGCGCCTGGGTGGCTCAGTCAGTTAAATGTCCAACTCTTGGTTTCGGCTCAGGTCACGATCTTGGGGTTTTGTGGGTTCAAGTGCCGCATCAGGCTCTGTGCTGATGGTGCGGAGCCTGCTTGGGATTCTCTCTCTCCCTCTCTCTCTCTGTCCCTCCCCTGCTTATGCTGTCTCTGTCTCTCTCAAAAATAAATAAACTTAAAAAAATGTGTAATATTCAAAGTAACATATGTAACACTGGGCAAAAAAAAAAAAAATCATACTTATTTTTGAGAGAGAGACAGAGCACGAGCAAGGGAGGGGCAGAGAGAGAGGGAGACACAGAATCTGAAGCAGGCTCCAGGCTCTGAGCTGTCAGCACAGAGCCCAATGTGGAGCTCGAAACCAAGAACTGTGAGATCATGACCTGAGCCAAAGTTGGATGCTTAACCGACTGAGCCATCCAGGCACCCTTCTAAATCTATTAACTTTAAATTGATATGTTCAGAAAAAAGATGGGAAGTTTATCCTTAGTAATCTAATTACACAAATTTTATTTTGTTTGGTGTCTATGTCCCCATGGTTTTCTATGATACACGTATTACTTCTGTACAGAAATTAAATGCTATTCTTTTATTATTTTTTTAACTTTTTTCTTTTTATTTATTTTTGAGAGACAGAAAGAGACAGAGTGTGACCGGGGGGGGGGGGGGGGGGGCAGAGAGAGAGGGAGACACAGAATCTGAAGTGGGCTCTAGGCTCTGAGCTGTCAGCACAGAGCCTGATGCAGGAGGTCATGACCTGAGGTCCCGGACCTCCCGGGACCACGAGGTCATGACCTGAGCCGAAGTCAGATGTTCGCTCAACTGAGGAGCCACCCAGGTGCCCCTAAATGCTATTCTTAAAATGTTCATTTCCATCCTAGAGATTCTACATAATGAACACACAGAAACAGGCTTAACCATTGGGTGTCAATTTCATTAGCCTACAACTGCCTCATTAACCCCAATTTTGCCCCCATCCTCTGAGATCTGGACCTCCCGTGACCTTAGCCTTCTGTGTGCTCTTTGGATAGCAAGCTGGGACACACCAAAGTCACAAGAGCAGTCAGGGTGGAAAGAGATTTCCAGTATCTTCAGCACAATGCACACCTTGACTGCAGCTGGCACAGAGGAGCACAGGCCACCTGAAAGTGCAGGGGACTGTGTGACAAAAGCCACAAGCTCTGATAGCAGGGGAGCTGAGCTGCTGCTACAGGAAGGAAACTACAGGGTCCACAAGAGCAGCAGCACAGCAGTGGACTGAAGAAAGCCCTCCCAGACTGCAGATGTCTAGGGATGGAACCAGAAACACACAAGTTAATGCCCTCTCCCATTCCCTCTGAGAGCTCAGTTTTCTCATCTGAGGAAAGGGGAGATTAAAAGCACCTGCCTCATGGCATTGTATTGAGTGGAAAGTTGATTTGAAATCAACTGTCATTTGTTCCTTCTCATAATAACCACATATAATTGGTATAGTTATTTCCTTCATCTGAAGGAAACTGAAGTTCAAAAAAAAAAAAAAAAAAGAATTGAATTGTCCAAGCCATACAAGGCATCAATGCCACAGCCAGGCCTTGAACCAGAAATCCTTTATAGACAGTAGAGTCTTGCACCTTATTTAGAACCCTTACTGACAATAGTCCAGGAGGAGTGGGGCTGAGCTTCTGATTTGACTTACAATTGGTTTTCACCCCCATCACTGTGTTCTAACAGCACAGTTATAACAGCCTTCCACAGGAATTTACAACACAGCCTATTGGAACTCTCAAAACTCATAATATCAGAGCACTACTCCCGTGAAAGGCAATAATTCAGGTTTACTCTCATCCCTGCCCCTGATGTTATATAATATACAGCTATTCATTCATTCATTCATTCATTCATTCATTCCCTCATTCATTCATTCATTCGACTAGCATCACTGAACACTATTCTGTGGTAGACACTGCAATGAGAAGCTAAAGAAAATGTGGCCATAGTTTCCAAGTTGCTTAGACCAGTTGGTCACATAAGATAAAGATCTAGGTGACTAAAACCCAGGGCTAAGTATGACAGCTGCTACAGGGAAGGTACCAAGGGCCAAGAGTCAGAGAAGGATATGACCATGGGAAAGCAAGGATGGTGATATAAAGGCTAGGACTGACCATAAGGACAGAATATCAGAGGGGAACATGGAAGGAATGAACAGTTTCTAGGTACAAGTGGAGGAAACGACAAGGAGGTGTCCAGTTTGACTGCAGATCAAAGTAGTGTAGTGTGGACTTTTCTGCTGATGAAATTAAGTAGGGACTCCAGATGAGTCCTTGCCTCCATGCACAGGCCTACCAGCCGTGTGCTGGACCAGCCTTCAGTCCCCATGAGAACACCCATGGGCACAACACAGAGCCCATGTGACAACTTACCCCTACACCCAGTCATAGGCTTCCCCTACCCCCCAGCGTCTGTCCCTCTGCCCAGCTGCCAGACTTCATCCCAAACTGGCAACAAGAGTAAAGGCACAGAGGTCATTTCTACATACGCAGAAAGTCTTCAGGGAACATGAAAGTGGCAAAGTGCTCTCAAGCATCTGAATCCTGGTGAGAAAGCAAAAATCTGACCACGACACTTCTCTGCTTAAAACCTTTAGTGGGTTTCCCATGGCTCTTGGGTTAAAGATCAAAATCTGTAATGGGGCCCCACAAGGCCTAGCCCTTGCCATCCTTTCCAGCCTTACGCTCCCCTCACCCCTCACGTCCTCCCCACCGGGCCTCTGTCCAGGAGGCTTCTAGAATATGCCTCCTATTCCCAGCACCACATCACTAAAAACCCTTCAGTTCTTAGCTCAAAACCTATTCATCCCTCTGCCCAGAGTTGATTCCTTTGTAATATGCTTTCACTGAACCATGGCCCTTTCTTTCACATCTTTGTCACAACCCATCATGATATACTCATCTGTACAATTCTTTGATACCTACATCTCTCACTAGCTGGTAAGCTCCATGAGCACAGGGCTGTCTTCTGTTTTTGTTCACATTAGTAAGCCCTCCATAAACACTTGTTGAATATTGAATGAATGTACCTGAGGCTCATGGGGGGCTCAGTACCCCTGCACTGGCATACAAAATGTAGCCTGCATGTGTAACTTGGTGGGGGCAAAGTTCAGAGTCTTCCTTAGATTCTCAATCAATCTAGTGGCTGATACAAGAGAGTCTTCTCTAAATAGTTTATCCCTGAGTCTTCTATACACTTTCACCATAGAAATATAGCCCTAGAAGGACTCTTAGAAATCATATGAGCTTTATGTTACATATTCATTTTTAAATATTTATTTTGAGAGAGAAAGCATGAGCAGGGGAGGAGCAGAGAGAGAGGGAAGAGAATCCCAAGCAGGCTCCGCACTCAGCTCAAAGCCTGACGTGGGGCTCGATCCCATGAATCACAAGATGTGACCTGAGCTGAAATCAAGAGTTGGATGCTTAACCAACTGAGCTAACCAGGCGCCCCTGAGCTTTATTTTCTAAATGAGCTGTATTTTATATTTAATTTAAGTTAATTTATTTATTTTCAATATGAAATTTATCATCAAGTTGGTTTCCATACAACACCCAGTGCAATGAGCTATATTTTCTAAATGAGGATGGGGGCAGTGCTTGTTCAAAGTCACACACATGCTTGTTTCCAGAAGTTAGTCCAGAATTTGAACCCATGTCTTCAAATCTCAATTCACATACTTTTCACTGCCTCAAACCTGGTGTGTGTGTGTGTGTGTGTGTGTGTGTGTGTGTGTGTGCATGTGTGCATGCACGCGCATGACAGAGAGACAGAGAGAGAACCTCTTCTTTATATCAGGTTTTTTGTGCATGCCTATTTCCTCTATAAGAAACTGAGCCCCTTCAGGGGAGAATCAATGCCTAATGCATTTTATTTTCCTCAATTCCTACTATAATGTCTTACACTGGCAAATGGATTTTATCTGTTGCATCAACTTCAACTCTGACCAATTTGTAGTAGCTGCCTGTAATGCTATGGTGAGAAAGAATTAAAAAAAAAAAAAAAAAGAAAGAATTTAAGGCCATGTCTACACTCAGTGGGAAAGAATTCTGAATCAGTAAATTCTGTCTTCTAGGGTCTGGAAGGGGGTAGTAATGGTACATGTGCTCCATAGAAGGCAGTAATAATAGAGTTTTGAATGAATGAACAAATGAATGAATCTTAACCATTGATCTTGACCATCTGAGTGGAGAACAGCAATCTGGCTGATTTCAGCCGTCTTCAACCTAGTCAGAGGAAGCAGTGTTCACAAAGTCGGCACCAAAAAGCTTATGATTAGCAAAATTAGAAAAGAATCAAAAGTGAAAATGCAGATACATGTTGATGCCTGCATGTCTTAAAGGGAAGGCATACGGGAAAATGGAGAAGCCACAGTCAGATTTGTAACATCAACCAGACAAATGCAGACATCGACCGTTTAACTGAGCACAGAGGGGATGCAGGAGGCAAACTCTGAACTCTCCACCTCGTCAAAACAAACACATGCCCCACCCTTCAGTGCTGCTCAGCCTCCGCAGAGGCATCTTCCTTATTGCCCACAGCCACTTTCTGCCTCAGAAACCTTAGCTCTTAACCCCCAATCATAAACTTCACCGTGGCGCTTTTGTGTTGGACTCTTTCACTGCTAGTTTTCTTTTCTGTGTCCCTATGTGTCTTGAAAGGGGGAAAGCTCACTGAGTTTTGGAGTCTCCAAAGCTGACTTCAAATACTAGGTCAGCCCTTCTCCACCGCAGAATATGGGGAAGACACTCTTGCCCAGTCTCAATAGTATCATCTACAAATTAGGGATAATAACTTTCTAGGATTGTCCGAAAACTCAAAGACAACATAGGTGAAGTATCTGTCACATGGTAGATCTTTGAAATAAACTTTTTCTATCTCAGGGGCGCCTGGGTGGCTCAGCCGGTTAAGCATCTGACTTTGGCTCGGGTCATGATCTTGCGGTCCGTGAGTTCGAGCCCTGTGTCGGGCTCTGGGCTGACAGCTCAGAGCCTGGAGCCTGCTTTGGATTCTGTGTCTCCCTCTCTCTCTCTCTGCTCCCCCCCGCCCCCACTCGCACTCTGTCTCTCTCTCTCTTTCAAAAGTAAATAAACATTAAAAAAAAATTTTTTTAACTTTGTCTATCTCAGCACCAGCCCTCCATTCTTTTAATTATTACTACATACAGTTTTTTTAGAGCAGAATTCACATACCTTTTGTGTCCTCTATTACTAGTTATAGAGTGAAGAACAGATATTATTTGAATGAAACAATGAAATGACAGGTGCTGAAGGATATAAATTATATATGAGCACCTCAGCTTGCTCACAGGCCTCAGCAAGCTGTGTAATTTTGTTACAGTGTTTTATGTACAACAGGGAGTGGTGAGGACTTTGGTAAACGTGAGAGTTTATGCCTTATACTTAAGTTAGACAGCACTTCTCAGCTCTAGACCAT
The DNA here is from genome assembly GCF_018350155.1 of Leopardus geoffroyi. Taxonomy (NCBI): domain Eukaryota; kingdom Metazoa; phylum Chordata; class Mammalia; order Carnivora; family Felidae; genus Leopardus; species Leopardus geoffroyi. The sequence goes on from NC_059326.1 coordinate 193,690,797, forward strand.
AGAAGCTGAGAAGGAATGTAGGTCTGGGGTTTCCCAATGGTCTAGATTTTTTAGAGAAGACAGAAATCTGGATTTTTATACCACATTTTAAAGAACACTATGAAGGTCAATCAAAACAACTCAATTGACTATCAGTCTACAATTCTAAAAATGATGAGGGACCCTTAGGCAAGAGTTAAGATGCTGTCTGTCTACCACCCATGCCTAAAGTCTGGTTAGATCGCCATGGGCTTCATGAATGGGTCTATAAAAGAGGGAAACCTACCATAATTAGGCAACTAGCCCCCACCTACTTGCCATTCAGGCTCTCAGCATCTTTATGCTATATGATTCCCTGACTCCTAGAGACACTTGTTCATTTGTGTCAGAGGTACAGACCTTTGCCAGGTGTTCTCAGCAACATCAAACAATAGATATTTGTGATCTTTCTGGACAGTGATTCACATTCTGGTGTTACAGCTGATCTATAAACACATATCAAGGCAAGAATGCAGGACAAACCAGCTGGGGCATATTCCTCCAGGAGCCAACTAGGTAAATAAAATGAGACAAACGGGCTGGTTGGGAAAGAAACCATCTAGATGGATGGTGGGAATGCTCCCATCTCAATCCCAGCGAATTGGAATTACATAGATGTGAGATCTAATACTGCTACATCGTTTAAAATTTCAAAGAGCCTAAGATACCCAAATTTTGATGTGAAATTCCATGATTCTTTTTTTTTAATGGTTATTTATTTTTGAGACAGAGAGAGACAGAGCATGAGCAGGGGAGGGGAGAGAGAGAGGGAGACACGGAACCCGAAGCAGGCTCCAGGCTCCGAGCTGTCAGCCCAGAGCCCGACGCGGGGCTCGAACTCATGGACCGCGAGATCGTGACCCGAGCCGAAGTCGGACGCTCCACCGACTGAGCCACCCATGTGCCCCGAAATTCCATGATTCTTCAATATTGTGCTGAACCTAGCTTATGGATGCCATTTGGGGTCCCTTCTGCAGTATTTGAGAAATGGCACATGAGAGGCCCAGCCTGGAAGATCTCAAGAGGACAGAACAAGAGAGTAACAGAGTCAAGTATCCTCTTTACTCTTGCACATGTCATTCCCTCTGCCCAGAACACACTTGCCTCATCCCTTTCTTGCCCTCTCACCTTGTCTTCCTGGAAAGCTTCTATGTATCACTGAGACTCACTTCAACCACCACTGTCTGAGAGGCCACCCCCACCCTTTAAGGCATCTCGGACACTTCCCACAAATTGCTGCTCCAAAACAACAGTACATTTTAATTTTCTCTTTACAGGACAGCCTCACGAGGGATAACGTCCTACAGCGCAAGGAACATGTCTCACTGTTGTCTGCAATTTTAGTGCTTAACACCATGTCTGGGTTTGATTAAGGACTCAAAAATGCTTGCTAAGGGAACGGAGGGCTTTTTAGATTCAAGAATTGCTCAAAGTGTGATTCCCATGCTAACTAATACGGAGCCCACCCCCCAGGGCCAGCTCTGGAATATTCTTACTCAAGAAGTCTAAGAACCCACCCCTAAGTCTTGCTTTAAATAAGCTGTCTCGGTGAATTTTGTATGCACTGAAGTTTGAGGTCCTCCTGGCTAAACTGTAACCGTAACTGTAAGGAAAGAGGCTGCGTCTTCTTTGTTGGCCATTATATTCCCAGCACCTGGTACAGCATTTGGCCCGAAGTAAGCATTGAGCATTTGTATACGGAGGGAACGAACGGATGCATGAGTGAAAACTTAAGGATTAAGTTATAACTGCTCCTCACACCTTCAATGGAAATCCCTATCAGTATCTCTCATCTGCCCATTTATTTATACTTACCACAAAGGCACCGAGATAAGCTGAATATCTGGTCAATAATGACTATCACTATGGACAGTCTGCTCAACCCATACCCCTCCAGGCTTGGAAGAATATAAGGCCTTTGCCGATTCGATGACTTTATCCCTGAAGGATTGCAGACAAGCAAAGCAAGGACTTGATTACAAAGAACACACAAACCTCTCATCTTAGCTACTGGGATTAGTAATACTCCTCTTCCATCTTCCCTGCATCCGCTACCCTACAACCACCACTGTTCCCTTTTGATCCTCTCTTGCCAACACATCCAGCGGGCATAGTTCTTATTATACTTCCTCTCCCTTCCCTTCTCCACCCTCTGGTGGAGGGATAATGAATAGCAAAATGGGCAGGAAAAAAATCAAATGACAGCAAAAATTATGAATAGCAAATATTTAGTTTGTTTTCTGGAGGTAATTAGACAGTTAATTTAAGGTAACTACTAGTCCAGATTTCCAAATAGCACATGAAATTAAATCCGAATAAAATGCTTTTCTTAGTTTTCCATAAATGATTAGTTAATGCAGCCCACCTAAAACCGATCTACTCCCTTTGACGTTTTTTACTCAATTCAAATTGGGGCAGATGTACCATTTCCCCAGACCAATGGACCATAGGGAACATAGCCCCAAAATGTTTCCTAGCCTCATATAAAAACTAACAGAGAATCCTCCAGGCAGGCTGGGAATTACAATGCCACCATTGCCACCCAAATTGCCCAGTACTGGCTCTGATCTTGGAGCTAAAGAGAAAAAAATAAAGATCTAAGCACAAGATAACAATCCTGCTTCTTAGACAATTTCCACAGCAGCATTCCCCACTGGACTATAAGCTACTTGAAAGCAAGAGCCTTTTATCATCTCAGTTTTCCCAGGGTCCATCTCAATTCGTAGCATTGAAAAAACCTTTAAAGAAAGACCAAATAAATAGAAACCTGTGCACTGGTATATGGCAGGAATCAAGTTCAAGAACCAAGATCCATTCACTCCAGATTTACTAACTACAATGGGTAACACTGTATCATATTTCAATCTCCCCAATAAATGGCCAACAGCCCTATTACAGATCAAGTCTTAGGTAGCTAACTATACAGAAACACCACCTTTTGCCTCAGAACATTTCCTCCTTTTTTTTTTTTTTTTTTTTGTCTTTTATTATCTTGTCCTGTCAGTCAACATCTCTCAACACCAGGACAGCAGTTAACATCTCATTCCACCAAGTTCTGCTGTGGACAATTCTCAGCAGTATGAGTGAATACACATGTCAGCCATTTATTTTTCCTGATTCCTTAAGCAAGTAATCCTTCCTGAGTAATGGACCCCTTTGAGAGTATGACAAAAGCTTTGGAGTATGACAAAAGCTATGGAGCCTCTCCTCAGTAAATAAATTAGCATATGCGTATAAATGCAAACTATTATGCATAATTATAGGTTGTTTTTAGATACGTTGATGCCCACATCCAAATCCTCCTTTCAAAGACCTACTCTAAGACATAGTAAAAGGAATGGGAGGCTATTTGAAAACCAGATACCTATTCAAGATTATTCTAGCTTTCCAGAGAGATGGTGTCACGGAACTACTATTCAACAATTAAACTCCAGCTCTTTTTTAAGGGTAGTAAGTAACACAGTAGACAAGATTTTCAACCTCAGCATTATCAAAATGCAGAATTGCTATTTTATTTACTCAATGGGTCACTCTGGTGTAAAATCATAGCTATATTTTGAAGCACTATAAGGTTTCCTCCTTAGGTGCTTTATCAAGCAACTGCCTTAAAAGTCTCTGAAACACCCTTTTGCTTCTTGAGTAATCTAAGCATAACTGATCAGGCTACCATAAGGATCAGTGTATCTATCACAGTGCCAGGAACATGGACCTTGGGGTCACAAGACCACCATTTATTTCTTGGGCAACCCTGGGCAAGTTATATAACTTGGTGCAGCCTCAGTTTTCTAAAAAGAAGATAACATAGTGCCCCCTAAGGCACCTGTGAGGATTAAATGAACTAACACATGAAAATTAGTATACTGCAAGGGTCATAGTGATGTTCAATGAATGATAATAAATGCCAATAAAATTGTCTATAAAATACTTATAGTTCTTAACATATAGTAAATCCTCTATAAATGGAATCTGGAATAATTCTTGGAATTTGAATTAACATTATCTTATGAGTGGTCTTAAGGATAGCAAGAATTCCAAATTCTCAATATGAGCTTTCAAGGCACAATGCACATTCAGTTTAAATCATTGAGAGTCCTCCATGAGGGAATGTGGGAAAGAGTTGAAGGAAATAGGATCTATGTGTTTGACTATCCATAGTTCCATAGAAGATCCTCCATAGGATCTATGTGTTTGACTATCCATAGCTCCGTAGAAGTCACCAACTCCATAGTGGCACACAAAAACCTACAGTGCCAATTTAATCCAGTTTTGGGTTTCCAGTTGTTCTTGCCCATTCAGCTCACACCTCCATGCCATATATCCCTACTTGAGCTTAATCCCTGGAGGGAAAATGTCTCTGCTGATTCATTTTTATGCTTCTATCTGTCTTCAAATGGCAATCGGGCAACCACACAATCTCCTTTTCAGTCCTAGTTGTCAGAAAAACTCAAAATGGTCTTTGTTGCCCACATTTTTTGAATGCATTCAACCCATATGTCAGAGACTTCTCTCTTCCTTCTCTTTCTTGAGGTCACCTCTGTTCCATTTTATGCTCAGAGGCCATCCAACAAACTATGCCTTAAGCAGGCAATCACTTAAAAGCATTTTGGAAGTAGTCAAGGCACCAATTTTAAACTAGTTATTGGTCATTTCCCAAAATGGGAAACCAGATATACAACTTGTCATATACCCTTTCTAATCAAGCTACAGGTAACATTTTCTATTTTTAACTTATGCACAGGAAAGGCTTAAGCATTTTAAACCACATTTTCCAAGTTCGAATCTTTAATTCTACACCTCTCATAAGTTTCTTACGTGTGAAGCTCTCTCAACTGAACAAGAAAACCTCTGCAAGGTAGGGAAGATGCAGTCAACCCAAGCTCCAATTTTGCTGGCATTTAAAGTTAGCTGACAGTGAGAAAGCAGACCCATTTTCTAAAGCATTCCAGGATCTAAAATACCAACTGATGGAATCGCTCAAAAGGCCCCGTTTTCTTGGAGGGCTTTCTCTTAGGAAGACAAATGACAACTCAAGTGGTTTTTGTGACACTGCCACCTACTCACAGGCCCTCCTTTCATTGGCTAATCGCAGAAAGAAATGTCAGAAATAGAAGCAATTACTTACATCTATAGGTCATCTCAAAGCTGTCGCTGATGTTCACAATATCAATCTGGGGGAGCAGCTTTGGGGGCTCTGTGAGTTGTGACAAAGCAAATCTAAAAGCGGCATGTTCCTGTGACTGCTGGTTTGGAAATAATCCCCCTAAGAGGAAAGAAAAGGCAACATAGCATCTGGGATAGAGATGGGTTTAATCCCCCAAGAGCCCACCCCAGATGGGCCCTTTTCTTCTCCCCGTGCCAAACCCACTAGTTGTAGCCTTTAGTCTTGGGGATATGAGTTCAAATAGACTCAGCTAGACTTTGAGGCTTAAACTTCCACTGATGAGCTTTTATGTGCCAAGGCCTCTAACATCTATCACTCTGCCCAAACATCTGATTGTTTGCTCCTCAACCCAGATCAGGTCAGAGAAAACGGGATAACTACATTTCTCGTTCTCCTCCCTTGGGTGACCATCTGGGTGGCCTAAGCTCTTCTGTGCATGTGAACTCTCACTGTGTCTCATGTTCCCTGTATTGGACCCATTTCTCATTACAGAGCCTTACAGGCAACAAACGTTGCAGGGTGAAATCTAGTTCTGGGACTCTGTGGGCTTCTCCAGCACTCTAACCTTTTGCTTTGACACTTTTGGTCTTTGACCTAGCAAGACCTGCATACAGTTTAAGTATTCTATGGCCTCTAAGGTTTATTATTCATTTCCTCTGAAAACCCTGGACTTCTACAAAGAGTATTTTGCTTCTTCTTTGACATTCATGATCCTGGCTACCTAGGAATGGCTTGTTACATAAGAGATTGCCATTGTGTATATTTGCATGGTAGAACCTTGGACTTCAAAGATGTGGGGGCTTAAGAACGTCAAGAGGGTACAAAGAATATTCTATTCTAGTAAAAAGCACAACAAAGGTGCCTATTGAGGCTCTTGTTCCAAGAAGCAAGAGCACATGCCCTTACCTTTGTATTTACTGTGGACATGTTAATGAATTAAGCTCCATTTCTATGAACTGGAATCAGCTATTTTCAGAGACTAAACTATAATGAATATTTACATAGAAGTTTATCTCAGCTTCCACAGGAATCACAGCCCCAGCGTAATGTACTTATAACTTCGTCTACAGTGGGTACGTGTTTGTTTTTGAGAACCATTAAATGGGTTGTAAGGCTTTTATTAGAGATCGTACAAGTAGAATCAAGTACTACCTGATGGCGGTGATATTTTCAGCATTTGTTCTGCAATGTAATGTTTTAACCTTTTATTTGAGAACAAATCATGGTCTTACCAGTTGAACAAATAAGTTGGGGTTAAATATAATGAAAAATCTACAGAGATACATGGGCAAACATATCATATGCACGTACACAAAACACCTCTGTGCATTTATACCCATAGTGATATATACAAATACATTTGGAGAAAGCAAGTCCACAAATCTCAAGGCAAGCATTTACAATCGGCGAACTATGGGCAATACGTAGGTACCAACATAAACAATGCTACACATAAGAGCAAGTGATTTACACATGTTCATGTGCCTCCATTTTAAGGAGTGAAAACAAAAAACTCCTTCTTGATTTTGATGCCTCACCCTCCCTCCCCCCAGGTGACCACACCCCAAACACATTCCTGCCCCCTTCCTCCTCCTCTGTAATGAATGAAAGAGGCGGTGGGGTGGGGAGGTAGGCGGCTACAGACTGGGCTGCAAGAGAAGTGTCTCAGGAGGCAGGAAGTTTTGTTTTGCGTGTAAGGTGTAAGGCACTAACACATATACACAGACACACTTCAGGATGTAGCTTAACAGGTGTCAGGAAACAAAGCAAGTTACTCCATGGCTGTTCCAGCCACCCTTGGAGCCAGCATACTGGAGAGGCCAGAAGAGACTGCTACAGCAGCACATGTGTGCCCAGCAAAACAGGACCTGCAAAACCACCACCGCCAGCTCCCCCTCCCTCCCCCCCCCCACACACTCACACAAAGAACACAAACTACCAGTCACAGGAACTTTCCCTGGTGGAGCTATGTCCCTATCAGGGGAGAGAAAACAGAACCCAAGCCAACCAAGATGCCTCCCAGCAAAGCAGCTTGCTCCATTCCGGGACACATCCAGCACTGAAAGGCTGGTCACACTGAAGCCCCGAGCCCTTGTGGACATGCATTGTTATCGGTGTCATTGCTCTCATTTGTTTTGCTTTCACCCATTATTGTGAGGGGGAGCAATATCTACCAGCTGTTCCACAAATACAGGGAGGGTGAGGGGTCCTTTAGAAACGCAACAACCAGGAAGGGAAATGGGGAACAAAAAGGCATGCAGCATGTTGAAACCTGCCTCCAAGTTGAGAGGATAAGAGCTTAGTGACAGGGAGAGCTAAGCGGAGGGAAGGGAACTAGGTGTACGTGTGTTTGTGTGTGTGTAAAAGGTAGACAATGTCTGTGGATGGAAAATCTAAGAGGAGGGGGCAATGGAAGGAAGAAAGGAAGTTCCAGGATCCGAGGAGTGGGGACCACCAGCCCAGCATGGCAGACAGCAGACAGAAGGCAGCTGGGGGAGTCCAGAGCAGGAATAAAAGCCCCCTGGACTTTGAGTGGGGTCTTCTGCCATTATTTCAGCTGCTGCAATAAACCCAGCACCCTTCACTCCTTCTTTCATAGGGTCTCTTTCCCCTCCCCCAGCCAAGAAATAATCATCCCCTCGGTCATTTAAATACATATATGCATATTTAATAGCTAATCGCACAGAAATACACCACACATATTTATATAAATGAATGAAATCAGGCACCATCTATGAAGCAATGGAGTGAACTCCTTTAAACACCCACTACCCTTTTGCTGGCTACAGCCTGAATTTTCTTTCCTTCAAAGCAGTGGTTCCTCCATTTCACATGCTCATGCATAGAGTGTGAGTGGTGTGTGTGGACCTGTGTTTGTGTGTGTGTGTGTGTGTGTGTGTGTGTGTGTGTGTGTGTGTGCACATTTCCCACTGCCCCTCATCTGATCAAGAGAAGCCCCCTCCCCTGCTGGTGGTCCAAGTCTAGCTTCCATTATCACCCAGCTTTCTAACCAAGCACAATCTGTAGCGAGAAGGGGGGGGGGGACACAGGGACACAGACAACACCCCCACCCCCCCAAAAAAGCCTTGCCAGACCCAGAAAGTCCCTCCCCAGGCTGCCCCTCTCACTCACCGATCTGGATGTTGTTGGGGAAATTGGCACCTACTACCGCGCCTAGGAAACCGGTGCAGAAGAAGGCAAAAATGTGCTGCATATTCCTTTTTGCATTGGCGAAAAAGAAGCCCAGGTCCAGTCATAGATTTGGTATTTCCCCCCCTTCCCTTGATTCCTCTCTCTGTTCTGCCTGTTCTTTTCCTCCTGCAGTTCCTGCCTTCCTTGCTTGCTTCCTTCTTTCCTTCTGGGAGGTTTGTCTGTTTCCCTTTGGAATCCGAGCACTTAAACGGCAGCGTTAACACCAACTGACAGCCAGATTAACTGAGCACGGAAGAGAAGCCCGTCCTCATGCTGGCGGAGCGCTGGCTCGCTCCCCCTCTCCTCTCCTCTCTCCTCTCACAGCCTGCCTCTCTCTCTCCCTCCCTTTCTCTCGCTCTCCCCCTCACACTCACACAGGCAGCAGGCTCAGTGCTAATACCCACCGAGTTTCACAGCTGACCTCCTCTCCCTCCCACCCCCAGTCTCCCAGTCCTCACCTTCTCCTCCTTTCTGTGTGTGCGGTTAGGTGGGGGGGGGGGGCGGGGGAGGGGGGTATGATACAGGGTGCCTGGTCCTGAAAGGGACAACCCAATCCCCCTTGCCCCCTTCCCCCTCCCCCGCCTCCCCCAGCTCTCTCTGCCCCCTCCCTCAGGTCCCAGCCAAGCAGATGCTGCTGGAAATGTGGGTTCAGCTGTAAGTCAGTAGGTGGCAGGGGGTCCCCACAATAGTCCTCCATCCACCCGCTGCTTGATCTAGGTCACTTTTTCTAGGAGCGCACGGGCTGTGCTGGATATATCTCCTGCACTCCACTGGCCCAATTATTCCTACAACTAATTCCTGAGGGGGAAGACCCTAGAAATCCCTCCTAGGAGCTTTAAAGGAAAGTAAAGCCTTTTCCTTCCTAATGGGAGGAATGACAGAAAGGCTAACCAGAGGGTCTGGAATGATTGACAGGTGCCGACAGGTGCCTTGACTTGGACATTTGGCAGTCCCTGTCTGCTTTTACAAGCCAAATTGGTGGTCCCTTCTGAATCCCAGGCATTTAAAATGGGCCCCCTTCCCACTTTCCCTGCATGCCACAGGAGTCTATAGCATCAGAATTGTGTGGGTGTACAATAAAGGCTAAGGATACTTAGAGCAATTACATGAGTCATTTTGCGGGGATTCTAACTGAGAAGATTCAGGCTTCTTTCAGTTATCTCTGGATGCTGGTCATGCCCAATGTAAACTAGACCTCTGCAGACCCTCCTGGCCTGGAGCTTCCACTGAAATAACCTGTAGAGAGAACAACTGTGTTCACAGAAATCGTGTGGGTTGCAAAGTGACAGTCACTAACCGCCACAGAGCACTTTGCAGTTTCTGAAGCAACTTCACGGTGTTTCCTCACTCTCTCCTCACGCCAGCCCTGTGAAGTGGCCACCACCCTTGTCTTACGGATGAAAAACCTGAGGCTCTAGGGACTCAATCATAAAAATACAGACCTACAAAGATGGAGTCTGGACCCTCAGGACCAACATATGGTCCAACCTGTGAACTTGAATGTTCTAGGCAATACCAATTGACCCACAACCCTGGTCAGAACTCCCGCCCAACAGATGATACCATAGGAAAAAGAAAGTCCACCCCTCCACAGCTGGAAAGAAGAACAGACCTGATTTGGCTTTGGCATTTGACTAGGCCATTTTATCTCCAAACTCCTCACTTCCTTCACCAAGATTGCTCAGTTATGCACACTAACATGGCAGCTATGAGGGCTGGGATTTGCAAGAAGTATCTGACCATGTTCAATGGAGCTCCTAAACTAGGGACAAATTGGAGGTCAGATGCTTTATAATCACCTATGCACTTCCACATATATTAATTAGCTCAAGTGACTTTTAGAGCTAGTGTTTATTCATTTACCACGTGCCAGGTACCACGTGAGGCAATGTGCACACATCACTTACTTGTGCCATAGCACCTGTGGTAAATAATCTCACCCCCATTTTATAGATAAAAAAACTGAGACCTAATAATTTACCCAAGTTTCCACTACTAACAAGGGAGCGGTTGGGGATTTGAACACAGGAAACTCTACCATGAGAGCCAAGCTCTTAACCCTCAGGTTCTAATGGCAGAAAGTATGGGGCAAGGACATTCTAGAGGCAGTGTAAGTATCAGCTTGAGAAGGTGAGAGAATAGATCAGGAAAGACCACCTCTAAGGTCCCTGCCAACATTAGGAGTCTATGATACAGTGATTCCATCTTATAATTTCTTCATGTGCATTTTTTTGTCTCTTTCTATTTTGAATGGTACCTGGGGATATTTCAAGTTCTCTGAGCTTTGTGCCTGGTAATAATAATAATTAGGCTGTCACTGAAAGCTTCACACTTTTCTGTCACCTTTCAGAGGAAGATCTCAAAGTCCTTTACAAGGATTAATTAGCGAAACCTCAACGCCTACCTGTAATAGTTAAGATTTGTTTTGCTTACTTTGGGGGAAGGGGGCTTGAAGGAGTCAAAGCCATGCATTTTCTAAGATCATTAGAAATCATATAGTCAGACGGGTTTTCCCAAAATATAGATTTAACCATGTCATTGCTCTCCTCAAATATGGTCAATGGCTCCCCTTGGCCTATTAAATACATAGTTGTTCACTGATTAAATAAACACAGAGCTTAATATTTCAAACTTGGGCATTTAGGTCAAATTAAGCTTAGGTTCAACTGTTTATCTTTGAAATTCTCTTCAAATATTGATGGAGAATCTACTCGGTAGCAGACAGGGTGTCAGGGGCTGGGGGACATGGAAAGGAATATGACACAGTTTCCTCCTCCAGGCCGGTGAATGTAGCAGAAGAGGAAGATAGACGAATCCTGCCATCTGTCATCCAAAGCAGATCATGACACGTGCTCTAATAGAGATGTAAACACAACTCTGGGGGAGCAAAGAAGGAAGCAACCAATACATCTGTCCATGGGGAGCCAGCAAGGCTTCAAAAGACAGAAAGTGAGGGCTGGGGAAGACATCCAATCCGAGGGAGGTGCATCAGCACGGGCTGGCGGCCGGAGAGGACACTGTGTACTCCAGAAGCCCTGCATCTGTGGTGCAGGCAAGGAAGAAAGAGTGGGGAACATGAAGCAGAGAAGTCACAGTCAATATTTGGAAGCCCCTGAATTCCTGGCAGGCAATGGAGAGCAAGGGGACATCTTGAGTATGATAGTTATGTGACCAGGAGTGTACATGAGAAGGAAGCAACTGGCCTCTCGTGGAAGGTGATTTCCTCATTTCTTGAGACTCAAAAGTTGGGACTACACACCATACTTTGCCTCAATAACCTGTTCTGATGTCATCCTTCATTAGTTCATCATGCAGTCCCCCTCATTAGTTCCCAGTTCTATTTGCCACTGCCAGTATCAGTCTTGGAAGGCTTGACTGTTCATAGGCTACCGTGACTGAGGGCAACCAAACCCTGTACAAATTTGTCACAAAGTGTGACTTACATACACTTGTACATCCATCATCTCATTTCACTCCCCCCCAAAACCCACAAGGACTGGAATTAGAACCTACTTTTACAGATGAATTAGGACTCAGAGTGCTTGGATGGTTAGCTTAAGACAGTGGTTCTCACCTGGCAGTGATTTTTCTCCCCCAAGAGGGTCTCAGGCACATGTCTGGAGTCATGTTTGGCTCTCATAACTGGGGAGGCGCTGCTGGCATCTTGCCAGTAGAGGCCAGGGATGCTGCTAAACATCCTACAATGCATAGGACAGCCCCCCACAACAAAGAATTATCTGGTCCAAAATATCAATAATGCTGAGATTGAAACACCCTTCTTAAGGAGACAGAGCAAATGGCACATCTGAGACTACACACCAGGGCTCCAATCCTAGCCTCTCTCCTCATTATATTACATCGAAGAAAGATTAGATTAATCTTCTCTAAAGACTTTTCACACTTTAAAATAGGACACCTGAAAATGAATGTTCCTTAAAGTCCAAACGGATGTACCTAACGGAGGGGCTCCAGGCAGTTGACAGGCCAGTGGCAAAGCCTTCTAATGCTTCTCTGTGCCCCAGAGATGGCATGGTGCCCACTCCTGAGATCATTCTGACCTATTGCAGTTCATGTCTTTGGCATACTTTTTTTTTTAACACTTATTTTTGAGAGACAGAGAGAGAGAATCAGTGAGGGAGACACAGAATCTGAAGTAGGCTCCAGGCTCTGAGCTGTCAGCATAGAACCCAACATGGGGCTTGAACCCACAGACCTTGAAATCATGACCTGAGCTAAAGTCAGACGCTTAACTGACTGAGCCACCCAGGTGCTCCTTTGGCATTCTTTAAGTTCCATTACCATATAGTCAGAAATAACCTAAGATTTATATATATATATATAAGTATATATATATATATATATATATATATATATATATATATTTTTTTTTTTTTTTTTTTTTTTTTTTTTTTTCCCTTAACAAATCATGGAGAATGGCATTGGTCAGGGATTGAAAATACAAATGACTCTTTGGGCCAAGCAAGAAAATGAACAAATTGAGCCAAGCTGGTGAGAGGGCAATGAGGACAAAGACAACTAGAAGGTATACAATATTTCAAAAGGCAGTTGCGGGCCCTTGATGACAGCCAATTGTTGGAAGGAACCAGAGGCCTGATGTGGCCTAATAGTCTGATTTTTTTTTTTTTCCCAAGAGAAAGCAGAAATAAGGATTTTGTGTTTTTTTAAACACCAAGTGTACCTTCCCTGCACAGCATACAAAAACGCAGGGGGTGTACAGAGGGAAGTGTCTCTCAGCTTGAGCTGGCCCACGGGCCACAGAGTGCCAGTTCTGGGTCAGTGGAAGGTGAGACTCAAGGGTCCGACTTGGGGGATAAGTCCATGTCATCTCTGGGCCTTTGTTCCCCCCTCTGTAAAGTGAGGAGACTAGATTAGGTGATGGCTATAGACTGTTGTGGCTCTGACCCTGTGAGTCCATTTGAGGGCGGGGACCCGGTGAGAAAGGAAACTGATGAGGAATGGATCTGGGAGGGCCTGTGCTCTCCCCCTGTGAGTGACCAGGGCCATCAGCAGGTTCCTTCCCCTCCCCTGGGCTCACATCTCAATCTGTAAAATGTGGGGGTTGTACCAAGGTCTCTTCTGGCTCCAACGGCTTAGGCTTCTAGTGCAAAACAATTCAAGGGTGGGGGGAAGCCATCAAATTTATGATCTGAGAACAGATCGCTGACAGCTAACAAATTGGCAAAAACGCAATCAGAGAGAGGCTGCCTCTGTGGCTTTTATAAAGGCCCTGTTTTAAAAGATGTAGAAGAAAATAATAATGATAATATTTTTCATGTTTTTAGCACAATTCCTACAGAAAGCTCCCAAAATACTCCACAGACTGTGTGTGGTGAGAACACCACCCCAAAGAATGTAATTACCCAGCCTGGAGTTCTGCCAGGTTTAACAGCATTTTCTTTCTTTTTTTCTTCTTTCAGTCTTCCCTCCCCTTCTCAAACAAATGACAGCATTTTCATAAGCCCTCAGCATTACTAGGTAATTAGGGAGCAGTGCAAGTTCTGGAAAATACCCTGGGGCAGGATCAATGCCTGGGAAAAAAAAAAAAAAAAAAAAAAAAAGTCTATTCCAGGGGGAAGATCCTACACAGGAGCCTTACTGGTAGAAATCGGAGGCACCACTGACTTCCTCCGGATCAGCAGTGCCTTCAGAAAGGTGGCCTGGGCAATGCTCACAAGAGCGGCTGTCCAGCGCACCGCCCTCCCCACGGCTTGGCGGGGGGGGGGGGGGGGGGGGGGGAGGCCTGGTCTACAGGCAAGACAGCAGGGCTCTCAGTGCACCCTCGATGAATGCATGATTTTGGATGAGGTAGCCCACCCCTTTGTCTCGGTGTCTTGTCTGTGACATGGGGTTGACAAGAGGCCTACTTCATGAGGCTCGCATGAGGATTAATAATGTGCCGGATGCCAAGGGCCTGGCAAAGCTACAAGCACACAGTAAGGACTTTGCCAGCTATTATTGCAGAAGTGGGAAATGTGATTGTTCTCGCCTAGTGGTTGGAGTTCAGGTGCATCCTAGCACCTGAGGCCTTCCACGTGGCTCCCATCTGCTTCTGAAATCTTCTCCTATAGCTCAGGTGGCCAGTCTTCCCTTAACCCTATGTCACTTCCCCACACCCTGAGAACATCTGTCTATCAGAGACACACAAACTGCTGATTCTACCGCCCGCAACCTGCTCTTCCCCCTCATTCCTCCCATCTCCCTAAATGACACCTTCACTCCCCTGGTCATCGAGCCAAGGACTCCACATCCAACCCATCAGCAAACTTTATGGGCCGGGCTTTCAAAATACAGGCTGAATCTACCCCTTCCCACCACCTCCCCATCCGCCCCGCCTCGCCTCTCATCTGATCATGGCAATCTTTACCAACACTTGTTTCTACTCCTTCTCTACCTCCCCCACCCTGCTAACCACCATGGCAACATAATTTGTTCGCTGTACAGAAGCCAGAGTGAAACTTTTAAAAACAGAAGTCAGATTTTGTCACTCCCCAGCTCTAAAATATCCAGAAGCTTCACATCATTCTTAGGATAAAATCCAAAATCTCGCTAGTGGCTGCCTCTTCAACCCCATGTGCTATATTCTTCTTCCCTTGCTCACTCTACTCCAATCACATTAGCCTTCTCGTTGTTCCTTGGATGCACTAAACATCATTTGTCTCAGGACCTTTGCACTTGCCCTTATTTCCACGTGGAAAGCTCCTCTAATAGAGCTGTACACGGCTTCCTCTCTCGTTTTCTACAGGCGTCTGTTCAAAAGTTTCTTATTTATCTGAAACAGAATCCCTGCCCCCTGCCATGATTTTTGTTTCCCTTACTCTACTTCATTTTTCTTGGCAGTGTTTATCCTTCCTACATACACCATATACTTATTTATCATTCGACCCATTATTAGAATGTATCTTGCTCACTCCAGTGCTTAGGATGGTCTCCAATACAAAGTGAGTTCTCCATAACTTGGTGAATGAATGAACGCATGGTCTTTATCCTCCCCTAAAATATGCTTGCTTTTCTTTGTCACCTTCTGATCTTTTCAGACCCCATTCGTTACCCATCTTCCCCACAATGCCCTGCCACACCCATTTGGCCTCCCCGAAAATCAGTTACTGATCACTTACTGCTTTTAACTGATATTTAACTTAGCCTCTCCCACTTGATTTTCAGCCCTTTGGGGCACATGAGTCATGCCTATGATATAATGAGAGTTAATGATTTTTCAGTACTTACTATATGCCAGGCTACACATCTACTACATGTCATGGGATAGTCACAGCAACCCTGTAAGGTAGGAACCCTTATCATTCTATTCATGGCTTGGGAAGGGAGCGTTGGGGACATTAAGTTACTTTCCAAGTTTATATAGCTATTTAGAGGCAGGGTTAGGATTTCAACCCATATATGCCTGGTTCCTAAGGCTGGTTCTCCTAACCATTATCCTATACTGTCTCAGGGGCCAGGCTCATCAATTTGGTCAATTTGCGCTTGCACAGGCCCTTGACCATGTGTGTTATACTTCCAGAAAAGTAAAGGGCTTTGCCCCAGGACACATGGCCAAGAGAGGATGTGGCTCAGGGAGTCCTTATACTCAAAACTTCATTCTCTAGTAGCGCAACCACAGTGTTAGCAGGAAGGGGCCCTGGGAAGCCATTCAGAAAGCATGCACAAGACTGGGGTTTGCTTCAAAAAACAAATGTGTCTTGAGAAAGAAGGTGGATCATTGTTTCTTGCCCCATATCTGGTAGCCTTCTTTGAGGCCCAATGGCAATTATGGTACCTATTGTAGTGCCCAACCACCCCCACAGCCAAAGGGGGATTTTAATCTGTTTTCAGGAAACTCGAAATGTAAATGATTCTAATTGACAGCCATACTCCTAGTTTTAAATTTTGCTGCTTGCCTAACCTCTAAACTTTCCTTTATTACTCTAAGAGAGACAACATCATGCAGAAGGGGGAAAAAAAGGGCTAAGAGTGGGACATCTCTTATGTGGAAAAGAAGCAGGTAGCATGTTAGAATTGGAAGGAAATTTTGAGACAATGGAGTCCAACACCTTCATTTTACAAATATCAGGAACTCAGAAAGGTTAAGTCATTTGCCCTGGGTCAAGCAGCAGATAGTGGCAGATCAGGAACTTGAAACCCAAGCTCTACCGTATGGGAGTATTGTTCGTGTCCTGTGACAGTGAGATCTGATACAAAGCTCATCTAAAGAGGTTCAAGGAATGGCTCTAAAGACCACAGCCCATAGAAACACAAGAGAAGGGGCCTAGGTTAGATTCATCTTTTAGAAGAGGCATATGGAGTCCCTGGAGAATGTGATCTGCCCACAAGCCCATTGCTCATGTGGTAATTTTTCCACTAGACGCTTCTGAGACGATGTTTCAGCATAACAAACAAGGAAGGTCAAACAGTGAGTCTGCATGTTGCCTGACGGTTGGACAGTGGCAAGAATCAAAGAGAATAAACACAGGCAAGAGTTTGTATGAACTTACCTGGTACCCTTCACAGAGATCCCCTAAATAAGACTTAATTCCTCTCCTCTACTCCTCACTTTGGATTAACCCCTTCCCTTCTCTGTTGATCCCTTTTATGGGCCCCTCAGATAAAGCAGCCCCATAACTCCCCTTTCATGGTTCCCACCTTCCTTCTATCCTATGGTAGGATAGAATCTACTGGAGTAGATTCACACCCTCAGTGGCCCATTTCAATACCCGCCAACCTGAACTGTTCACACTGCTCCACCATCACTTCTAGTCCCTAACCCAAGAAGAAATGGCACCTTGGCTCTTGAAGAATAGAAAAGAAGGAAGCACCCGTGACAGAATGGAATCAGCCTCCTTGGGGAAAGCAAGGACAATAACATAACGTCATTAATAGCAGCTACTACTTTCCACCATATGCGGCACACTGTGCTAAGTACTTTATACACATTATACCCCTCGATCCTTTTAGCAACCCGTAGCATTGTGATAAGCCCCATCGTCCAGGGCACATCTTGGTCTATGAGTCTTCAAAGCCTTTGCCATTCACTACTCAGCTCCGTGTGTTCCCCCAACAAACCTTGTGCAAACAGTGCTAGTGGTTCTCTTTGGTTTAACAAGTAATGAGACTTTGGGGCACCTGGGTGGCCCAGTCGGTTAAGCTCAGGTCATGATCTCGTGGTTTCTGGGTTCGAGCCCCGCGTCGGGCTCTGTGCTGACAACTCGGAGCCTGGAGCCTGCTGCCTGCTTCTGTGTCTCTTTCTCTCTCTGCCCCTCCCCCACTTGTGCTCTGTCTCTCTCTATCAAAAATAAATAACGTAAAAAATATGTATGTTAATAAGTAATGAGACTAACTCAGGAACTTAAAGCACTAATCTAAGGATACACGACTAGTACCTGGTAGAACCAGGTCTCAAGTCAGATAATTTCTCCCTATTTAACACTGCCAGTTCCTGCTCCCTATGATGCTCTTCACTATTGTCGGGGGGGAGGGGTCAAGAGTCTCCCTTGTCTCCCTCCTCTCTACCCTTGTTTTAGGCAAAAGGCGGTGATTCCTGCCTCTCCCTCTTCACATGAGGCTCTCAGACAAGGTCAATGATGCCAAGCAGTCCATGGACTGTATGATACCTCTTTTAAAGAAAATAAAACCTGGTTCTACAATATTGACTTCTATTATTTTTATAGCAAAAACGACAGCATTTCAGCTGTGGTAATGTCAACGTGGCTTTGGTGGGCTCACCTGGGAAACTAACCACTTTTCACTGATAACATTTTCTGTGAAAAATGAGCCATTCTTTGTCTATAACACTTTCTACCTGAACACATTAAAAAAAAAATACACTCCTTGAACTCAAAACAATAGTAAGACTTCAAATCATTTGGCAAACTATTTAGGGCACAAGACTTCTTTCAATGGAAGGGGTCTCTAGGGTTCCCTTTCCTGACACCAGTAGGTACAATACGGTGGGAGTAACATAGGACTCTGGCTCCAGAGGTATGAAATAGTCAGGAAAGTGCTTCACCAGGCCAAGTGACATCTGGAAGCACCCTGCGATGACTTCACTCAGCCCCAACCACTGGTGCCTGGCTTTGCCCTGGAAGTTAAATCTGAGCAGGTACTTCTCCAACCTCAGCTCTCTCGGGCCAGACCAACGCACACAATGGCATGACCCCTACCAGCAGTGCCACTTAGTCTTAGAGACTTCTGTGTTCCCTCTGATATGGATACATGCACAGCTACTCTGGGTTCCTACCATAGCTTTCGGCAGGACAGGTATCCTGAGTTATCTCAGGTACTCCTGAAAGACAGTTAAGATCGATGGCCTGGGGTGTAGGTTCTCCTGGACGTCACACATCCAGCCCTCTGCCTCACAGTTCCCCACAGTGTGGCTCAAGAACCTTCTACCTTCCCCACAGTTGTGCTCCCCTCCCACACACTTATAGAGCTGTGGCTATTTGTGGGTCTGTGATGGTCAAGCAGGGCACTGCAGCCCAAGGCTGGAAAGCCCTGGGGGAGAGGGGGACACAGAATATCGACTGACTTTCTCCGTGACCACTTTCACTCCATGACTTTCTCCGTGACCAAGCATTCCAGGTGCTTGGGGCGCCTGGGTGGCTCTGTCGGTTAAAAGCCGCCTACTTCAGCTCATGTCATGATCTCAGTGCTCATGAGTTCAAGCCCCACGTCAGGCTCTGTGCTGACATCTCGGAGCCTGGAGCCTACTTCGGATTCTGCTTCGGATCCCTCTCTCTGCTCCTTCCCCCCCATGCTCTGTCTTCTCTCAAATAAATAACCATTAATTTATTTTTTTTTTTAAGTATTCCAGATGCTTCTGCTACAGGGCACTTCCTTTCCTTGTGGGAACCCAGCTCCTGGCCCCTGATGGGATTAGCTAACCTCCTTTGCACCCTATAAAGCTGACCAACCTCTCCTGAATTGTCATCCCTGCATGGGCCTCCCAAAGGGCCCCTCTCAGACTTACCTTCAGCCTCTCCAAATTGTGATGCTCTCCTTCCGGGGGGGAAGTCTCGTGGCAGCTGGCCCACTGCTGGGTGCGGTGACCTCAGCACAGGAAGCAGAATGCCTTGGCCCAGGAGTAGAGCCCTGAAGACGAGGGCCTCAGGGGGCCAGTTGGGAAGCACGGTCACCCACTCTCCAGCACTGTGAGATGATGCTCACTGTGCAGCCAGAGCACAAGAGAAGCACTTCTTCCATTCTGACTTCAAAGGCAATGATAATAGGGAGAAGGAGGCCAGCAGGTTGCTCAGGAGGGATGACCCTACCTGGGCTCATGGGGCAGAGCCAGGGTATCAGAGGCCTGAATTGCTTCCTCTTCAAAAAGCCACTAGAAGGGGTCGGCCGCGGTGGGAGGGAGCTCCTACTCCAGTTCCTGGATGCTCCCCAAGCTGGGCATCGAGGAAGAGGAAGAGGAAGGAGCAGCAGGCAGACTCCAAAGCTGCAGCCTGGACCAGCCTCCAGGGTGCCTGCCAGCTCCCTGTCCCGGGTCCTGCGCCTCCCTGACCTCGGGGGAGGGGGAGGGGCAGCATGGGCAGGGTGAAGCGACTCTTCCTCACCCAGGGATCCGGACAATTCTATCACTTTGCAGCCTCTTCCAAGTCCAGCTCCTGCCTGCTATCTTCAGGGGGGACCTGAGGCAGGTCCTGGACAGAGCACTGGAACCGGAAGAAGTATCTACATCAGGGGCAGGGGCGGGAGCTTTGAAACAAGAAATGGGGGCAGGTCTCCGAAGAGCCAGGAGGAGCCTTGTGACTTCCACTGGCGCCTCTGGAGTGAGCAGTGGCAACAGGTAACTGGCATTCTTTCTCAAGGACATTTGGACCGTTATAGAGATGGCCCAGAAGTTAGCCTAAAACAGTAGGTGTCAAAGCCAAGGTTGCCAAATGTAACCCACGTGATTATTTTCACCTCACTAATATTTAGAACATGAGCTCCAGAGTCAGAATGCGGGATTTGCAGACCAGCTGGAGGTTTATTAGCATGTGACCTTGGGCAGAGTACTTTAGCTCTCTGAGCCTCCCATTGTCTATCCATAAAATGGGGATAAAAATACTTCGGAGGCGGGGCGCCTGGGTGGCGCAGTCGGTTAAGCATCCGACTTCAGCCAGGTCACGATCTCGCGGTCCGTGAGTTCGAGCCCCGCGTCGGGCTCTGGGCTGATGGCTCGGAGCCTGGAGCCTGTTTCTGATTCTGTGTCTCCCTCTCTCTGCCCCTCCCCCGTTCATGCTCTGTCTCTCTCTGTCCCAAAAATAAATAAACGTTGAAAAAAAAAATTAAAAAAAAAAATACTTCGGAGGGGTGTTGTGAGGACTAAAGAAGTAGTTACATGTAGTATTTGGCACAATGCCTCATAAACAGTTGACATGCAATACATGTTTATGGTTAGCTAAGCTTTATTGGCATCTAATTTGGTCCAGCACTTAACTGGATACTTGGAATGAGAAAGGCAGCTCCTAGGCTGTTTTCTTTACTGAGGAAAATAAAACAGATGTCTGTGCAGCCTGGTAGATAAATACCAATGAGCAAACAGGAAAATCCAAGGTCGGGGCAAGAAGACAATGTGAAGGTTCAAAGAGGAATCTTTGGAGCCTTATAAAGAAGATCCTTTCACCCTGAGCATGAGGGAAGTGGAGAGGGGAGACCTTCAAGGCTGCCTGAGGACATCCTTGACAGAGCTGCTAACCCAAACCTTCTAGAGTTTAGCATCAAAACGAATCTGTATCACACTTAACCCTGCATGCTTGGGAAGATGTGGGAGAACTGGTTGTGAATGCTCTAATCTCTTGCAGGGAGGCCCATCTAGGCCAAGCTCCCTTTCACTTTAGGCCGAGAAAGCTGAACTCAGGAAAGCACTTCTTCCTAAGAGAGAGTATGATGTAATGGATGAGATCCCAGGCTGGAGAGCCAAAGTCCCTGTGTTTGAATCCCAGCTCTGCTCATTCCTAACTGTGGGACCTTGGGAAAATCATGCCACCTCTTTGGTAGTGTTTTTGCCTGTAAAGTGGTGATCATGTGGACATCAGAAATCTGTTTTGAGTTTAGTAACTGTAGCAGAGTGTCTGACACATAGTAAATGCTCAGCTGTTAGCTATTATTACCCATGCTTCAAACCCTTGTAGCCTCTTCCTTCTCACGGGCTCACATTCCCCATTCTTGCTTCTTACTGAGTTTCACCACCCACTTCCATGGGAGGTTCTGAGAAGAAAATATTTAAGCCGTTCTCTCCTTACCAGGGTGTACCCTCTTGTCTTGCAGTAAATAGCTTTGTTTTTCTGAACTTTATTTCTAGCCTCTGCTCAAAAGTAGCTTTTAGTCAAGG